>NC_088992.1:9346164-9646164 GCF_963932015.1 Anas acuta
CCAAGTGTGCGGGGTGCGGTTGCCGGGGGGACGCTTTTGCGGGGCGCACCGGGGGGAACCAAAATGAGGGGGGAACCATATGTGCAATGTGCGGTTGTCGGGGGGACGCCGTTAGGGTTGGGGTTGGAGTTGGGGTTCGGGTTAGGTTAGGGTTAGTGTTAGGCCGCCCCCTGCTGGTGGAAAAGGGGTACTGCAGGCGGCCGGGGAAAGCTCATGCCCGATGACGCCCGAGGGCGCCCCTCTGCCCCCACCTGCTGGTGGAAAAGGGGTACTGCAGGCGGGCGAGGGGAGCTCATGCCCGGTGACGCCCGAGGGCGCCCCTCTGCCGCCACCTGCTGGTGGAAAAGGGGTACTGCAGGCGGCCGAGGGGAGCTCATGCCCGGTGCCGCCCGAGGGCTACCCTCTGCCGCCACCTGCTGGTGGAAAACGTGTACTGCAGGCGGCCGAGGGGAGCTCATGCCCGGTGACGCCCGAGGGCGCCCCTCTGCCGCCACCTGCTGGTGGAAAAGGGGTACTGCAGGCGGCCGAGGGGAGCTCATGCCCGGTGACGCCCGAGGGCGCCCCTCTGCCGCCAGCTGCTGGTGGAAAAGGGGTACTGCAGGCGGCCGAGGGGAGCTCATGCCCGGTGCCGCCCGAGGGCGCCCCTCTGCCGCCACCTGCTGGTGGAAAAGGGGTACTGCAGGCGGCCGAGGGGAGCTCATGCCCGGTGACGCCCGAGGGCGCCCCTCTGCCGCCACCTGCTGGTGGAAAAGGGGTACTGCAGGCGGCCGAGGGGAGCTCATGCCCGGTGCCGCCCGAGGGCGCCCCTCTGCCGCCACCTGCTCGTGGAAAAGGGGTACTGCAGGCGGCCGAGGGGAGCTCATGCCCGGTGACGCCCGAGGGCGCCCCTCTGCCGCCACCTGCTGGTGGAAAAGGGGTACTGCAGGCGGCCGAGGGGAGCTCATGCCCGGTGACGCCCGAGGGCGCCCCTCTGCCGCCACCTGCTGGTGGAAAAGGGGTACTGCAGGCGGCCGAGGGGAGCTCATGCCCGGTGCCGCCTGAGGGCTACCCTCTGCCGCCACCTGCTGGTGGAAAAGGGGTACTGCAGGCGGCCGAGGGGAGCTCATGCCCGGTGACGCCCGAGGGCGCCCCTCTGCCGCCACCTGCTGGTGGAAAAGGGGTACTGCAGGCGGCCGAGGGGAGCTCATGCCCGGTGACGCCCGAGGGCGCCCCTCTGCCGCCACCTGCTGGTGGAAAAGGGGTACTGCAGGCGGCCGAGGGGAGCTCATGCCCGGTGCTGACATGTCCCCCCCGCACCCCCCCAGGCATCCTGGCCCTGCAGCTGCCCCCGGGGGGGCTCGACGCCGAGTTCTACAGGTGAGAACCAGTCCCCTCCGCCCCCTAAATGCGCCTCCAGACCCCCCCCAATTTATTCCCCCCCCCCAGCGCCTGCCTCCACCTGGCTGAGATGCAGCGTCGGGTGCGGGAGGCGCTGGCGGAGCGCAAGCGGCTGCTGCGGGCACGGGTAGGACGGGGGACGGGCACCAAGGGGGGGGGGTCTATGGGGCTTGGTGGGACCCCAAGGGGGGGGGGAACCAAAATGAGGAAGGAACCAAGTGTGAGGGGTTCGGGTTCCGGGGGGACACAGTTGCGGGGCGCACCGGGGGGGGGAACCAAAGTGAGGGGGGAACCAAGTGTGCGGGGTTCGGGTTCCGGGGGGACAAATTTGCGTGGCGCACCAGGGGGAACCAAAAGGAAGGGGGAACCAAGTGTGCGGGGTGCGGGTTCTGGGGGGACACTTTTGTGGGGCGCACCGGGGGGAACTAAAATGAGGGGGGAACCAAGTGTGCGGGGTGCGGTTGTCGGGGGGACGCCATTAGGGTTAGGGTTGGGGTTGGAGTTGGGGTTCGGGTTAGGTTAGGGTTAGGGTTATGGTTAGGCCGCTGCCTCCTGGTGGAAAAGGGGTACTGCAGGCGCCCGGGGGGAGCTCATGCCCGGTGACGCCCGAGGGCGCCCCTCTGCCGCCACCTGCTGGTGGAAAAGGGGTACTGCAGGCGGCCGAGAGGAGCTCATGCCCAGTGACGCCCGAGGGCGCCCCTCTGCCGCCACCTGCTGGTGGAAAAGGGGTACTGCAGGCGGCCGAGGGGAGCTCATGCCCGGTGACGCCCGAGGGCGCCCCTCTGCCGCCACCTGCTGGTGGAAAAGGGGGTACTGCAGGCGGCCGAGGGGAGCTCATCCCCGGTGACGCCCGAGGGCGCCCCTCTGCCGCCACCTGCTGGTGGAAAAAGTGTACTGCAGGCGGCCGCGGGGAGCTCATGCCCGGTGATGCCCGAGAGCGCCCCTCTGCCGCCACCTGCTGGTGGAAAAGGGGTACTGCAGGCGGCCGGGGGAGCTCATGCCCGGTGACGCCCGAGGGCGCCCCTCTGCCGCCACCTGCTGGTGGAAAAGGGGTACTGCAGGCGGCCGAGGGGAGCTCATGCCCGGTGACGCCCGAGGGCGCCCCTCTGCCGCCACCTGCTGGTGGAGAAGGGGTACTGCAGGCGGCCGAGGGGAGCTCATGCCCGGTGACGTCCGAGGGCGCCCCTCTGCCGCCACCTGCTGGTGGAAAAGGGGTACCGCAGGCGGCCGAGGGGAGCTCATGCGCAGTGACGCCCAAGGGCGCCCCTCTGCCGCCACCTGCTGGTGGAAAACGAGTACTGCAGGCGGCCGAGGGGAGCTCATGCCCGGTGACGCCCGAGGGCGCCCCTCTGCCGCCACCTGCTGGTGGAAAAGGGGTACTGCAGGCGGCCGAGGGGAGCTCATGCCCAGTGACGCCCGAGGGCCCCCCTCTGCCGCCACCTGCTGGTGGAAAAGGGGTACTGCAGGCGGCCGAGGGGAGCTCATGCCCGGTGACGCCCGAGGGCGCCCCTCTGCCGCCACCTGCTGGTGGAAAAGGGGTACTGCAGGCGGCCGAGAGGAGCTCATGCCCAGTGACGCCCGAGGGCGCCCGTCTGCCGCCACCTGCTGGTGGAAAAGGGGTACTGCAGGCGGCCGAGGGGAGCTCATGCCCGGTGACGCCCGAGGGCGCCCCTCTGCCGCCACCTGCTGGTGGAAAAGGGGTACTGCAGGCGGCCGAGGGGAGCTCATGCCCGGTGCCGCCCGAGGGCGCCCCTCTGCCGCCACCTGCTGGTGGAAAAGGGGTACTGCAGGCGGCCGAGGGGAGCTCATGCCCGGTGACGCCCGAGGGCGCCCCTCTGCCGCCACCTGCTGGTGGAAATGGGGTACTGCAGGCGGCCGAGGGGAGCTCATGCCCGGTGACGCCCGAGGGCGCCCCTCTGCCGCCACCTGCTGGTGGAAAAGGGGTACTGCAGGCGGCCGAGGGGAGCTCATGCCCGGTGACGCCCGAGGGCGCCCCTCTGCCGCCACCTGCTGGTGGAAAAGGGGTACTGCAGGCGGCCGAGGGGAGCTCATGCCCGGTGCCGCCCGAGGGCGCCCCTCTGCCGCCACCTGCTGGTGGAATAGGGGTACTGCAGGTGGCCGAGGGGAGCTCATGCCCGGTGACGCCTGAGGGCGCCCCTCTGCCGCCACCTGCTGGTGGAAAAGGGGTACTGCAGTCGGCCGAGGGGAGCTCATGCCCGGTGACGCCGGAGGGCGCCCCTCTGCCGCCACCTGCTGGTGGAAAAGGGGTACTGCATGCGGCCGAGGGGAGCTCATGCCCGGTGACGCCCGAGGGCGCCCCTCTGCCCCCACCTGCTGTTGGAAAAGGGAACCAAAAGGTGGGGGGAACCAAATGTGTGGGGTGCGGGCTCTGGGGGGACACTTTTGTGGGGTGCACCGAGGGGGAACTAAAATGAGGGGGTATCCAAGTGTGCGGGGTGCGGTTGCCAGGGGAAGCATCTGCGGGGCGCACCGGGGGGAAACAAAATGAGGGGGGAACCAAGAGGTCAGAGGTCAGAGTCAAGGGTCAGAGGTAAGGGGTCAGAGGTCAGGGGTCAGAGGTCAGAGGTCAGAGGTCAGGAATCAGAGGTCAGGGGTCAGAGGTCAGAGGTCAGGGGTCAAGGGGTCAGGGGTCAGGGGTCAGAGGTCAGGGGTCAGAGGTCAGAGGTCAGGGGTCAGAGGTCAGGGGTCAGAGGTCAGGGGTCAGGGGTCAGAGGTCAGAGGTCAGGGGTCAGGGGTCAGAGGTCAGAGGTCAGGGGTCAGTGGTCAGGGGTCAGAGGTCAGAGGTCAGAGGTCAGGGGTCAGAGGTCAGAGGTCAGGGGTCAGAGGTCAGAGGTCAGAGGTCAGGGGTCAGAGGTCAGAGGTCAGGGGTCAGGGGTCAGAGGTCATGGGTCAGAGGTCAGGGGTCAGAGGTCAGAGGTCAGGGGTCAGGGGTCAGAGGTCAGAGGTCAGGGGGTCAGGGGTCAGAGGTCAGGCGTCAGATGTCAGGGGTCAGAGGTCAGGGGTCAGAGGTCAGAGGTCAGGGGTCAGAGGTCAGGGGTCAGAGGTCAGAGGTCAGAGGTCAGGGGTCAGAGGTCAGAGGTCAGGGCTCAGGGGTCAGAGGTCAGAGGTCAGGGGTCAGAGGTCAGAGGTCAGGGGTCAGGGGTCAGAGGTCAGGGGTCAGAGGTCAGGGGTCAGAGTACAGGGGTCAGAGGTCAGAGGTCAGGGGTCAGAGGTCAGGGGTCAGAGGTCAGAGGTCAGGGGTCAGAGGTCAGAGGTCAGTGGTCAGGGGTCAGAGGTCAGAGGTCAGGGGGTCAGAGGTCGGGTGTCAGGGGTCGGGGGTCAGGTGTCAGGGGTCAGAGGTCAGGGGGTCAGAGGTCAGAGGTCAGGGGTCAGCTTTCAGGGGTCAGAGGTCAAGGGTCAGAGATCAGAGGTCAGGGGGTCAGAGGTCAGGGGTCAGGGGTCGTGGGTCAGAGGTCAGGGGTCTGAGGTCAGGGGTCATAGGTCGGGGGTCAGAGGTCAGGGGTCAGAGGGGGTCCATGAGGCTTGGGGGGACCCCAAGGGTGGGGGGGAACCAAAGTGAGGGGGGAACCAAGTGTGCGGGGTGCAGTTGCCGGAGGGACGCTTTTGAGGGGCGCACCGGGGTGGGAACCAAAATGAGGGGGGAACCAAGTGTGCGGGGTGCGGTTGCCGGGGGGACGCATTTGCGGGGCGCACCGGGGGGGGGAACCAAAATGAGGGGGGAACCAAGTGTGCGGGGTGCGGTTGCCGGGGGGACGCTTTTGCGGGGCGCACCGGGGGGAACCAAAATGAGGGGGGAACCATATGTGCAATGTGCGGTTGTCGGGGGGACGCCGTTAGGGTTGGGGTTGGAGTTGGGGTTCGGGTTAGGTTAGGGTTAGTGTTAGGCCGCCCCCTGCTGGTGGAAAAGGGGTACTGCAGGCGGCCGGGGAAAGCTCATGCCCGATGACGCCCGAGGGCGCCCCTCTGCCCCCACCTGCTGGTGGAAAAGGGGTACTGGAGGCGGGCGAGGGGAGCTCATGCCCGGTGACGCCCGAGGGCGCCCCTCTGCCGCCACCTGCTGGTGGAAAAGGGGTACTGCAGGCGGCCGAGGGGAGCTCATGCCCGGTGCCGCCCGAGGGCTACCCTCTGCCGCCACCTGCTGGTGGAAAAGGGGTACTGCAGGCGGCCGAGGGGAGCTCATGCCCAGTGACGCCCGAGGGCGCCCCTCTGCCGCCACCTGCTGGTGGAAAAGGGGTACTGCAGGCGGCCGAGGGGAGCTCATGCCCGGTGACGCCCGAGGGCGCCCCTCTGCCGCCAGCTGCTGGTGGAAAAGGGGTACTGCAGGCGGCCGAGGGGAGCTCATGCCCGGTGCCGCCCGAGGGCGCCCCTCTGCCGCCACCTGCTGGTGGAAAAGGGGTACTGCAGGCGGCCGAGGGGAGCTCATGCCCGGTGACGCCCGAGGGCGCCCCTCTGCCGCCACCTGCTGGTGGAAAAGGGGTACTGCAGGCGGCCGAGGGGAGCTCATGCCCGGTGCCGCCCGAGGGCGCCCCTCTGCCGCCACCTGCTCGTGGAAAAGGGGTACTGCAGGCGGCCGAGGGGAGCTCATGCGCGGTGACGCCCGAGGGCGCCCCTCTGCCGCCACCTGCTGGTGGAAAACGAGTACTGCAGGCGGCCGAGGGGAGCTCATGCCCAGTGACGCCCGAGGGCGCCCCTCTGCCGCCACCTGCTGGTGGAAAAGGGGTACTGCAGGCGGCCGAGGGGAGCTCATGCCCGGTGACGCCCGAGGGCTACCCTCTGCCGCCACCTGCTGGTGGAAAAGGGGTACTGCAGGCGGCCGAGGGGAGCTCATGCCCGGTGCCGCCCGAGGGCTACCCTCTGCCGCCACCTGCTGGTGGAAAAGGGGTACTGCAGGCGGCCGAGGGGAGCTCATGCCCGGTGACGCCCGAGGGCGCCCCTCTGCCGCCACCTGCTGGTGGAAAAGGGGTACTGCAGGCGGCCGAGGGGAGCTCATGCCCGGTGACGCCCGAGGGCGCCCCTCTGCCGCCACCTGCTGGTGGAAAAGGGGTACTGCAGGCGGCCGAGGGGAGCTCATGCCCGGTGCTGACATGTCCCCCCCGCACCCCCCCAGGCATCCTGGCCCTGCAGCTGCCCCCGGGGGGGCTCGACGCCGAGTTCTACAGGTGAGAACCAGTCCCCTCCGCCCCCTAAATGCGCCTCCAGACCCCCCCCAATTTATTCCCCCCCCCCAGCGCCTGCCTCCACCTGGCCGAGATGCAGCGTCGGGTGCGGGAGGCGCTGGCGGAGCGCGAGCGGCTGCTGCGGGCACGGGTAGGACGGGGGACGGGCACCAAGGGGGGGGGGTCTATGGGGCTTGGTGGGACCCCAAGGGGGGGGGGAACCAAAATGAGGGGGGAACCAAGTGTGCGGGGTTCGGGTTCCGGGGGGACAAATTTGCGTGGCGCACCAGGGGGAACCAAAAGGAAGGGGGAACCAAGTGTGCGGGGTGCGGGTTCTGGGGGGACACTTTTGTGGGGCGCACCGGGGGGAACTAAAATGAGGGGGGAACCAAGTGTGCGGGGTGCGGTTGTCGGGGGGACGCCATTAGGGTTAGGGTTGGGGTTGGAGTTGGGGTTCGGGTTAGGTTACGGTTAGGGTTATGGTTAGGCCGCTGCCTCCTGGTGGAAAAGGGGTACTGCAGGCGCCCGGGGGGAGCTCATGCCCGGTGATGCCCGAGGGCGCCCCTCTGCCGCCACCTGCTGGTGGAAAACGAGTACTGCAGGCGGCCGAGGGGAGCTCGTGCCCGGTGACGCCCGAGGGCGCCCCTCTGCCGCCACCTGCTGGTGGAAAAGTGGTACTGTAGGCGGCCAGGGGCCGTGCACGCGCGTTGCTTATTACGTCTTTTTTTTTTTTTGATGTGTCAACGGCAGCGGTTTTGGGGTTTCGGTCTGAGGGGTGCTGACATGTCCCCCCCGCACCCCCCCAGGCATCCTGGCCCTGCAGCTGCCCCCGGGGGGGCTCGATGCCGAGTTCTACAGGTGAGAACCAGTCCCCTCCGCCCCCTAAATGCGCCCCCAGACCCCCCCCAATTTATTCCCCCCCCCCAGCGCCTGCCTCCACCTGGCCGAGATGCAGCGTCGGGTGCGGGAGGCGCTGGCGGAGCGCGAGCGGCTGCTGCGGGCACGGGTAGGACGGGGGGGGGGGCACCAAGGGGGGGGGGGTCCATGGGTCTTGGGGGGACCCCAAGGGGGGGGGGAACCAAAATGAGGGGGGAACCAAGTGTGCGGGGTTCGGGTTCCGGGGGGACACAGTTGCGGAGCGCACCGGGGGGGGGGAACCAAAGTGAGGGGGGAACCAAGTGTGCGGGGTTCGGGTTCCGGGGGGACACATTTGCGGGGCGCACCGGGGGGGAACCAAAATGAGGGGGGAACCATATGTGCGGGGTGCGGGTTCTGGGGGGACACTTTTCTTGGGCGCACCGGGGGGAACTAAAATGAGGGGGGAACCAAGTGTGCGGGGTGCGGTTGCCGGGGGGACGCATTTGCGGTGCGCACCGGGGGGGAACCAAAATGAGGGGGGAACCATATGTGCGGGGTGCGGGTTCTGGGGGGACACTTTTGTGGGGCGCACCGGGGGGAACTAAAATGAGGGGGGAACCAAGTGTGCGGGGTGCGGTTGTCGGGGGGATGCCATTAGGGTTAGGGTTGGGGTTGGAGTTGGGGTTCGGGTTAGGTTAGGGTTAGGGTTATGGTTAGGCCGCTGCCTCCTGGTGGAAAATGGGTACTGCAGGCGCCCAGGGGGAGCTCATGCCCGGTGATGCCCGAGGGCGCCCCTCTGCCGCCACCTGCTGGTGGAAAACGAGTACTGCAGGCGGCCGAGGGGAGCTCGTGCCCGGTGACGCCCGAGGGCGCCCCTCTGCCGCCACCTGCTGGTGGAAAAGGGGTACTGCAGGCGGCCGAGGGGAGCTCATGCCCGGTGCCGCCCGAGGGCGCCCCTCTGCCGCCACCTGCTGGTGGAAAAGGGGTACTGCAAGCGGCCGAGGGGAGCTCATGCCCGGTGCCGCCCGAGGGCGCCCCTCTGCCGCCACCTGCTGGTGGAAAACGAGTACTGCAGGCGGCCGAGGGGAGCTCATGCCGGGTGACGCCCGAGGGCGCCCCTCTGCCGCCACCTGCTGGTGGAAAAGGGGTACTGCAGGCGGCCGAGGGGAACTCATGCCCGGTGACGCCCGAAGGCGCCCCTCTGCCGCCACCTGCTGGTGGAAAAGGGGTACTGCAGGCGGCCGAGGGGAGCTCATGCCCGGTGACGCCCGAGGGCGCCCCTCTGCCGCCAGCTGCTGGTGGAAAAGGGGTACTGCAGGCGGCCGAGGGGAGCTCATGCCCGGTGCCGCCCGAGGGCGCCCCTCTGCCGCCACCTGCTGGTGGAAAAGGGGTACTGCAGGCGGCCGAGGGGAGCTCATGCCTGGTGACGCCCGAGGGCGCCCCTCTGCCGCCACCTGCTGGTGGAAAAGGGGTACTGCAGGCGGCCGAGGGGAGCTCATGCCCGGTGCCGCCCGAGGGCGCCCCTCTGCCGCCACCTGCTCGTGGAAAAGGGGTACTGCAGGCGGCCGAGGGGAGCTCATGCCCGGTGACGCCCGAGGGCGCCCCTCTGCCGCCACCTGCTGGTGGAAAACGAGTACTGCAGGCGGCCGAGGGGAGCTCATGCCCGGTGCCGCCCGAGGGCGCCCCTCTGCCGCCACCTGCTGGTGGAAAAGGGGTACTGCAGGCGGCCGAGGGGAGCTCATGCCCGGTGACGCCCGAGGGCGCCCCTCTGCCGCCACCTGCTGGTGGAAAAGGGGTACTGCAGGCGGCCGAGGGGAGCTCATGCCCGGTGCCGCCCGAGGGCTACCCTCTGCCGCCACCTGCTGGTGGAAAAGGGGTACTGCAGGCGGCCGAGGGGAGCTCATGCCCGGTGACGCCCGAGGGCGCCCCTCTGCCGCCACCTGCTGGTGGAAAAGGGGTACTGCAGGCGGCCGAGGGGAGCTCATGCCCGGTGACGCCCGAGGGCGCCCCTCTGCCGCCACCTGCTGGTGGAAAAGGGGTACTGCAGGCGGCCGAGGGGAGCTCATGCCCGGTGCTGACATGTCCCCCCCGCACCCCCCCAGGCATCCTGGCCCTGCAGCTGCCCCCGGGGGGGCTCGACGCCGAGTTCTACAGGTGAGAACCAGTCCCCTCCGCCCCCTAAATGCGCCTCCAGACCCCCCCCAATTTATTCCCCCCCCCCAGCGCCTGCCTCCACCTGGCCGAGATGCAGCGTCGGGTGCGGGAGGCGCTGGCGGAGCGCGAGCGGCTGCTGCGGGCACGGGTAGGACGGGGGACGGGCACCAAGGGGGGGGGTCTATGGGGCTTGGTGGGACCCCAAGGGGGGGGGGAACCAAAATGAGGGGGGAACCAAGTGTGCGGGGTTCGGGTTCCGGGGGGACAAATTTGCGTGGCGCACCAGGGGGAACCAAAAGGAAGGGGGAACCAAGTGTGCGGGGTGCGGGTTCTGGGGGGACACTTTTGTGGGGCGCACCGGGGGGAACTAAAATGAGGGGGGAACCAAGTGTGCGGGGTGCGGTTGTCGGGGGGACGCCATTAGGGTTAGGGTTGGGGTTGGAGTTGGGGTTCGGGTTAGGTTACGGTTAGGGTTATGGTTAGGCCGCTGCCTCCTGGTGGAAAAGGGGTACTGCAGGCGCCCGGGGGGAGCTCATGCCCGGTGATGCCCGAGGGCGCCCCTCTGCCGCCACCTGCTGGTGGAAAACGAGTACTGCAGGCGGCCGAGGGGAGCTCGTGCCCGGTGACGCCCGAGGGCGCCCCTCTGCCGCCACCTGCTGGTGGAAAAGTGGTACTGTAGGCGGCCAGGGGCCGTGCACGCGCGTTGCTTATTACGTCTTTTTTTTTTTTTGATGTGTCAACGGCAGCGGTTTTGGGGTTTCGGTCTGAGGGGTGCTGACATGTCCCCCCCGCACCCCCCCAGGCATCCTGGCCCTGCAGCTGCCCCCGGGGGGGCTCGATGCCGAGTTCTACAGGTGAGAACCAGTCCCCTCCGCCCCCTAAATGCGCCCCCAGACCCCCCCCAATTTATTCCCCCCCCCCAGCGCCTGCCTCCACCTGGCCGAGATGCAGCGTCGGGTGCGGGAGGCGCTGGCGGAGCGCGAGCGGCTGCTGCGGGCACGGGTAGGACGGGGGGGGGGGCACCAAGGGGGGGGGGGTCCATGGGTCTTGGGGGGACCCCAAGGGGGGGGGGAACCAAAATGAGGGGGGAACCAAGTGTGCGGGGTTCGGGTTCCGGGGGGACACAGTTGCGGAGCGCACCGGGGGGGGGAACCAAAGTGAGGGGGGAACCAAGTGTGCGGGGTTCGGGTTCCGGGGGGACACATTTGCGGGGCGCACCGGGGGGGAACCAAAATGAGGGGGGAACCATATGTGCGGGGTGCGGGTTCTGGGGGGACACTTTTCTTGGGCGCACCGGGGGGAACTAAAATGAGGGGGAACCAAGTGTGCGGGGTGCGGTTGCCGGGGGGACGCATTTGCGGTGCGCACCGGGGGGGAACCAAAATGAGGGGGGAACCATATGTGCGGGGTGCGGGTTCTGGGGGGACACTTTTGTGGGGCGCACCGGGGGGAACTAAAATGAGGGGGGAACCAAGTGTGCGGGGTGCGGTTGTCGGGGGGATGCCATTAGGGTTAGGGTTGGGGTTGGAGTTGGGGTTCGGGTTAGGTTAGGGTTAGGGTTATGGTTAGGCCGCTGCCTCCTGGTGGAAAATGGGTACTGCAGGCGCCCAGGGGGAGCTCATGCCCGGTGATGCCCGAGGGCGCCCCTCTGCCGCCACCTGCTGGTGGAAAACGAGTACTGCAGGCGGCCGAGGGGAGCTCGTGCCCGGTGACGCCCGAGGGCGCCCCTCTGCCGCCACCTGCTGGTGGAAAAGGGGTACTGCAGGCGGCCGAGGGGAGCTCATGCCCGGTGCCGCCCGAGGGCGCCCCTCTGCCGCCACCTGCTGGTGGAAAAGGGGTACTGCAAGCGGCCGAGGGGAGCTCATGCCCGGTGCCGCCCGAGGGCGCCCCTCTGCCGCCACCTGCTGGTGGAAAACGAGTACTGCAGGCGGCCGAGGGGAGCTCATGCCGGGTGACGCCCGAGGGCGCCCCTCTGCCGCCACCTGCTGGTGGAAAAGGGGTACTGCAGGCGGCCGAGGGGAGCTCATGCCCGGTGACGCCCGAAGGCGCCCCTCTGCCGCCACCTGCTGGTGCAAAAGGGGTACTGCAGGCGGCCGAGGGGAGCTCATGCCCGGTGACGCCCGAGGGCGCCCCTCTGCCGCCACCTGCTGGTGGAAAAGGGGTACTGCAGGCGGCCGAGGGGAGCTCATGCCCGGTGACGCCCGAGGGCCCCCTCTGCCGCCACCTGTTGGTGGAAAAGGGGTACTGCAGGCGGCCGAGGGGAGCTCATGCCCGGTGACGCCCGAGGGCGCCCCTCTGCCGCCACCTGCTGGTGGAAAAGGGGTACTGCAGGCGGCCGAGGGGAGCTCATGCCCGGTGACGCCCGAGGGCGCCCCTCTGCCGCCACCTGCTGGTGGAAAAGGGGTACTGCAGGCGGCCGAGGGGAGCTCATGCCCGGTGACGCCCGAGTGCGCCCTTCTGCCGCCACCTGCTGGTGGAAAAGGGGTACTGCAGGCGGCCGAGGGGAGCTCATGCCCGGTGACGCCCGAGGGCGCCCCTGTGCCGCCACCTGCTGGTGGAAAACGAGTACTGCAGGCGGCCGAGGGGAGCTCATGCCCGGTGACGCCCGAGGGCGCCCCTCTGCCGCCACCTGCTGGTGGAAAACGGGTACTGCAGGCGGCCGAGGGGAGCTCATGCCCGGTGACGCCCGAGGGCGCCCCTCTGCCGCCACCTGCTGGTGGAAATGGGGTACCGCAGGCGGCCGAGGGGAGCTCATGCCCGGTGACGCCCGAGGGCGCCCCTCTGCCGCCACCTGCTGGTGGAAAAGGGGTACTGCAGGCGGCCGAGGGGAGCTCATGCCCGGTGACGCCCGAGGGCGCCCCTCTGCCGCCACCTGCTGGTGGAAAAGGGGTACTGCAGGCGGCCGAGGGGAGCTCATGCCTGGTGCCGCCCGAGGGCGCCCCTCTGCCGCCACCTGCTGGTGGAATAGGGGTACTGCAGGTGGCCGAGGGGAGCTCATGCCCGGTGACGCCTGAGGGCGCCCCTCTGCCGCCACCTGCTGGTGGAAAAGGGGTACTGCAGTCGGCCGAGGGGAGCTCATGCCCGGTGACGCCGGAGGGCGCCCCTCTGCCGCCACCTGCTGGTGGAAAAGGGGTACTGCATGCGGCCGAGGGGAGCTCATGCCCGGTGACGCCCGAGGGCGCCCCTCTGCCCCCACCTGCTGTTGGAAAAGGGAACCAAAAGGTGGGGGGAACCAAATGTGTGGGGTGCGGGCTCTGGGGGGACACTTTTGTGGGGTGCACCGAGGGGGAACTAAAATGAGGGGGTATCCAAGTGTGCGGGGTGCGGTTGCCAGGGGAAGCATTTGCGGGGCGCACCGGGGGGAAACAAAATGAGGGGGGAACCAAGAGGTCAGAGGTCAGAGTCAGGGGTCAGAGGTAAGGGGTCAGAGGTCAGGGGTCAGAGGTCAGAGGTCAGAGGTCAGGAATCAGAGGTCAGGGGTCAGAGGTCAGAGGTCAGTGGTCAAGGGGTCAGGGGTCAGGGGTCAGAGGTCAGGGGTCAGAGGTCAGAGGTCAGGGGTCAGAGGTCAGGGGTCAGAGGTCAGGGGTCAGGGGTCAGAGGTCAGAGGTCAGGGGTCAGGGGTCAGAGGTCAGAGGTCAGGGGTCAGAGGTCAGGGGTCAGAGGTCAGAGGTCAGGGGTCAGAGGTCAGAGGTCAGGGGTCAGGGGTCAGAGGTCAGAGGTCAGGGGTCAGAGGTCAGAGGTCAGGGGTCAGAGGTCAGGGGTCAGGGGTCAGAGGTCATGGGTCAGAGGTCAGGGGTCAGAGGTCAGAGGTCAGGGGTCAGGGGTCAGAGGTCAGAGGTCAGGGGTCAGGGGGTCAGGGGTCAGAGGTCAGGGGTCAGATATCAGGGGTCAGAGGTCAGGGGTCAGAGGTCAGAGGTCAGGGGTCAGAGGTCAGAGGTCAGAGGTCAGAGGTCAGAGGTCAGGGGTCAGAGGTCAGAGGTCAGGGCTCAGGGGTCAGAGGTCAGAGGTCAGGGGTCAGAGGTCAGAGGTCAGGGGTCAGGGGTCAGAGGTCAGGGGTCAGAGGTCAGGGGTCAGAGTACAGGGGTCAGAGGTCAGAGGTCAGGGGTCAGAGGTCAGGGGTCAGAGGTCAGAGGTCAGGGGTCAGAGGTCAGAGGTCAGTGGTCAGGGGTCAGAGGTCAGAGGTCAGGGGGTCAGAGGTCGGGTGTCAGGGGTCGGGGGTCAGGTGTCAGGGGTCAGAGGTCAGGGGGTCAGAGGTCAGAGGTCAGGGGTCAGCTTTCAGGGGTCAGAGGTCAAGGGTCAGAGATCAGAGGTCAGGGGGTCAGAGGTCAGGGGTCAGGGGTCGTGGGTCAGAGGTCAGGGGTCTGAGGTCAGGGGTCATAGGTCGGGGGTCAGAGGTCAGGGGTCAGAGGGGGTCCATGAGGCTTGGGGGGACCCCAAGGGTGGGGGGGAACCAAAGTGAGGGGGGAACCAAGTGTGCGGGGTGCAGTTGCCGGAGGGACGCTTTTGAGGGGCGCACCGGGGGGGGGAACCAAAATGAGGGGGGAACCAAGTGTGCGGGGTGCGGTTGCCGGGGGGACGCATTTGCGGGGCGCACCGGGGGGGGGAACCAAAATGAGGGGGGAACCAAGTGTGCGGGGTGCGGTTGCCGGGAGGACGCTTTTGCGGGGCGCACCGGGGGGAACCAAAATGAGGGGGGAACCATATGTGCAATGTGCGGTTGTCGGGGGGACGCCGTTAGGGTTGGGGTTGGAGTTGGGGTTCGGGTTAGGTTAGGGTTAGTGTTAGGCCGCCCCCTGCTGGTGGAAAAGGGGTACTGCAGGCGGCCGGGGAAAGCTCATGCCCGATGACGCCCGAGGGCGCCCCTCTGCCCCCACCTGCTGGTGGAAAAGGGGTACTGGAGGCGGGCGAGGGGAGCTCATGCCCGGTGACGCCCGAGGGCGCCCCTCTGCCGCCACCTGCTGGTGGAAAAGGGGTACTGCAGGCGGCCGAGGGGAGCTCATGCCCGGTGCCGCCCGAGGGCTACCCTCTGCCGCCACCTGCTGGTGGAAAACGTGTACTGCAGGCGGCCGAGGGGAGCTCATGCCCGGTGACGCCCGAGGGCGCCCCTCTGCCGCCACCTGCTGGTGGAAAAGGGGTACTGCAGGCGGCCGAGGGGAGCTCATGCCCGGTGACGCCCGAGGGCGCCCCTCTGCCGCCAGCTGCTGGTGGAAAAGGGGTACTGCAGGCGGCCGAGGGGAGCTCATGCCCGGTGCCGCCCGAGGGCGCCCCTCTGCCGCCACCTGCTGGTGGAAAAGGGGTACTGCAGGCGGCCGAGGGGAGCTCATGCCCGGTGACGCCCGAGGGCGCCCCTCTGCCGCCACCTGCTGGTGGAAAAGGGGTACTGCAGGCGGCCGAGGGGAGCTCATGCCCGGTGCCGCCCGAGGGCGCCCCTCTGCCGCCACCTGCTCGTGGAAAAGGGGTACTGCAGGCGGCCGAGGGGAGCTCATGCCCGGTGACGCCCGAGGGCGCCCCTCTGCCGCCACCTGCTGGTGGAAAACGAGTACTGCAGGCGGCCGAGGGGAGCTCATGCCCGGTGCCGCCCGAGGGCGCCCCTCTGCCGCCACCTGCTGGTGGAAAAGGGGTACTGCAGGCGGCCGAGGGGAGCTCATGCCCGGTGACGCCCGAGGGCGCCCCTCTGCCGCCACCTGCTGGTGGAAAAGGGGTACTGCAGGCGGCCGAGGGGAGCTCATGCCCGGTGCCGCCCGAGGGCTACCCTCTGCCGCCACCTGCTGGTGGAAAAGGGGTACTGCAGGCGGCCGAGGGGAGCTCATGCCCGGTGACGCCCGAGGGCGCCCCTCTGCCGCCACCTGCTGGTGGAAAAGGGGTACTGCAGGCGGCCGAGGGGAGCTCATGCCCGGTGACGCCCGAGGGCGCCCCTCTGCCGCCACCTGCTGGTGGAAAAGGGGTACTGCAGGCGGCCGAGGGGAGCTCATGCCCGGTGCTGACATGTCCCCCCCGCACCCCCCCAGGCATCCTGGCCCTGCAGCTGCCCCCGGGGGGGCTCGACGCCGAGTTCTACAGGTGAGAACCAGTCCCCTCCGCCCCCTAAATGCGCCTCCAGACCCCCCCCAATTTATTCCCCCCCCCCAGCGCCTGCCTCCACCTGGCCGAGATGCAGCGTCGGGTGCGGGAGGCGCTGGCGGAGCGCGAGCGGCTGCTGCGGGCACGGGTAGGACGGGGGACGGGCACCAAGGGGGGGGGTCTATGGGGCTTGGTGGGACCCCAAGGGGGGGGGGAACCAAAATGAGGGGGGAACCAAGTGTGCGGGGTTCGGGTTCCGGGGGGACAAATTTGCGTGGCGCACCAGGGGGAACCAAAAGGAAGGGGGAACCAAGTGTGCGGGGTGCGGGTTCTGGGGGGACACTTTTGTGGGGCGCACCGGGGGGAACTAAAATGAGGGGGGAACCAAGTGTGCGGGGTGCGGTTGTCGGGGGGACGCCATTAGGGTTAGGGTTGGGGTTGGAGTTGGGGTTCGGGTTAGGTTACGGTTAGGGTTATGGTTAGGCCGCTGCCTCCTGGTGGAAAAGGGGTACTGCAGGCGCCCGGGGGGAGCTCATGCCCGGTGATGCCCGAGGGCGCCCCTCTGCCGCCACCTGCTGGTGGAAAACGAGTACTGCAGGCGGCCGAGGGGAGCTCGTGCCCGGTGACGCCCGAGGGCGCCCCTCTGCCGCCACCTGCTGGTGGAAAAGTGGTACTGTAGGCGGCCAGGGGCCGTGCACGCGCGTTGCTTATTACGTCTTTTTTTTTTTTTGATGTGTCAACGGCAGCGGTTTTGGGGTTTCGGTCTGAGGGGTGCTGACATGTCCCCCCCGCACCCCCCCAGGCATCCTGGCCCTGCAGCTGCCCCCGGGGGGGCTCGATGCCGAGTTCTACAGGTGAGAACCAGTCCCCTCCGCCCCCTAAATGCGCCCCCAGACCCCCCCCAATTTATTCCCCCCCCCCAGCGCCTGCCTCCACCTGGCCGAGATGCAGCGTCGGGTGCGGGAGGCGCTGGCGGAGCGCGAGCGGCTGCTGCGGGCACGGGTAGGACGGGGGGGGGGGCACCAAGGGGGGGGGGGGTCCATGGGTCTTGGGGGGACCCCAAGGGGGGGGGGAACCAAAATGAGGGGGGAACCAAGTGTGCGGGGTTCGGGTTCCGGGGGGACACAGTTGCGGAGCGCACCGGGGGGGGGGAACCAAAGTGAGGGGGGAACCAAGTGTGCGGGGTTCGGGTTCCGGGGGGACACATTTGCGGGGCGCACCGGGGGGGAACCAAAATGAGGGGGGAACCATATGTGCGGGGTGCGGGTTCTGGGGGGACACTTTTCTTGGGCGCACCGGGGGGAACTAAAATGAGGGGGGAACCAAGTGTGCGGGGTGCGGTTGCCGGGGGGATGCCATTAGGGTTAGGGTTGGGGTTGGAGTTGGGGTTCGGGTTAGGTTAGGGTTAGGGTTATGGTTAGGCCGCTGCCTCCTGGTGGAAAATGGGTACTGCAGGCGCCCAGGGGGAGCTCATGCCCGGTGATGCCCGAGGGCGCCCCTCTGCCGCCACCTGCTGGTGGAAAACGAGTACTGCAGGCGGCCGAGGGGAGCTCGTGCCCGGTGACGCCCGAGGGCGCCCCTCTGCCGCCACCTGCTGGTGGAAAAGGGGTACTGCAGGCGGCCGAGGGGAGCTCATGCCCGGTGCCGCCCGAGGGCGCCCCTCTGCCGCCACCTGCTGGTGGAAAAGGGGTACTGCAAGCGGCCGAGGGGAGCTCATGCCCGGTGCCGCCCGAGGGCGCCCCTCTGCCGCCACCTGCTGGTGGAAAACGAGTACTGCAGGCGGCCGAGGGGAGCTCATGCCGGGTGACGCCCGAGGGCGCCCCTCTGCCGCCACCTGCTGGTGGAAAAGGGGTACTGCAGGCGGCCGAGGGGAACTCATGCCCGGTGACGCCCGAAGGCGCCCCTCTGCCGCCACCTGCTGGTGGAAAAGGGGTACTGCAGGCGGCCGAGGGGAGCTCATGCCCGGTGACGCCCGAGGGCGCCCCTCTGCCGCCAGCTGCTGGTGGAAAAGGGGTACTGCAGGCGGCCGAGGGGAGCTCATGCCCGGTGACGCCCGAGGGCGCCCCTCTGCCGCCACCTGCTGGTGGAAAAGGGGTACTGCAGGCGGCCGAGGGGAGCTCATGCCCGGTGACGCCCGAGGGCGCCCCTCTGCCGCCACCTGCTGGTGGAAAAGGGGTACTGCAGGCGGCCGAGGGGAGCTCATGCCCGGTGCCGCCCGAGGGCGCCCCTCTGCCGCCACCTGCTCGTGGAAAAGGGGTACTGCAGGCGGCCGAGGGGAGCTCATGCCCGGTGACGCCCGAGGGCGCCCCTCTGCCGCCACCTGCTGGTGGAAAACGAGTACTGCAGGCGGCCGAGGGGAGCTCATGCCCGGTGACGCCCGAGGGCGCCCCTCTGCCGCCACCTGCTGGTGGAAAAGGGGTACTGCAGGCGGCCGAGGGGAGCTCATGCCCAGTGACGCCCGAGGGCGCCCCTCTGCCGCCACCTGCTGGTGGAAAAGGGGTACTGCAGGCGGCCGAGGGGAGCTCATGCCCGGTGCCGCCCGAGGGCTACCCTCTGCCGCCACCTGCTGGTGGAAAAGGGGTACTGCAGGCGGCCGAGGGGAGCTCATGCCCGGTGACGCCCGAGGGCGCCCCTCTGCCGCCACCTGCTGGTGGAAAAGGGGTACTGCAGGCGGCCGAGGGGAGCTCATGCCCGGTGACGCCCGAGGGCGCCCCTCTGCCGCCACCTGCTGGTGGAAAAGGGGTACTGCAGGCGGCCGAGGGGAGCTCATGCCCGGTGCTGACATGTCCCCCCCGCACCCCCCCAGGCATCCTGGCCCTGCAGCTGCCCCCGGGGGGGCTCGACGCCGAGTTCTACAGGTGAGAACCAGTCCCCTCCGCCCCCTAAATGCGCCTCCAGACCCCCCCCAATTTATTCCCCCCCCCCAGCGCCTGCCTCCACCTGGCCGAGATGCAGCGTCGGGTGCGGGAGGCGCTGGCGGAGCGCGAGCGGCTGCTGCGGGCACGGGTAGGACGGGGGACGGGCACCAAGGGGGGGGGTCTATGGGGCTTGGTGGGACCCCAAGGGGGGGGGGAACCAAAATGAGGGGGGAACCAAGTGTGCGGGGTTCGGGTTCCGGGGGGACAAATTTGCGTGGCGCACCAGGGGGAACCAAAAGGAAGGGGGAACCAAGTGTGCGGGGTGCGGGTTCTGGGGGGACACTTTTGTGGGGCGCACCGGGGGGAACTAAAATGAGGGGGGAACCAAGTGTGCGGGGTGCGGTTGTCGGGGGGACGCCATTAGGGTTAGGGTTGGGGTTGGAGTTGGGGTTCGGGTTAGGTTACGGTTAGGGTTATGGTTAGGCCGCTGCCTCCTGGTGGAAAAGGGGGTACTGCAGGCGCCCGGGGGGAGCTCATGCCCGGTGATGCCCGAGGGCGCCCCTCTGCCGCCACCTGCTGGTGGAAAACGAGTACTGCAGGCGGCCGAGGGGAGCTCGTGCCCGGTGACGCCCGAGGGCGCCCCTCTGCCGCCACCTGCTGGTGGAAAAGTGGTACTGTAGGCGGCCAGGGGCCGTGCACGCGCGTTGCTTATTACGTCTTTTTTTTTTTTTGATGTGTCAACGGCAGCGGTTTTGGGGTTTCGGTCTGAGGGGTGCTGACATGTCCCCCCCGCACCCCCCCAGGCATCCTGGCCCTGCAGCTGCCCCCGGGGGGGCTCGATGCCGAGTTCTACAGGTGAGAACCAGTCCCCTCCGCCCCCTAAATGCGCCCCCAGACCCCCCCCAATTTATTCCCCCCCCCCAGCGCCTGCCTCCACCTGGCCGAGATGCAGCGTCGGGTGCGGGAGGCGCTGGCGGAGCGCGAGCGGCTGCTGCGGGCACGGGTAGGACGGGGGGGGGGGCACCAAGGGGGGGGGGGTCCATGGGTCTTGGGGGGACCCCAAGGGGGGGGGGAACCAAAATGAGGGGGGAACCAAGTGTGCGGGGTTCGGGTTCCGGGGGGACACAGTTGCGGAGCGCACCGGGGGGGGGAACCAAAGTGAGGGGGGAACCAAGTGTGCGGGGTTCGGGTTCCGGGGGGACACATTTGCGGGGCGCACCGGGGGGGAACCAAAATGAGGGGGGAACCATATGTGCGGGGTGCGGGTTCTGGGGGGACACTTTTCTTGGGCGCACCGGGGGGAACTAAAATGAGGGGGAACCAAGTGTGCGGGGTGCGGTTGCCGGGGGGACGCATTTGCGGTGCGCACCGGGGGGGAACCAAAATGAGGGGGGAACCATATGTGCGGGGTGCGGGTTCTGGGGGGACACTTTTGTGGGGCGCACCGGGGGGAACTAAAATGAGGGGGGAACCAAGTGTGCGGGGTGCGGTTGTCGGGGGGATGCCATTAGGGTTAGGGTTGGGGTTGGAGTTGGGGTTCGGGTTAGGTTAGGGTTAGGGTTATGGTTAGGCCGCTGCCTCCTGGTGGAAAATGGGTACTGCAGGCGCCCAGGGGGAGCTCATGCCCGGTGATGCCCGAGGGCGCCCCTCTGCCGCCACCTGCTGGTGGAAAACGAGTACTGCAGGCGGCCGAGGGGAGCTCGTGCCCGGTGACGCCCGAGGGCGCCCCTCTGCCGCCACATGCTGGTGGAAAAGGGGTACTGCAGGCGGCCGAGGGGAGCTCATGCCCGGTGCCGCCCGAGGGCGCCCCTCTGCCGCCACCTGCTCGTGGAAAAGGGGTACTGCAAGCGGCCGAGGGGAGCTCATGCCCGGTGCCGCCCGAGGGCGCCCCTCTGCCGCCACCTGCTGGTGGAAAACGAGTACTGCAGGCGGCCGAGGGGAGCTCATGCCGGGTGACGCCCGAGGGCGCCCCTCTGACGCCACCTGCTGGTGGAAAAGGGGTACTGCAGGCGGCCGAGGGGAACTCATGCCCGGTGACGCCCGAAGGCGCCCCTCTGCCGCCACCTGCTGGTGGAAAAGGGGTACTGCAGGCGGCCGAGGGGAGCTCATGCCCGGTGACGCCCGAGGGCGCCCCTCTGCCGCCACCTGCTGGTGGAAAACGGGTACTGCAGGCGGCCGAGGGGAGCTCATGCCCGGTGACGCCCGAGGGCCCCCTCTGCCGCCACCTGCTGGTGGAAAAGGGGTACTGCAGGCGGCCGAGGGGAGCTCATGCCCGGTGACGCCCGAGGGCGCCCCTCTGCCGCCACCTGCTGGTGGAAAAGGGGTACTGCAGGCGGCCGAGGGGAGCTCATGCCCGGTGACGCCCGAGGGCGCCCCTCTGCCGCCACCTGCTGGTGGAAAAGGGGTACTGCAGGCGGCCGAGGGGAGCTCATGCCCGGTGACGCCCGAGTGCGCCCTTCTGCCGCCACCTGCTGGTGGAAAAGGGGTACTGCAGGCGGCCGAGGGGAGCTCATGCCCGGTGACGCCCGAGGGCGCCCCTGTGCCGCCACCTGCTGGTGGAAAACGAGTACTGCAGGCGGCCGAGGGGAGCTCATGCCCGGTGACGCCCGAGGGCGCCCCTCTGCCGCCACCTGCTGGTGGAAAAGGGGTACTGCAGGCGGCCGAGGGGAGCTCATGCCCGGTGACGCCCGAGGGCGCCCCTCTGCCGCCACCTGCTGGTGGAGAAGGGGTACTGGAGGCGGGCGAGGGGAGCTCATGCCCGGTGACGCCCGAGGGCGCCCCTCTGCCGCCACCTGCTGGTGGAAAAGGGGTACTGCAGGCGGCCGAGGGGAGCTCATGCCCGGTGCCGCCCGAGGGCTACCCTCTGCCGCCACCTGCTGGTGGAAAACGTGTACTGCAGGCGGCCGAGGGGAGCTCATGCCCGGTGACGCCCGAGGGCGCCCCTCTGCCGCCACCTGCTGGTGGAAAAGGGGTACTGCAGGCGGCCGAGGGGAGCTCATGCCCGGTGACGCCCGAGGGCGCCCCTCTGCCGCCACCTGCTGGTGGAAAACGTGTACTGCAGGCGGCCGAGGGGAGCTCATGCCCGGTGACGCCCGAGGGCGCCCCTCTGCCGCCACCTGCTGGTGGAAAAGGGGTACTGCAGGCGGCCGAGGGGAGCTCATGCCCGGTGACGCCCGAGGGCGCCCCTCTGCCGCCACCTGCTGGTGGAAAAGGGGTACTGCAGGCGGCCGAGGGGAGCTCATGCCCGGTGACGCCCGAGGGCGCCCCTCTGCCGCCACCTGCTGGTGGAAAAGGGGTACTGCAGGCGGCCGAGGGGAGCTCATGCCCGGTGCCGCCCGAGCGCGCCCCTCTGCCGCCACCTGCTGGTGGAAAAGGGGTACTGCAGGCGGCCGAGGGGAGCTCATGCCCGGTGACGCCCGAGGGCGCCCCTCTGCCGCCACCTGCTGGTGGAAAACGAGTACTGCAGGCGGCCGAGGGGAGCTCATGCCCGGTGCCGCCCGAGGGCGCCCCTCTGCCGCCACCTGCTGGTGGAAAAGGGGTACTGCAGGCGGCCGAGGGGAGCTCATGCCCGGTGACGCCCGAGGGCGCCCCTCTGCCGCCACCTGCTGGTGGAAAAGGGGTACTGCAGGCGGCCGAGGGGAGCTCATGCCCGGTGCCGCCCGAGGGCGCCCCTCTGCCGCCACCTGCTGGTGGAAAAGGGGTACTGCATGCGGCCGAGGGGAGCTCATGCCCGGTGACGCCCGAGGGCGCCCCTCTGCCCCCACCTGCTGTTGGAAAAGGGAACCAAAAGGTGGGGGGAACCAAATGTGTGGGGTGCGGGCTCTCGGGGGACACTTTTGTGGGGTGCACCGAGGGGGAACTAAAATGAGGGGGATCCAAGTGTGCGGGGTGCGGTTGCCAGGGGAAGCATTTGCGGGGCGCACCGGGGGGAAACAAAATGAGGGGGGAACCAAGAGGTCAGAGGTCAGAGGTCAGGGGTCAGAGGTAAGGGGTCAGAGGTCAGGGGTCAGAGGTCAGATGTCAGAGGTCAGGAATCAGAGGTCAGGGGTCAGAGGTCTGAGGTCAGGGGTCAGGGGTCAGGGGTCAGGGGTCAGAGGTCAGGGGTCAGAGGTCAGAGGTCAGGGGTCAGAGGTCAGGGGTCAGAGGTCAGGGGTCAGGGGTCAGAGGTCAGAGGTCAGGGGTCAGGTGTCAGAGGTCAGAGGTCAAAGGTCAGGGGTCAGGGGTCAGAGGTCAGGGGTCAGAGGTCAGAGGTCAGAGGTCAGGGGTCAGAGGTCAGAGGTCAGGGGTCAGGGGTCAGAGGTCAGAGGTCAGGGGTCAGAGGTCAGAGGTCAGAAGTCAGGGGTCAGAGGTCAGGGGTCAGAGGTCAGAGGTCAGGGGTCAGAGGTCATGGGTCAGAGGTCAGGGGTCAGAGGTCAGAGGTCAGGGGTCAGGGGTCAGAGGTCAGAGGTCAGGGGTCAGGGGTCAGGGGTCAGAGGTCAGAGGTCAGGGGTCAGAGGTCAGGGGTCAGAGGTCAGAGGTCAGAGGTCAGGGGTCAGAGGTCAGGGGTCAGAGGTCAGAGGTCAGAGGTCAGGGGTCAGAGGTCAGAGGTCAGGGCTCAGGGGTCAGAGGTCAGAGGTCAGGGGTCAGAGGTCAGGGGTCAGGGGTCAGGGGTCAGAGGTCAGGGGTCAGAGGTCAGAGGTCAGGGGGTCAGAGGTCAGGGGTCAGAGGTCAGAGGTCAGGGGTCAGCGGTCAGGGGTCAGAGGTCAGGGGTCAGAGGTCAGAGGTCAGAGGGTCAGAGGTCAGGGGTCAGGGGTCGTGGGTCAGAGGTCAGGGGTCTGAGGTCAGGGGTCATAGGTCGGGGGTCAGAGGTCAGGGGTCAGAGGGGGTCCATGAGGCTTGGGGGGACCCCAAGGGTGGGGGGGAACCAAAGTGAGGGGGGAACCAAGTGTGCGGGGTGCAGTTGCCGGGGGGACGCTTTTGCGGGGCGCACCGGGGGGGGAACCAAAATGAGGGGGGAACCAAGTGTGCGGGGTGCGGTTGCCGGGGGGACGCATTTGCGGGGCGCACCGGGGGGGGGAACCAAAATGAGGGGGGAACCAAGTGTGCGGGGTGCGGTTGCCGGGGGGACGCTTTTGCGGGGCGCACCGGGGGGAACCAAAATGAGGGGGGAACCATATGTGCAATGTGCGGTTGTCGGGGGGACGCCGTTAGGGTTGGGGTTGGAGTTGGGGTTCGGGTTAGGTTAGGGTTAGTGTTAGGCCGCCCCCTGCTGGTGGAAAAGGGGTACTGCAGGCGGCCGGGGAAAGCTCATGCCCGATGACGCCCGAGGGCGCCCCTCTGCCCCCACCTGCTGGTGGAAAAGGGGTACTGCAGGCGGCCGAGGGGAGCTCATCCCCGGTGACGCCCGAGGGCGCCCCTCTGCCGCCACCTGCTGGTGGAAAAAGTGTACTGCAGGCGGCCGCGGGGAGCTCATGCCCGGTGATGCCCGAGGGCGCCCCTCTGCCGCCACCTGCTGGTGGAAAAGGGGTACTGCAGGCGGCCGGGGGAGCTCATGCCCGGTGACGTCCGAGGGCGCCCCTCTGCCGCCACCTGCTGGTGGAAAAGGGGTACCGCAGGCGGCCGAGGGGAGCTCATGCGCAGTGACGCCCAAGGGCGCCCCTCTGCCGCCACCTGCTGGTGGAAAACGAGTACTGCAGGCGGCCGAGGGGAGCTCATGCCCGGTGACGCCTGAGGGCGCCCCTCTGCCGCCACCTGCTGGTGGAAAAGGGGTACTGCAGGCGGCCGAGGGGAGCTCATGCCCGGTGACGCCCGAGGGCGCCCCTCTGCCGCCACCTGCTGGTGGAAAAGGGGTACTGCAGGCGGCCGAGGGGAGCTCATGCCCGGTGCCGCCCGAGGGCGCCCCTCTGCCGCCACCTGCTGGTGGAAAAGGGGTACTGCAGGCGGCCGAGAGGAGCTCATGCCCAGTGACGCCCGAGGGCGCCCCTCTGCCGCCACCTGCTGGTGGAAAAGGGGTACTGCAGGCGGCCGAGGGGAGCTCATGCCCGGTGCCGCCCGAGGGCGCCCCTCTGCCGCCACCTGCTGGTGGAAAAGGGGTACTGCAGGCGGCCGAGGGGAGCTCATGCCCGGTGACGCCCGAGGGCGCCCCTCTGCCGCCACCTGCTGCTGGAAATGGGGTACTGCAGGCGGCCGAGGGGAGCTCATGCCCGGTGACGCCCGAGGGCGCCCCTCTGCCGCCACCTGCTGGTGGAAAAGGGGTACTGCAGGCGGCCGAGGGGAGCTCATGCCCGGTGACGCCCGAGGGCGCCCCTCTGCCGCCACCTGCTGGTGGAAAAGGGGTACTGCAGGCGGCCGAGGGGAGCTCATGCCCGGTGACGCCCGAGGGCGCCCCTCTGCCGCCACCTGCTGGTGGAAAAGGGGTACTGCAGGCGGCCGAGGGGAGCTCATGCCCGGTGCCGCCCGAGCGCGCCCCTCTGCCGCCACCTGCTGGTGGAAAAGGGGTACTGCAGGCGGCCGAGGGGAGCTCATGCCCGGTGACGCCCGAGGGCGCCCCTCTGCCGCCACCTGCTGGTGGAAAAGGGGTACTGCAGGCGGCCGAGGGGAGCTCATGCCCGGTGCCGCCCGAGGGCGCCCCTCTGCCGCCACCTGCTGGTGGAAAAGGGGTACTGCATGCGGCCGAGGGGAGCTCATGCCCGGTGACGCCCGAGGGCGCCCCTCTGCCCCCACCTGCTGTTGGAAAAGGGAACCAAAAGGTGGGGGGAACCAAATGTGTGGGGTGCGGGCTCTCGGGGGTCACTTTTGTGGGGTGCACCGAGGGGGAACTAAAATGAGGGGGGATCCAAGTGTGCGGGGTGCGGTTGCCAGGGGAAGCATTTGCGGGGCGCACCGGGGGGAAACAAAATGAGGGGGGAACCAAGAGGTCAGAGGTCAGAGGTCAGGGGTCAGAGGTAAGGGGTCAGAGGTCAGGGGTCAGAGGTCAGATGTCAGAGGTCAGGAATCAGAGGTCAGGGGTCAGAGGTCAGAGGTCAGGGGTCAGGGGTCAGGGGTCAGGGGTCAGAGGTCAGGGGTCAGAGGTCAGAGGTCAGGGGTCAGAGGTCAGGGGTCAGAGGTCAGGGGTCAGGGGTCAGAGGTCAGAGGTCAGGGGTCAGGGGTCAGAGGTCAGAGGTCAAAGGTCAGGGGTCAGGGGTCAGAGGTCAGGGGTCAGAGGTCAGAGGTCAGAGGTCAGGGGTCAGAGGTCAGAGGTCAGGGGTCAGGGGTCAGAGGTCAGAGGTCAGGGGTCAGAGGTCAGAGGTCAGAAGTCAGAGGTCAGAGGTCAGGGGTCAGAGGTCAGGGGTCAGAGGTCAGAGGTCAGAGGTCAGGGGTCAGAGGTCAGAGGTCAGGGCTCAGGGGTCAGAGGTCAGAGGTCAGGGGTCAGAGGTCAGGGGTCAGGGGTCAGGGGTCAGAGGTCAGGGGTCAGAGGTCAGAGGTCAGGGGGTCAGAGGTCAGGGGTCAGAGGTCAGAGGTCAGGGGTCAGCGGTCAGGGGTCAGAGGTCAGGGGTCAGAGGTCAGAGGTCAGAGGGTCAGAGGTCAGGGGTCAGGGGTCGTGGGTCAGAGGTCAGGGGTCTGAGGTCAGGGGTCATAGGTCGGGGGTCAGAGGTCAGGGGTCAGAGGGGGTCCATGAGGCTTGGGGGGACCCCAAGGGTGGGGGGGAACCAAAGTGAGGGGGGAACCAAGTGTGCGGGGTGCAGTTGCCGGGGGGACGCTTTTGCGGGGCGCACCGGGGGGGGAACCAAAATGAGGGGGGAACCAAGTGTGCGGGGTGCGGTTGCCGGGGGGACGCATTTGCGGGGCGCACCGGGGGGGGGGAACCAAAATGAGGGGGGAACCAAGTGTGCGGGGTGCGGTTGCCGGGGGGACGCTTTTGCGGGGCGCACCGGGGGGAACCAAAATGAGGGGGGAACCATATGTGCAATGTGCGGTTGTCGGGGGGACGCCGTTAGGGTTGGGGTTGGAGTTGGGGTTCGGGTTAGGTTAGGGTTAGTGTTAGGCCGCCCCCTGCTGGTGGAAAAGGGGTACTGCAGGCGGCCGGGGAAAGCTCATGCCCGATGACGCCCGAGGGCGCCCCTCTGCCCCCACCTGCTGGTGGAAAAGGGGTACTGCAGGCGGCCGAGGGGAGCTCATCCCCGGTGACGCCCGAGGGCGCCCCTCTGCCGCCACCTGCTGGTGGAAAAAGTGTACTGCAGGCGGCCGCGGGGAGCTCATGCCCGGTGATGCCCGAGGGCGCCCCTCTGCCGCCACCTGCTGGTGGAAAAGGGGTACTGCAGGCGGCCGGGGGAGCTCATGCCCGGTGACGCCCAAGGGCGCCCCTCTGCCGCCACCTGCTGGTGGAAAACGAGTACTGCAGGCGGCCGAGGGGAGCTCATGCCCGGTGACGCCTGAGGGCGCCCCTCTGCCGCCACCTGCTGGTGGAAAAGGGGTACTGCAGGCGGCCGAGGGGAGCTCATGCCCGGTGACGCCCGAGGGCGCCCCTCTGCCGCCACCTGCTGGTGGAAAAGGGGTACTGCAGGCGGCCGAGGGGAGCTCATGCCCGGTGCCGCCCGAGGGCGCCCCTCTGCCGCCACCTGCTGGTGGAAAAGGGGTACTGCAGGCGGCCGAGAGGAGCTCATGCCCAGTGACGCCCGAGGGCGCCCCTCTGCCGCCACCTGCTGGTGGAAAAGGGGTACTGCAGGCGGCCGAGGGGAGCTCATGCCCGGTGCCGCCCGAGGGCGCCCCTCTGCCGCCACCTGCTGGTGGAAAAGGGGTACTGCAGGCGGCCGAGGGGAGCTCATGCCCGGTGACGCCCGAGGGCGCCCCTCTGCCGCCACCTGCTGGTGGAAATGGGGTACTGCAGGCGGCCGAGGGGAGCTCATGCCCGGTGACGCCCGAGGGCGCCCCTCTGCCGCCACCTGCTGGTGGAAAAGGGGTACTGCAGGCGGCCGAGGGGAGCTCATGCCCGGTGACGCCCGAGGGCGCCCCTCTGCCGCCACCTGCTGGTGGAAAAGGGGTACTGCAGGCGGCCGAGGGGAGCTCATGCCCGGTGACGCCCGAGGGCGCCCCTCTGCCGCCACCTGCTGGTGGAAAAGGGGTACTGCAGGCGGCCGAGGGGAGCTCATGCCCGGTGACGCCGGAGGGCGCCCCTCTGCCGCCACCTGCTGGTGGAAAAGGGGTACTGCAGGCGGCCGAGGGGAGCTCATGCCCGGTGACGCCCGAGGGCGCCCCTCTGCCGCCACCTGCTGGTGGAAAAGGGGTACTGCAGGCGGCCGAGGGGAGCTCATGCCCGGTGCCGCCCGAGCGCGCCCCTCTGCCGCCACCTGCTGGTGGAAAAGGGGTACTGCAGGCGGCCGAGGGGAGCTCATGCGTGGTGACGCCCGAGGGCGCCCCTCTGCCGCCACCTGCTGGTGGAAAACGAGTACTGCAGGCGGCCGAGGGGAGCTCATGCCCGGTGCCGCCCGAGGGCGCCCCTCTGCCGCCACCTGCTGGTGGAAAAGGGGTACTGCAGGCGGCCGAGGGGAGCTCATGCCCGGTGACGCCCGAGGGCGCCCCTCTGCCGCCACCTGCTGGTGGAAAAGGGGTACTGCAGGCGGCCGAGGGGAGCTCATGCCCGGTGACGCCCGAGGGCGCCCCTCTGCCGCCACCTGCTGGTGGAAAAGGGGTACTGCATGCGGCCGAGGGGAGCTCATGCCCGGTGACGCCCGAGGGCGCCCCTCTGCCCCCACCTGCTGTTGGAAAAGGGAACCAAAAGGTGGGGGGAACCAAATGTGTGGGGTGCGGGCTCTCGGGGGACACTTTTGTGGGGTGCACCGAGGGGGAACTAAAATGAGGGGGGATCCAAGTGTGCGGGGTGCGGTTGCCAGGGGAAGCATTTGCGGGGCGCACCGGGGGGAAACAAAATGAGGGGGGAACCAAGAGGTCAGAGGTCAGAGGTCAGGGGTCAGAGGTAAGGGGTCAGAGGTCAGGGGTCAGAGGTCAGATGTCAGAGGTCAGGAATCAGAGGTCAGGGGTCAGAGGTCAGAGGTCAGGGGTCAGGGGTCAGGGGTCAGGGGTCAGAGGTCAGGGGTCAGAGGTCAGAGGTCAGGGGTCAGAGGTCAGGGGTCAGAGGTCAGGGGTCAGGGGTCAGAGGTCAGAGGTCAGGGGTCAGGGGTCAGAGGTCAGAGGTCAGGGGTCAGAGGTCAGGGGTCAGAGGTCAGAGGTCAGGGGTCAGGGGTCAGAGGTCAGAGGTCAGGGGTCAGAGGTCAGAGGTCAGGGGTCAGAGGTCAGGGGTCAGAGGTCAGAGGTCAGGGGTCAGATGTCATGGGTCAGAGGTCAGGGGTCAGAGGTCAGAGGTCAGGGGTCAGGGGTCAGAGGTCAGAGGTCAGGGGTCAGGGGTCAGGGGTCAGAGGTCAGAGGTCAGGGGTCAGAGGTCAGAGGTCAGGGGTCAGAGGTCAGGGGTCAGAGGTCAGAGGTCAGAGGTCAGGGGTCAGAGGTCAGAGGTCAGGGCTCAGGGGTCAGAGGTCAGAGGTCAGGGGTCAGAGGTCAGGGGTCAGGGGTCAGGGGTCAGAGGTCAGGGGTCAGAGGTCAGAGGTCAGGGGGTCAGAGGTCAGGGGTCAGAGGTCAGAGGTCAGGGGTCAGAGGTCAGAGGTCAGTGGTCAGGGGTCAGAGGTCAGAGGTCAGGGGGTCAGAGGTCGGGTGTCAGGGGTCGGGGGTCAGGTGTCAGGGGTCAGAGGTCAGGGGGTCAGAGGTCAGAGGTCAGGGGTCAGCGGTCAGGGGTCAGAGGTCAGGGGTCAGAGGTCAGAGGTCAGAGGGTCAGAGGTCAGGGGTCAGGGGTCGTGGGTTAAAGGTCAGGGGTCTGAGGTCAGGGGTCATAGGTCGGGGGTCAGAGGTCAGGGGTCAGAGGGGGTCCATGAGGCTTGGGGGGACCCCAAGGGTGGGGGGGAACCAAAGTGAGGGGGGAACCAAGTGTGCGGGATGCAGTTGCTGGGGGGACGCTTTTGCGGGGCGCACCGGGGGGGGAACCAAAATGAGGGGGGAACCAAGTGTGCGGGGTGCGGTTGCCGGGGGGACGCATTTGCGGGGCGCACCGGGGGGGGGGAACCAAAATGAGGGGGGAACCAAGTGTGCGGGGTGCGGTTGCCGGGGGGACGCTTTTGCGGGGCGCACCGGGGGGAACCAAAATGAGGGGGGAACCATATGTGCAATGTGCGGTTGTCGGGGGGACGCCGTTAGGGTTGGGGTTGGAGTTGGGGTTCGGGTTAGGTTAGGGTTAGTGTTAGGCCGCCCCCTGCTGGTGGAAAAGGGGTACTGCAGGCGGCCGGGGAAAGCTCATGCCCGATGACGCCCGAGGGCGCCCCTCTGCCCCCACCTGCTGGTGGAAAAGGGGTACTGCAGGCGGCCGAGGGGAGCTCATCCCCGGTGACGCCCGAGGGCGCCCCTCTGCCGCCACCTGCTGGTGGAAAAAGTGTACTGCAGGCGGCCGCGGGGAGCTCATGCCCGGTGATGCCCGAGGGCGCCCCTCTGCCGCCACCTGCTGGTGGAAAAGGGGTACTGCAGGCGGCCGGGGGAGCTCATGCCCGGTGACGTCCGAGGGCGCCCCTCTGCCGCCACCTGCTGGTGGAAAAGGGGTACCGCAGGCGGCCGAGGGGAGCTCATGCGCAGTGACGCCCAAGGGCGCCCCTCTGCCGCCACCTGCTGGTGGAAAACGAGTACTGCAGGCGGACGAGGGGAGCTCATGCCCGGTGACGCCCGAGGGCGCCCCTCTGCCGCCACCTGCTGGTGGAAAAGGGGTACTGCAGGCGGCCGAGGGGAGCTCATGCCCGGTGACGCCCGAGGGCGCCCCTCTGCCGCCACCTGCTGGTGGAAAAGGGGTACTGCAGGCGGCCGAGGGGAGCTCATGCCCGGTGACGCCCGAGGGCGCCCCTCTGCCGCCACCTGCTGGTGGAATAGGGGTACTGCAGGTGGCCGAGGGGAGCTCATGCCCGGTGACACCTGAGGGCGCCCCTCTGCCGCCACCTGCTGGTGGAAAAGGGGTACTGCAGGCGGCCGAGGGGAGCTCATGCCCGGTGACGCCGGAGGGCGCCCCTCTGCCGCCACCTGCTGGTGGAAAAGGGGTACTGCATGCGGCCGAGGGGAGCTCATGCCCGTTGACGCTCGAGGGCGCCCCTCTGCCCCCACCTGCTGTTGGAAAAGGGAACCAAAAGGTGGGGGGAACCAAATGTGTGGGGTGCGGGCTCTCGGGGGACACTTTTGTGGGGTTCACCGAGGGGGAACTAAAATGAGGGGGGATCCAAGTGTGCGGGGTGCGGTTGCCAGGGGAAGCATTTGCGGGGCGCACCGGGGGGAAACAAAATGAGGGGGGAACCAAGAGGTCAGAGGTCAGAGGTCAGGGGTCAGAGGTAAGGGGTCAGAGGTCAGGGGTCAGAGGTCAGAGGTCAGAGGTCAGGAATCAGAGGTCAGGGGTCAGAGGTCAGAGGTCAGGGGTCAGGGGTCAGGGGTCAGGGGTCAGAGGTCAGGGGTCAGAGGTCAGAGGTCAGGGGTCAGAGGTCAGGGGTCAGAGGTCAGGGGTCAGGGGTCAGAGGTCAGAGGTCAGAGGTCAGGGGTCAGGGGTCAGAGGTCAGGGGTCAGAGGTCAGGGGTCAGAGGTCAGAGGTCAGAGGTCAGGAATCAGAGGTCAGGGGTCAGAGGTCAGGGGTCAGGGGTCAGGGGTCAGGGGTCAGAGGTCAGGGGTCAGAGGTCAGAGGTCAGGGGTCAGAGGTCAGAGGTCAGGGGTCAGAGGTCAGAGGTCAGGGGTCAGAGGTCAGGGGTCAGGGGTCAGAGGTCAGGGGTCAGAGGTCAGGGGTCAGAGGTCAGAGGTCAGAGGTCAGAGGTCAGGGGTCAGAGGTCAGAGGTCAGGGGTCAGAGGTCAGAGGTCAGAGGTCAGGGGTCAGAGGTCAGGGGTCAGAGGTCAGGGGTCAGAGGTCAGAGGTCAGGGGTCAGAGGTCATGGGTCAGAGGTCAGGGGTCAGAGGTCAGAGGTCAGGGGTCAGGGGTCAGAGGTCAGGGGTCAGGGGTCGTGGGTCAGAGGTCAGGGGTCTGAGGTCAGGGGTCATAGGTCGGGGGTCAGAGGTCAGGGGTCAGAGGGGGTCCATGAGGCTTGGGGGGACCCCAAGGGTGGGGGGGAACCAAAGTGAGGGGGGAACCAAGTGTGCGGGGTGCAGTTGCCGGGGGGACGCTTTTGCGGGGCGCACCGGGGGGGGAACCAAAATGAGGGGGGAACCAAGTGTGCGGGGTGCGGTTGCCGGGGGGACACATTTGCGGGGCGCACCGGGGGGGGGAACCAAAATGAGGGGGGAACCAAGTGTGCGGGGTGCGGTTGCCGGGGGGACGCTTTTGCGGGGCGCACCGGGGGGAACCAAAATGAGGGGGGAACCATATGTGCAATGTGCGGTTGTCGGGGGGACGCCGTTAGGGTTGGGGTTGGAGTTGGGGTTCGGGTTAGGTTAGGGTTAGTGTTAGGCCGCCCCCTGCTGGTGGAAAAGGGGTACTGCAGGCGGCCGGGGAAAGCTCATGCCCGATGACGCCCGAGGGCGCCCCTCTGCCCCCACCTGCTGGTGGAAAAGGGGTACTGCAGGCGGCCGAGGGGAGCTCATCCCCGGTGACGCCCGAGGGCGCCCCTCTGCCGCCACCTGCTGGTGGAAAAAGTGTACTGCAGGCGGCCGCGGGGAGCTCATGCCCGGTGATGCCCGAGGGCGCCCCTCTGCCGCCACCTGCTGGTGGAAAAGGGGTACTGCAGGCGGCCGGGGGAGCTCATGCCCGGTGACGCCCGAGGGCGCCCCTCTGCCGCCACCTGCTGGTGGAAAAGGGGTACTGCAGGCGGCCGAGGGGAGCTCATGCCCGGTGCCGCCCGAGGGCGCCCCTCTGCCGCCACCTGCTGGTGGAAAAGGGGTACTGCAGGCGGCCGAGGGGAGCTCATGCCCGGTGACGCCCGAGGGCGCCCCTCTGCCGCCACCTGCTGGTGGAAATGGGGTACTGCAGGCGGCCGAGGGGAGCTCATGCCCGGTGACGCCCGAGGGCGCCCCTCTGCCGCCACCTGCTGGTGGAAAAGGGGTACTGCAGGCGGCCGAGGGGAGCTCATGCCCGGTGCCGCCCGAGGGCGCCCCTCTGCCGCCACCTGCTGGTGGAAAAGGGGTACTGCAGGCGGCCGAGGGGAGCTCATGCCCGGTGCCGCCCGAGGGCGCCCCTCTGCCGCCACCTGCTGGTGGAATAGGGGTACTGCAGGTGGCCGAGGGGAGCTCATGCCCGGTGACGCCTGAGGGCGCCCCTCTGCCGCCACCTGCTGGTGGAAAAGGGGTACTGCAGTCGGCCGAGGGGAGCTCATGCCCGGTGACGCCGGAGGGCGCCCCTCTGCCGCCACCTGCTGGTGGAAAAGGGGTACTGCATGCGGCCGAGGGGAGCTCATGCCCGGTGACGCCCGAGGGCGCCCCTCTGCCCCCACCTGCTGTTGGAAAAGGGAACCAAAAGGTGGGGGGAACCAAATGTGTGGGGTGCGGGCTCTGGGGGGACACTTTTGTGGGGTGCACCGAGGGGGAACTAAAATGAGGGGGTATCCAAGTTTGCGGGGTGCGGTTGCCAGGGGAAGCATTTGCGGGGCGCACCGGGGGGAAACAAAATGAGGGGGGAACCAAGAGGTCAGAGGTCAGAGGTCAGGGGTCAGAGGTAAGGGGTCAGAGGTCAGGGGTCAGAGGTCAGAGGTCAGAGGTCAGGAATCAGAGGTCAGGGGTCAGAGGTCAGGGGTCAGGGGTCAAGGGGTCAGGGGTCAGGGGTCAGAGGTCAGGGGTCAGAGGTCAGAGGTCAGGGGTCAGAGGTCAGGGGTCAGAGGTCAGGGGTCAGGGGTCAGAGGTCAGAGGTCAGGGGTCAGTGGTCAGGGGTCAGAGGTCAGGGGTCAGAGGTCAGAGGTCAGAGGTCAGAGGTCAGGGGTCAGAGGTCAGAGGTCAGGGGTCAGGGGTCAGAGGTCAGAGGTCAGAGGTCAGGGGTCAGAGGTCAGGGGTCAGGGGTCAGAGGTCAGGGGTCAGGGGTCAGAGGTCATGGGTCAGAGGTCAGGGGTCTGAGGTCAGGGGTCAGAGGTCAGGGGTCAGAGGTCAGAGGTCAGGGCTCAGGGGTCAGAGGTCAGAGGTCAGGGGTCAGAGGTCAGAGGTCAGGGGTCAGGGGTCAGAGGTCAGGGGTCAGAGGTCAGGGGTCAGAGTACAGGGGTCAGAGGTCAGAGGTCAGGGGTCAGAGGTCAGGGGTCAGAGGTCAGAGGTCAGGGGTCAGAGGTCAGAGGTCAGTGGTCAGGGGTCAGAGGTCAGGGGGTCAGAGGTCGGGTGTCAGGGGTCGGGGGTCAGGTGTCAGGGGTCAGAGGTCAGGGGGTCAGAGGTCAGAGGTCAGGGGTCAGGGGTCAGAGGTCAGGGGGTCAGAGGTCAAGGTTCAGGGGTTGGGGGTTGGAGGTCAGGGGTCAAGGGTCAGAGGTCAGGGGTCAGGGGTCAGGGGTCATAGGTCGGGGGTCAGAGGTCAGGGGTCAGAGGGGGTCCATGAGGCTTGGGGGGACCCCAAGGGTGGGGGGGAACCAAAGTGAGGGGGGAACCAAGTGTGCGGGGTGCGGTTGCCGGGGGGACGCTTTTGCGGGGCGCACCGGGGGGAACCAAAATGAGGGGGGAACCATATGTGCAATGTGCGGTTGTCGGGGGGACGCCGTTAGGGTTGGGGTTGGAGTTGGGGTTCGGGTTAGGTTAGGGTTAGTGTTAGGCCGCCCCCTGCTGGTGGAAAAGGGGTACTGCAGGCGGCCGGGGAAAGCTCATGCCCGATGACGCCCGAGGGCGCCCCTCTGCCCCCACCTGCTGGTGGAAAAGGGGTACTGCAGGCGGCCGAGGGGAGCTCATCCCCGGTGACGCCCGAGGGCGCCCCTCTGCCGCCACCTGCTGGTGGAAAAAGTGTACTGCAGGCGGCCGCGGGGAGCTCATGCCCGGTGATGCCCGAGGGCGCCCCTCTGCCGCCACCTGCTGGTGGAAAAGGGGTACTGCAGGCGGCCGAGGGGAGCTCATGCCCGGTGACGCCCGAGGGCGCCCCTCTGCCGCCACCTGCTGGTGGAAAAGGGGTACTGCAGGCGGCCGAGGGGAGCTCATGCCCGGTGACGTCCGAGGGCGCCCCTCTGCCGCCACCTGCTGGTGGAAAAGGGGTACCGCAGGCGGCCGAGGGGAGCTCATGCGCAGTGACGCCCAAGGGCGCCCCTCTGCCGCCACCTGCTGGTGGAAAACGAGTACTGCAGGCGGACGAGGGGAGCTCATGCCCGGTGACGCCCGAGGGCGCCCCTCTGCCGCCACCTGCTGGTGGAAAAGGGGTACTGCAGGCGGCCGAGGGGAGCTCATGCCCGGTGACGCCCGAGGGCGCCCCTCTGCCGCCACCTGCTGGTGGAAAAGGGGTACCGCAGGCGGCCGAGGGGAGCTCATGCCCGGTGACGCCCGAGGGCGCCCCTCTGCCGCCACCTGCTGGTGGAAAAGAGGTACTGCAGGCGGCCGAGGGGAGCTCATGCCCAGTGACGCCCGAGGGCGCCCCTCTGCCGCCACCTGCTGGTGGAAAAGGGGTACTGCAGGCGGCCGAGGGGAGCTCATGCCCGGTGACGCCCGAGGGCGCCCCTCTGCCGCCACCTGCTGGTGGAAAAGGGGTACTGCAGGCGGCCGAGGGGAGCTCATGCCCGGTGACGCCCGAGGGCGCCCCTCTGCCGCCACCTGCTGGTGGAAAAGGGGTACTGCAGGCGGCCGAGGGGAGCTCATGCCCGGTGACGCCCGAGGGCGCCCCTCTGCCGCCACCTGCTGGTGGAAAAGGGGTACTGCAGGCGGCCGAGGGGAGCTCATGCCCGGTGACGCCCGAGGGCGCCCCTCTGCCGCCACCTGCTGGTGGAAAACGAGTACTGCAGGCGGCCGAGGGGAGCTCATGCCCGGTGAGGCCCGGGGGCGCCCCTCTGCCGCCACCTGCTGGTGGAAAAGGGGTACTGCAGGCGGCCGAGGGGAGCTCTTGCCCGGTGACGCCCGAGGGCGCCCCTCTGCCGCCACCTGCTGGTGGAAAACGAGTACTGCAGGCGGCCGAGGGGAGCTCATACCCGGTGACGCGTGAGGGCGCCCCTCTGCCGCCACCTGCTGGTGGAAAAGGGGTACCGCAGGCGGCCGAGGGGAGCTCATGCCCGGTGACGCCCGAGGGCGCCCCTCTGCCGCCACCTGCTGGTGGAAAAGGGGTACTGCAGGCGGCCGAGGGGAGCTCATGCCCGGTGACGCCCGAGGGCGCCCCTCTGCCGCCACCTGCTGGTGGAAAACGAGTACTGCAGGCGGCCGAGGGGAGCTCATGCCCGGTGACGCCCGAGGGCGCCCCTCTGCCGCCACCTGCTGGTGGAAAACGAGTACTGCAGGCGGCCGAGGGGAGCTCATGCCCGGTGACGCCCGAGGGCGCCCCTCTGCCGCCACCTGCTGGTGGAAAAGGGGTACTGCAGGCGGCCGAGGGGAGCTCATGCCCGGTGACGCCTGAGGGCGCCCCTCTGCCGCCACCTGCTGGTGGAAAAGGGGTACTGCAGGCGGCCGAGTGGAGCTCATGCCCGGTGACGCCCGAGGGCGCCCCTCTGCCGCCACCTGCTGGTGGAAAACGAGTACTGCAGGCGGCCGAGGGGAGCTCATGCCCGGTGACGCCCGAGGGCGCCCCTCTGCCGCCACCTGCTGGTGGAAAAGGGGTACTGCAGGCGGCCGAGGGGAGCTCATGCCCGGTGACGCCCGAGGGCGCCCCTCTGCCGCCACCTGCTGGTGGAAAACGAGTACTGCAGGCGGCCGAGGGGAGCTCATACCCGGTGACGTGTGAGGGCGCCCCTCTGCCGCCACCTGCTGGTGGAAAAGGGGTACCGCAGGCGGCCGAGGGGAGCTCATGCCCGGTGACGCCCGAGGGCGCCCCTCTGCCGCCACCTGCTGGTGGAAAAGGGGTACTGCAGGCGGCCGAGGGGAGCTCATGCCCGGTGACGCCCGAGGGCGCCCCTCTGCCGCCACCTGCTGGTGGAAAAGGGGTACTGCAGGCGGCCGAGGGGAGCTCATGCCCGGTGACGCCCGAGGGCGCCCCTCTGCCGCCACCTGCTGGTGGAAATGGGGTACTGCAGGCGGCCGAGGGGAGCTCATGCCCGGTGACGCCCGAGGGCGCCCCTCTGCCGCCACCTGCTGGTGGAAAAGGGGTACTGCAGGCGGCCGAGGGGAGCTCATGCCCGGTGCCGCCCGAGGGCGCCCCTCTGCCGCCACCTGCTGGTGGAAAAGGGGGTACTGCAGGCGGCCGAGGGGAGCTCATGCCCGGTGCCGCCCGAGGGCGCCCCTCTGCCGCCACCTGCTGGTGGAATAGGGGTACTGCAGGTGGCCGAGGGGAGCTCATGCCCGGTGACACCTGAGGGCGCCCCTCTGCCGCCACCTGCTGGTGGAAAAGGGGTACTGCAGGCGGCCGAGGGGAGCTCATGCCCGGTGACGCCGGAGGGCGCCCCTCTGCCGCCACCTGCTGGTGGAAAAGGGGTACTGCATGCGGCCGAGGGGAGCTCATGCCCGGTGACGCTCGAGGGCGCCCCTCTGCCCCCACCTGCTGTTGGAAAAGGGAACCAAAAGGTGGGGGGAACCAAATGTGTGGGGTGCGGGCTCTCGGGGGACACTTTTGTGGGGTTCACCGAGGGGGAACTAAAATGAGGGGGGATCCAAGTGTGCGGGGTGCGGTTGCCAGGGGAAGCATTTGCGGGGCGCACCGGGGGGAAACAAAATGAGGGGGGAACCAAGAGGTCAGAGGTCAGAGGTCAGGGGTCAGAGGTAAGGGGTCAGAGGTCAGGGGTCAGAGGTCAGAGGTCAGAGGTCAGGAATCAGAGGTCAGGGGTCAGAGGTCAGAGGTCAGGGGTCAGGGGTCAGGGGTCAGGGGTCAGAGGTCAGGGGTCAGAGGTCAGAGGTCAGGGGTCAGAGGTCAGGGGTCAGAGGTCAGGGGTCAGGGGTCAGAGGTCAGAGGTCAGGGGTCAGGGGTCAGAGGTCAGGGGTCAGAGGTCAGGGGTCAGAGGTCAGAGGTCAGAGGTCAGGGGTCAGAGGTCAGATGTCAGGGGTCAGGGGTCAGAGGTCAGAGGTCAGGGGTCAGAGGTCAGAGGTCAGAGGTCAGAGGTCAGGGGTCAGAGGTCAGGGGTCAGAAGTCAGAGGTCAGGGGACAGAGGTCATGGGTCAGAGGTCAGGGGTCAGAGGTCAGAGGTCAGGGGTCAGGGGTCAGAGGTCAGAGGTCAGAGGTCAGGGGTCAGGGGTCAGGGGTCAGAGGTCAGAGGTCAGGGGTCAGAGGTCAGGGGTCAGAGGTCAGAGGTCAGGGGTCAGAGGTCAGGGGTCAGAGGTCAGAGGTCAGAGGTCAGGGGTCAGAGGTCAGAGGTCAGGGCTCAGGGGTCAGAGGTCAGAGGTCAGGGGTCAGAGGTCAGAGGTCAGAGGTCAGGGGTCAGGGGTCAGAGGTCAGGGGTCAGAGGTCAGGGGTCAGAGGACAGGGGTCAGAGGTCAGAGGTAAGGGGTCAGAGGTCAGGGGTCAGAGGTCAGAGGTCAGGGGTCAGAGGTCAGAGGTCAGTGGTCAGGGGTCAGAGGTCAGGGGGTCAGAGGTCGGGTGTCAGGGGTCGGGGGTCAGGTGTCAGGGGTCAGAGGTCAGGGGGTCAGAGGTCAGAGGTCAGGGGTCAGGGGTCAGGGGTCAGAGGTCAGGGGTCAGAGGTCAGAGGTCAGGGGGTCAGAGGTCAGGGGTCAGGGGTCGTGGGTCAGAGGTCAGGGGTCTGAGGTCAGGGGTCAGGGGTCATAGGTCGGGGGTCAGAGGTCAGGGGTCAGAGGGGGTCCATGAGGCTTGGGGGGACCCCAAGGGTGGGGGGGAACCAAAATGAGGGGGGAACCAAGTGTGCGGGGTGCAGTTGCCGGGGGGACGCTTTTGTGGGGCGCACCGGGGGGGGGAACCAAAATGAGGGGGGAACCAAGTGTGCGGGGTGCGGTTGCAGGGGGGACGCATTTGCGGGGCGCACCGGGGGGGGGAACCAAAATGAGGGGGGAACCAAGTGTGCGGGGTGCGGTTGCTGGGGGGACGCTTTTGCGGGGCGCACCGGGTGGGGGAACCAAAATGAGGGGGGAACCATATGTGCAGTGTGCGGTTGTCGGGGGGACGCCGTTAGGGTTGGGGTTGGAGTTGGGGTTCGGGTTAGGTTAGGGTTAGTGTTAGGCCGCCCCCTGCTGGTGGAAAAGGGGTACTGCAGGCGGCCGAGGGGAGCTCATGCCCGGTGACGCCCGAGGGCGCCCCTCTGCCGCCACCTGCTGGTGGAAAACGAGTACTGCAGGCGGCCGAGGGGAGCTCATGCCAGTGACGCCGGAGGGCGCCCCTCTGCCGCCACCTGCTGGTGGAAAAGGGGTACTGCAGGCGGCCGAGGGGAGCTCATGCCCGGTGACGCCTGAGGGCGCCCCTCTGCCGCCACCTGCTGGTGGAAAAGGTGTACTGCAGTCGGCCGAGGGGAGCTCATGCCCGGTGACGCCCGAGGGCGCCCCTCTGCCGCCACCTGCTGGTGGAAAAGGGGTACTGCAGGCGGCTGAGGGGAGCTCATGCCCGGTGACGCCCGAGGGCGCCCCTCTGCCGCCACCTGCTGGTGGAAAAGTGGTACTGCAGGTGGCCGAGGGGAGCTCATGCCCGGTTACGCCTGAGGGCGCCCCTCTGCCGCCACCTGCTGGTGGAATAGGGGTACTGCAGGCTGCCGAGGGGAGCTCATGCCCGGTGACGCCCGAGGGCGCCCCTCTGCCGCCACCTGCTGGTGGAAAAGGGGTACTGCAGGCGGACGAGGGGAGCTCATGCCCGGTGACGCCGGAGGGCGCCCCTCTGCCGCCACCTGCTGGTGGAATAGGGGTACTGCAGGTGGCCGAGGGGAGCTCATGCCCGGTGCCGCCTGAGGGCGCCCCTCTGCCGCCACCTGCTGGTGGAAAAGGGGTACTGCAGTCGGCCTAGGGGAGCTCATGCCCGGTGACGCCGGAGGGCGCCCCTCTGCCGCCACCTGCTGGTGGAAAAGGGGTACTGCATGCGGCCGAGGGGAGCTCATGCCCGGTGACGCCCGAGGGCGCCCCTCTGCCCCCACCTGCTGTTGGAAAAGGGAACCAAAAGGTGGGGGGAACCAAATGTGTGGGGTGCGGGCTCTCGGGGGACACTTTTGTGGGGTGCACCGAGGGGGAACTAAAATGAGGGGGGATCCAAGTGTGCGGGGTGCGGTTGCCAGGGGAAGCATTTGCGGGGCGCACCGGGGGGAAACAAAATGAGGGGGGAACCAAGAGGTCAGAGGTCAGAGGTCAGGGGTCAGAGGTAAGGGGTCAGAGGTCAGGGGTCAGAGGTCAGAGGTCAGAGGTCAGGAATCAGAGGTCAGGGGTCAGAGGTCAGAGGTCAGGGGTCAGGGGTCAGGGGTCAGGGGTCAGAGGTCAGGGGTCAGAGGTCAGAGGTCAGGGGTCAGGTGTCAGGGGTCAGAGGTCAGAGGTCAGGGGTCAGAGGTCAGAGGTCAGGGGTCAGAGGTCAGGGGTCAGAGGTCAGGGGTCAGGGGTCAGAGGTCAGGGGTCAGAGGTCAGGGGTCAGAGGTCAGAGGTCAGAGGTCAGAGGTCAGGTGTCAGAGGTCAGAGGTCAGGGGTCAGAGGTCAGAGGTCAGAGGTCAGGGGTCAGAGGTCAGAGGTCAGGGGTCAGAGGTCATGGGTCAGAAGTCAGGGGTCAGAGGTCAGAGGTCAGGGGTCAGGGGTCAGAGGTCAGGGGTCAGGGGTCAGGGGTCGTGGGTCAGAGGTCAGGGGTCTGAGGTCAGGGGTCATAGGTCGGGGGTCAGAGGTCAGGGGTCAGAGGGGGTCCATGAGGCTTGGGGGGACCCCAAGGGTGGGGGGGAACCAAAGTGAGGGGGGAACCAAGTGTGCGGGGTGCAGTTGCCGGGGGGACGCTTTTGCGGGGCGCACCGGGGGGGGAACCAAAATGAGGGGGGAACCAAGTGTGCGGGGTGCGGTTGCCGGGGGGACGCATTTGCGGGGCGCACCGGGGGGGGGAACCAAAATGAGGGGGGAACCAAGTGTGCGGGGTGCGATTGCCGGGGGGACGCTTTTGCGGGGCGCACCGGGGGGAACCAAAATGAGGGGGGAACCATATGTGCAATGTGCGGTTGTCGGGGGGACGCCGTTAGGGTTGGGGTTGGAGTTGGGGTTCGGGTTAGGTTAGGGTTAGTGTTAGGCCGCCCCCTGCTGGTGGAAAAGGGGTACTGCAGGCGGCCGGGGAAAGCTCATGCCCGATGACGCCCGAGGCGCCCCTCTGCCCCCACCTGCTGGTGGAAAAGGGGTACTGCAGGCGGCCGAGGGGAGCTCATCCCCGGTGACGCCCGAGGGCGCCCCTCTGCCGCCACCTGCTGGTGGAAAAAGTGTACTGCAGGCGGCCGCGGGGAGCTCATGCCCGGTGATGCCCGAGGGCGCCCTCTGCCGCCACCTGCTGGTGGAAAAGGGGTACTGCAGGCGGCCGGGGGAGCTCATGCCCGGTGACGCCCGAGGGCGCCCCTCTGCCGCCACCTGCTGGTGGAAAAAGGGTACTGCAGGCGGCCGAGGGGAGCTCATGCCCGGTGCCGCCCGAGGGCGCCCCTCTGCCGCCACCTGCTGGTGGAAAAGGGGTACTGCAGGCGGCCGAGGGGAGCTCATGCCCGGTGACGCCCGAGGGCGCCCCTCTGCCGCCACCTGCTGGTGGAAAATGGGGTACTGCAGGCGGCCGAGGGGAGCTCATGCCCGGTGACGCCCGAGGGCGCCCCTCTGCCGCCACCTGCTGGTGGAAAAGGGGTACTGCAGGCGGCCGAGGGGAGCTCATGCCCGGTGCCGCCCGAGGGCGCCCCTCTGCCGCCACCTGCTGGTGGAAAAGGGGTACTGCAGGCGGCCGAGGGGAGCTCATGCCCGGTGCCGCCCGAGGGCGCCCCTCTGCCGCCACCTGCTGGTGGAATAGGGGTACTGCAGGTGGCCGAGGGGAGCTCATGCCCGGTGACGCCTGAGGGCGCCCCTCTGCCGCCACCTGCTGGTGGAAAAGGGGTACTGCAGTCGGCCGAGGGGAGCTCATGCCCGGTGACGCCGGAGGGCGCCCCTCTGCCGCCACCTGCTGGTGGAAAAGGGGTACTGCATGCGGCCGAGGGGAGCTCATGCCCGGTGACGCCCGAGGGCGCCCCTCTGCCGCCACCTGCTGGTGGAAAAGGGGTACTGCAGGCGGCCGAGGGGAGCTCATGCCCGGTTACGCCTGAGGGCGCCCCTCTGCCGCCACCTGCTGGTGGAATAGGGGTACTGCAGGCGGCCGAGGGGAGCTCATGCCCGGTGACGCCCGAGGGCGCCCCTCTGCCGCCACCTGCTGGTGGAAAAGTGGTACTGCAGGTGGCCGAGGGGAGCTCATGCCCGGTTACGCCTGAGATCGCCCCTCTGCCGCCACCTGCTGGTGGAATAGGGGTACTGCAGGCGGCCGAGGGGAGCTCATGCCCGGTGACGCCCGAGGGCGCCCCTCTGCCGCCACCTGCTGGTGGAAAAGGGGTACTGCAGGCGGACGAGGGGAGCTCATGCCCGGTGACGCCGGAGGGCGCCCCTCTGCCGCCACCTGCTGGTGGAAAAGGGGTACTGCAGGCGGCCGAGGGGAGCTCATGCCCGGTGCCGCCCGAGGGCGACCCTCTGCCGCCACATGCTGGTGGAATAGGGGTACTGCAGGTGGCCGAGGGGAGCTCATGCCCGGTGACGCCGGAGGGCGCCCCTCTGCCGCCACCTGCTGGTGGAAAAGGGGTACTGCATGCGGCCGAGGGGAGCTCATGCCCGGTGACGCCCGAGGGCGCCCCTCTGCCCCCACCTGCTGTTGGAAAAGGGAACCAAAAGGTGGGGGGAACCAAATGTGTGGGGTGCGGGCTCTCGGGGGACACTTTTGTGGGGTGCACCGAGGGGGAACTAAAATGAGGGGGGATCCAAGTGTGCGGGGTGCGGTTGCCAGGGGAAGCATTTGCGGGGCGCACCGGGGGGAAACAAAATGAGGGGGGAACCAAGAGGTCAGAGGTCAGAGGTCAGGGGTCAGAGGTAAGGGGTCAGAGGTCAGGGGTCAGAGGTCAGAGGTCAGAGGTCAGGAATCAGAGGTCAGGGGTCAGAGGTCAGAGGTCAGGGGTCAGGGTCAGGCGTCAGGGGTCAGAGGTCAGGGGTCAGAGGTCAGAGGTCAGGGGTCAGAGGTCAGGGGTCAGAGGTCAGGGGTCAGGGGTCAGAGGTCAGGGGTCAGGGGTCAGAGGTCAGAGGTCAGGGGTCAGGGGTCAGAGGTCAGAGGTCAGGGGTCAGAGGTCAGGGGTCAGAGGTCAGAGGTCAGAGGTCAGAGGTCAGAGGTCAGGGGTCAGAGGTCAGAGGTCAGAGGTCAGAGGTCAGGGGTCAGAGGTCAGGGGTCAGAGGTCAGGGTCAGAGGTCAGAGGTCAGGGGTCAGGGGTCAGGGGTCAGAGGTCAGGGGTCAGGGGTCAGGGGTCAGAGGTCAGAGGTCAGGGGTCAGGGGTCAGGGGTCAGAGGTCAGAGGTCATGGGTCGGAGGTCAGAGGTCAGGGGTCAGAGGTCAGGGTCAGAGGTCAGAGGTCAGGGGTCAGAGGTCAGAGGTCAGGGCTCAGGGGTCAGAGGTCAGAGGTCCGGGTCAGAGGTCAGAGGTCAGGGGTCAGGGGTCAGAGGTCAGGGGTCAGAGGTCAGGGGTCAGAGGACAGGGGTCAGAGGTCAGAGGTCAGGGGTCAGAGGTCAGGGGTCAGAGGTCAGATGTCAGGGGTCAGAGGTCAGAGGTCAGTGGTCAGGGGTCAGAGGTCAGAGGTCAGGGGGTCAGAGGTCGGGTGTCAGGGGTCGGGGTCAGGTGTCAGGGGTCAGAGGTCAGGGGGTCAGAGGTCAGAGGTCAGGGGTCAGCGGTCAGGGGTCAGAAGTCAGGGGTCAGAGGTCAGAGGTCAGGGGGTCAGAGGTCAGGGGTCAGGGGTCGTGGGTCAGAGGTCAGGGGTCTGAGGTCAGGGGTCATAGGTCGGGGGTCAGAGGTCAGGGGTCAGAGGGGGTCCATGAGGCTTGGGGGGACCCCAAGGGTGGGGGGGAACCAAAGTGAGGGGGGAACCAAGTGTGCGGGGTGCAGTTGCCGGGGGGGACGCTTTTGCGGGGCGCACCGGGGGGGGAACCAAAATGAGGGGGGAACCGGGGGGAACCAAGTGTGCGGGGTGCGGTTGCCGGGGGGACGCATTTGCGGGGCGCACCGGGGGGGGGAACCAAAATGAGGGGGGAACCAAGTGTGCGGGGTGCGGTTGCCGGGGGGACGCTTTTGCGGGGCACACCGGGGGGAACCAAAATGAGGGGGGAACCATATGTGCAATGTGCGGTTGTTGGGGGGACGCCGTTAGGGTTGGGGTTGGAGTTGGGGTTCGGGTTAGGTTAGGGTTAGTGTTAGGCCGCCCCCTGCTGGTGGAAAAGGGGTACTGCAGGCGGCCGGGGAAAGCTCATGCCCGATGACGCCCGAGGGCGCCCCTCTGCCCCCACCTGCTGGTGGAAAAGGGGTACTGCAGGCGGCCGAGGGGAGCTCATCCCCGGTGACGCCCGAGGGCGCCCCTCTGCCGCCACCTGCTGGTGGAAAAAGTGTACTGCAGGCGGCCGCGGGGAGCTCATGCCCGGTGATGCCCGAGGGCGCCCCTCTGCCGCCACCTGCTGGTGGAAAAAGGGGTACTGCAGGCGGCCGGGGGAGCTCATGCCCGGTGACGCCCGAGGGCGCCCCTCTGCCGCCACCTGCTGGTGGAAAAGGGGTACTGCAGGCGGCCGAGGGGAGCTCATGCCCGGTGCCGCCCGAGGGCGCCCCTCTGCCGCCACCTGCTGGTGGAAAAGGGGTACTGCAGGCGGCCGAGGGGAGCTCATGCCCGGTGACGCCCGAGGGCGCCCCTCTGCCGCCACCTGCTGGTGGAAATGGGGTACTGCAGGCGGCCGAGGGGAGCTCATGCCCGGTGACGCCCGAGGGCGCCCCTCTGCCGCCACCTGCTGGTGGAAAAGGGGTACTGCAGGCGGCCGAGGGGAGCTCATGCCCGGTGACGCCCGAGGGCGCCCCTCTGCCGCCACCTGCTGGTGGAAAAGGGGTACTGCAGGCGGCCGAGGGGAGCTCATGCCCGGTGCCGCCCGAGGGCGCCCCTCTGCCGCCACCTGCTGGTGGAATAGGGGTACTGCAGGTGGCCGAGGGGAGCTCATGCCCGGTGACGCCTGAGGGCGCCCCTCTGCCGCCACCTGCTGGTGGAAAAGGGGTACTGCAGTCGGCCGAGGGGAGCTCATGCCCGGTGACGCCGGAGGGCGCCCCTCTGCCGCCACCTGCTGGTGGAAAAGGGGTACTGCATGCGGCCGAGGGGAGCTCATGCCCGGTGACGCCCGAGGGCGCCCCTCTGCCCCCACCTGCTGTTGGAAAAGGGAACCAAAAGGTGGGGGGAACCAAATGTGTGGGGTGCGGGCTCTGGGGGGACACTTTTGTGGGGTGCACCGAGGGGGAACTAAAATGAGGGGGTATCCAAGTGTGCGGGGTGCGGTTGCCAGGGGAAGCATTTGCGGGGCGCACCGGGGGGAAACAAAATGAGGGGGGAACCAAGAGGTCAGAGGTCAGAGGTCAGGGGTCAGAGGTAAGGGGTCAGAGGTCAGGGGTCAGAGGTCAGAGGTCAGAGGTCAGGAATCAGAGGTCAGGGGTCAGAGGTCAGGGGTCAGGGGTCAAGGGGTCAGGGGTCAGGGGTCAGAGGTCAGGGGTCAGAGGTCAGAGGTCAGGGGTCAGAGGTCAGGGGTCAGAGGTCAGGGGTCAGGGGTCAGAGGTCAGAGGTCAGGGGTCAGGGGTCAGAGGTCAGAGGTCAGGGGTCAGAGGTCAGGGGTCAGAGGTCAGAGGTCAGAGGTCAGAGGTCAGAGGTCAGGGGTCAGAGGTCAGAGGTCAGGGGTCAGGGGTCAGAGGTCAGAGGTCAGGGGTAAGAGGTCAGGGTCAGGGTCAGGGTCAAGGTCATGGGTCAGAGGTCAGGGGTCAGAGGTCAGAGGTCAGGGGTCAGGGGTCAGAGGTCAGAGGTCAGGGGTCAGAGGTCAGGGGTCAGATGTCAGGGGTCAGAGGTCAGGGGTCAGAGGTCAGAGGTCAGGGGTCAGAGGTCAGGGGTCAGAGGTCAGAGGTCAGAGGTCAGGGGTCAGAGGTCAGAGGTCAGGGCTCAGGGGTAGGAGGTCAGAGGTCAGGGGTCAGAGGTCAGAGGTCAGGGGTCAGGGGTCAGAGGTCAGGGGTCAGAGGTCAGGGGTCAGAGTACAGGGGTCAGAGGTCAGAGGTCAGGGGTCAGAGGTCAGGGGTCAGAGGTCAGAGGTCAGGGGTCAGAGGTCAGAGGTCAGTGGTCAGGGGTCAGAGGTCAGGGGGTCAGAGGTCGGGTGTCAGGGGTCGGGGGTCAGGTGTCAGGGGTCAGAGGTCAGGGGGTCAGAGGTCAGAGGTCAGGGGTCAGCTTTCAGGGGTCAGAGGTCAAGGGTCAGAGGTCAGAGGTCAGGGGGTCAGAGGTCAGGGGTCAGGGGTCGTGGGTCAGAGGTCAGGGGTCTGAGGTCAGGGGTCATAGGTCGGGGGTCAGAGGTCAGGGGTCAGAGGGGGTCCATGAGGCTTGGGGGGACCCCAAGGGTGGGGGGGAACCAAAGTGAGGGGGGAACCAAGTGTGCGGGGTGCAGTTGCCGGGGGGACGCTTTTGCGGGGCGCACCGGGGGGGGAACCAAAATGAGGGGGGAACCAAGTGTGCGGGGTGCGGTTGCCGGGGGGACGCATTTGCGGGGCGCACCGGGGGGGGAACCAAAATGAGGGGGGAACCAAGTGTGCGGGGTGCGGTTGCAGGGGGGACGCTTTTGCGGGGCGCACCGGGGGGAACCAAAATGAGGGGGGAACCATATGTGCAATGTGCGGTTGTCGGGGGGACGCCGTTAGGGTTGGGGTTGGAGTTGGGGTTCGGGTTAGGTTAGGGTTAGTGTTAGGCCGCCCCCTGCTGGTGGAAAAGGGGTACTGCAGGCGGCCGGGGAAAGCTCATGCCCGATGACGCCCGAGGGCGCCCCTCTGCCCCCACCTGCTGGTGGAAAAGGGGTACTGCAGGCGGCCGAGGGGAGCTCATCCCCGGTGACGCCCGAGGGCGCCCCTCTGCCGCCACCTGCTGGTGGAAAAAGTGTACTGCAGGCGGCCGCGGGGAGCTCATGCCCGGTGATGCCCGAGGGCGCCCCTCTGCCGCCACCTGCTGGTGGAAAAGGGGTACTGCAGGCGGCCGGGGGAGCTCATGCCCGGTGACGCCCGAGGGCGCCCCTCTGCCGCCACCTGCTGGTGGAAAAGGGGTACTGCAGGCGGCCGAGGGGAGCTCATGCCCGGTGACGCCCGAGGGCGCCCCTCTGCCGCCACCTGCTGGTGGAAAAGGGGTACTGCAGGCGGCCGAGGGGAGCTCATGCCCGGTGACGTCCGAGGGCGCCCCTCTGCCGCGACCTGCTGGTGCAAAAAGGGGTACCGCAGGCGGCCGAGGGGAGCTCATGCGCAGTGACGCCCAAGGGCGCCCCTCTGCCGCCACCTGCTGGTGGAAAACGAGTACTGCAGGCGGACGAGGGGAGCTCATGCCCGGTGACGCCCGAGGGCGCCCCTCTGCCGCCACCTGCTGGTGGAAAAGGGGTACTGCAGGCGGCCGAGGGGAGCTCATGCCCGGTGACGCCCGAGGGCGCCCCTCTACCGCCACCTGCTGGTGGAAAAGGGGTACTGCAGGCGGCCGAGGGGAGCTCATGCCCGGTGACGCCCGAGGGCGCCCCTCTGCCGCCACCTGCTGGTGGAAAAGGGGTACTGCAGGCGGCCGAGGGGAGCTCATGCCCAGTGACGCCCGAGGGCGCCCCTCTGCCGCCACCTGCTGGTGGAAAAGGGGTACTGCAGGCGGCCGAGGGGAGCTCATGCCCGGTGACGCCCGAGGGCGCCCCTCTGCCGCCACCTGCTGGTGGAAAAGGGGTACTGCAGGCGGCCGAGGGGAGCTCATGCCCGGTGCCGCCCGAGGGCGCCCCTCTGCCGCCACCTGCTGGTGGAAAAGGGGTACTGCAGGCGGCCGAGGGGAGCTCATGCCCGGTGACGCCCGAGGGCGCCCCTCTGCCGCCACCTGCTGGTGGAAATGGGGTACTGCAGGCGGCCGAGGGGAGCTCATGCCCGGTGACGCCCGAGGGCGCCCCTCTGCCGCCACCTGCTGATGGAAAACGAGTACTGCAGGCGGCCGAGGGGAGCTCATGCCCGGTGACGCCCGAGGGCGCCCCTCTGCCGCCACCTGCTGGTGGAAAAGGGGTACTGCAGGCGGCCGAGGGGAGCTCATGCCCGGTGACGCCCGAGGGCGCCCCTCTGCCGCCACCTGCTGGTGGAAAACGAGTACTGCAGGCGGCCGAGGGGAGCTCATGCCCGGTGACGCCCGAGGGCGCCCCTCTGCCGCCACCTGCTGGTGGAAAACGAGTACTGCAGGCGGCCGAGGGGAGCTCATGCCCGGTGACGCCCGAGGGCGCCCCTCTGCCGCCACCTGCTGGTGGAAAAGGGGTATTGCAGGCGGCCGAGGGGAGCTCATGCCCGGTGACGCCCGAGGGCGCCCCTCTGCCGCCACCTGCTGGTGGAAAAGGGGTACTGCAGGCGGCCGAGGGGAGCTCATGCCCGGTGACGCCTGAGGGCGCCCCTCTGCCGCCACCTGCTGGTGGAAAAGGGGTACTGCAGGCGGCCGAGGGGAGCTCATGCCCGGTGACGCCCGAGGGCGCCCCTCTGCCGCCACCTGCTGGTGGAAAAGGGGTACTGCAGGCGGCCGAGGGGAGCTCATGCCCGGTGACGCCCGAGGGCGCCCCTCTGCCGCCACCTGCTGGTGGAAAACGAGTACTGCAGGCGGCCGAGGGGAGCTCATACCCGGTGACGCGTGAGGGCGCCCCTCTGCCGCCACCTGCTGGTGGAAAAGGGGTACCGCAGGCGGCCGAGGGGAGCTCATGCCCGGTGACGCCCGAGGGCGCCCCTCTGCCGCCACCTACTGGTGGAAAAGGGGTACTGCAGGCGGCCGAGGGGAGCTCATGCCCGGTGACGCCCGAGGGCGCCCCTCTGCCGCCACCTGCTGGTGGAAACCGAGTACTGCAGGCGGCCGAGGGGAGCTCATGCCCGGTGACGCCCGAGGGCGCCCCTCTGCCGCCACCTGCTGGTGGAAAACGAGTACTGCAGGCGGCCGAGGGGAGCTCATGCCCGGTGACGCCCGAGGGCGCCCCTCTGCCGCCACCTGCTGGTGGAAAAGGGGTACCGCAGGCGGCCGAGGGGAGCTCATGCCCGGTGACGCCCGAGGGCGCCCCTCTGCCGCCACCTGCTGGTGGAAAAGGGGTACTGCAGGCGGCCGAGGGGAGCTCATGCCCGGTGACGCCCGAGGGCGCCCCTCTGCCGCCACCTGCTGGTGGAAAAGGGGTACTGCAGGCGGCCGAGGGGAGCTCATGCCCGGTGACGCCCGAGGGCGCCCCTCTGCCGCCACCTGCTGGTGGAAAACGAGTACTGGAGGCGGCCGAGGGGAGCTCATGCCCGGTGACGCCCGAGGGCGCCCCTCTGCCGCCACGTGCTGGTGGAAAAGGGGTACTGCAGGCGGCCGAGGGGAGCTCATGCCCAGTGACGCCCGAGGGCGCCCCTCTGCCGCCACCTGCTGGTGGAAAAGGGGTACTGCAGTCGGCCGAGGGGAGCTCATGCCCGGTGACGCCCGAGGGCGCCCCTCTGCCGCCACCTGCTGGTGGAAAAGGGGTACTGCAGGCGGCCGAGGGGAGCTCATGCCCGGTGACGCCCGAGGGCGCCCCTCTGCCGCCACCTGCTGGTGGAAAACGAGTACTGCAGGCGGCCGAGGGGAGCTCATACCCGGTGACGCGTGAGGGCGCCCCTCTGCCGCCACCTGCTGGTGGAAAAGGGGTACCGGAGGCGGCCGAGGGGAGCTCATGCCCGGTGACGCCCGAGGGCGCCCCTCTGCCGCCACCTGCTGGTGGAAAAGGGGTACTGCAGGCGGCCGAGGGGAGCTCATGCCCGGTGACGCCCGAGGGCGCCCCTCTGCCGCCACCTGCTGGTGGAAAAGGCGTACTGCAGGCGGCCGAGGGGAGCTCATGCCCGGTGACGCCCGAGGGCGCCCCTCTGCCGCCACCTGCTGGTGGAAAACGAGTACTGCAGGCGGCCGAGGGGAGCTCATGCCCGGTGACGCCCGAGGGCGCCCCTCTGCCGCCACCTGCTGGTGGAAAAGGGGTACCGCAGGCGGCCGAGGGGAGCTCATGCCCGGTGACGCCCGAGGGCGCCCCTCTGCCGCCACCTGCTGGTGGAAAAGGGGTACTGCAGGCGGCCGAGGGGAGCTCATGCCCGGTGACGCCCGAGGGCGCCCCTCTGCCGCCACCTGCTGGTGGAAAAGGGGTACTGCAGGCGGCCGAGGGGAGCTCATGCCCGGTGACGCCCGAGGGCGCCCCTCTGCCGCCACCTGCTGGTGGAAAAGGGGTACTGCAGGCGGCCGAGGGGAGCTCATGCCCGGTGACGCCCGAGGGCGCCCCTCTGCCCCCACCTGCTGGTGGAAAAGGGGTACTGCAGGCGGCCGAGGGGAGGTCATGCCCGGTGACGCCCGAGGGCGCCCCTCTGCCGCCACCTGCTGTTGGAAAAGGGAACCAAAAGGTGGGGGGAACCAAATGTGTGGGGTGCGGGCTCTGGGGGGACACTTTTGTGGGGTGCACCGGGGGGGAACTAAAATGAGGGGGGATGCAAGTGTGCGGGGTGCGGTTGCCAGGGGAAGCATTTGCGGGGCGCACCGGGGGGAAACAAAATGAGGGGGGAACCAAGAGGTCAGAGGTCAGAGGTCAGGGGTCAGAGGTAAGGGGTCAGAGGTCAGGGGTCAGAGGTCAGAGGTCAGAGGTCAGGAATCAGAGGTAAGGGGTCAGAGGTCAGAGGTCAGGGGTCAGAGGTAAGGGGTCAGAGGTCAGGGGTCAGAGGTCAGAGGTCAGTGGTCAGGAATCAGAGGTCAGGGGTCAGAGGTCAGAGGTCAGGGGTCAGGGGTCAGGGGTCAGAGGTCAGGGGTCAGAGGTCAGAGGTCATGGGTCAGAGGTCAGGGGTCAGAGGTGAGGGGTCAGGGGTCAGAGGTCAGAGGTCAGGGGTCAGGGGTCAGGGGTCAGAGGTCAGAGGTCAGGGGTCAGAGGTCAGAGGTCAGGGGTCAGAGGTCAGAGGTCAGGGGTCAGAGGTCAGAGGTCAGGGGTCAGGGGTCAGGGGTCAGAGGTCAGAGGTCAGGGGTCAGGGGTCAGGGGTCAGGGGTCAGAGGTCAGGGGTCAGATGTCAGGGGTCAGAGGTCAGGGGTCAGAGGTCAGGGGTCAGAGGTCAGGGGTCAGAGGTCAGAGGTCAGAGGTCAGGGGTCAGAGGTCAGAGGTCAGGGCTCAGGGGTCAGAGGTCAGAGGTCAGGGGTCAGAGGTCAGAGGTCAGGGGTCAGGGGTCAGAGGTCAGGGGTCAGAGGACAGGGGTCAGAGGTCAGAGGTCAGGGGTCAGAGGTCAGGGGTCAGAGGTCAGAGGTCAGGGGTCAGAGGTCAGGGGTCAGAGGTCAGAGGTCAGGGGGTCAGATGTCAGGGGTCAGAGGTCAGGGGGTCAGAGGTCAGAGGTCAGGGGTCAGAGGTCAGGGGTCAGAGGTCAGGGGTCAGAGGTCAGAGGTCAGAGGTCAGGGGGTCAGAGGTCAGGGGTCAGGGGTCGTGGTTCAGAGGTCAGGGGTCTGAGGTCAGGGGTCAGGGGTCATAGGTCGGGGGTCAGAGGTCAGGGGTCAGAGGGGGTCCATGAGGCTTGGGGGGACCCCAAGGGTGGGGGGGAACCAAAATGAGGGGGGAACCAAGTGTGCGGGGTGCAGTTGCCGGGGGGACGATTTTGTGGGGCGCACCGGGGGGGGGAACCAAAATGAGGGGGGAACCAAGTGTGCGGGGTGCGGTTGCAGGGGGGACGCATTTGCGGGGCGCTCCGGGGGGGGGAACCAAAATGAGGGGGGAACCAAGTGTGCGGGGTGCGGTTGCTGGGGGGACGCTTTTGCGGGGCGCACCGGGGGGGGGAACCAAAATGAGGGGGGAACCATATGTGCAGTGTGCGGTTGTCGGGGGGACGCCGTTAGGGTTGGGGTTGGAGTTGGGGTTCGGGTTAGGTTAGGGTTAGTGTTAGGCCGCCCCCTACTGGTGGAAAAGGGGTACTGCAGGCGGCCGGGGAAAGCTCATGCCCGATGACGCCCGAGGGCGCCCCTCTGCCGCCGCCTGCTGGTGGAAAAGGGGTACTGCAGGCGGCCGAGGGGAGCTCATGCCCGGTGACTCCCGAGGGCGCCCCTCTGCCGCCACCTGCTGGTGGAAATGGGGTACTGCAGGCGGCCGGGGGGAGCTCATGCCCGGTGACGCCCGAGGGCGCCCCTCTGCCGCCACCTGCTGGTGGAAAAGGGGTACTACAGGCGGCCGGGGGGAGCTCATGCCCAGTGACGCCCGAGGGTGCCCCTCTGCCGCCACCTGCTGGTGGAAAACGAGTACTGCAGGCGGCCGAGGGGAGCTCATGCCAGTGACGCCGGAGGGCGCCCCTCTGCCGCCACCTGCTGGTGGAAAACGGGTACTGCAGTCGGCCGAGGGGAGCTCATGCCCGGTGACGCCGGAGGGCGCCCCTCTGCCGCCACCTGCTGGTGGGAAAGGGGTACTGCAGGCGGCCGAGGGGAGCTCATGCCCGGTGACGCCCGAGGGCGCCCCTCTGCCGCCACCTGCTGGTGGAAAAGGGAACCAAAAGGTGGGGGGAACCAAATGTGTGGGGTGCGGGCTCTGCGGGACACTTTTGTGGGGTGCACCGGGGGGGAACTAAAATGAGGGGGGATCCAAGTGTGCGGGGTGCGGTTGCCAGGGGAAGCATTTGCGGGGCGCACCGGGGGGAACCAAAATGAGGGGGGAACCAAGAGTGCGGGGTGCGGTTGCCGGGGGGACGATTTTGCGGGGCGCACCGGGGGGAACCAAAATGAGGGGGGAACCAAGTGTGCGGGGTGCGGTTGCCGGGGGGACGCATTTGCGGGGTGCACCTGGGGGGGTCCATGGGGCTTGGGGGAACCCAAAGGGGGGGGAGGAGGGGGAATCAAAATGAGGGGGGAACCAAGTGTGCGGGATGCGGTTGCCAGGGGGTTAGGGTTAGGGTTTTGGTTTAGGGTTAGGGTTCGTTAGGGTTAGGGCTAGTGTTATCGTTAGGGGGTTAGGGGTAGTGTTAGGGGGTTAGGGTTAGGGTTAGGGTTTAGGGTTAGGGGTAGTGTTAGGGTTTGGGTTTAGGGTTTGGGTTAGGGTTAGGATTATGGTCAGGGCGTTAGGTTTAGGGTTAGGGTTAAGGTTAGCGTTAGGGTTAGGGATAGGGTTAGGCTTAGGGTTCATTAGGGTTAGGGTTAGGGCTTAGGGTTATGGTTAGGGGGTTAGGGTTCGGGTTCGGGGTTAGGGTTAGGTTTAGGCTTAGGGTTAGGCGGGTTAGGGTTAGGGTTCGGGTTAGGGTCAGAGTCAGAGTCAGGGTAAGCGTAGTGAGATCCTCTCCTGAGCCTATGTTATTTTCCAAAGATTGATCGACGCTTTTAAGGTTTCAGGGGTAGGGCACTAGGGTTGGGTTTCAGGGTAAGTATTCTCAGGGTTTATGTTTAGGATTTTAAGTTGTTTAGGTTTGGATTTTTAACAGTTAGTATTTTAGGGATTTGGGGGTTGAGGTTTTAAGTTTTTCAGGGTTAGTGTGTTAGGGTTTTAGAGTTTATGGGTTGTAGTGTTGAAAGGTTTTTTAGGGTTAGGGTCTTAGGGTTTTCTTTTTGGTCAATTATTTAGGGTTAGTGTTTTAAAATTTTATTTTTATTTATTTATTTATTGATTGATTTTTTCAGGTTAGGTTCTCCAGGGTTAGGGTTTTGAGTGTCCTAATTTTTTGGGTTAGCGTTTGGAGCCTCTTAATTTTTTGCGTTAGGGTTTTGAGCATCTTAATATTTTGTGTTAGTGCTTTGAGCGTGTTATTTTTTTGGATTAGAGTTTGGAGCGTTTTTGGGTTTAGGTTTTTGGGTTTTTAGGTTTTAGTTTTTGGGTTTAGGTTTTGAGAGACCTATTTTTAGGGCTTGGGATTTTTGGGCTTGGGATTGGGTCAGGGGTCAGGGGTCAGGGGTCAGAGGTCAGGGGTCAGAGGTCAGGGGGTCAGAGGTCGGGGGTCAGAGGTCAGGGGTCAGAGGTCAGGGGTCAGGGGTCAGAGGTCAGAGGTCAGGGGTCAGAGGTCAGAGGTCAGGGGTCAGGGGTCAGGGGTCAGGGGTCAGGGGTCAGAGGTCAGGGGTCAGAGGTCAGAGGTCAGAGGTCAGGAATCAGAGGTCAGGGGTCAGAGTTCAGAGGTCTGGGGTCAGGGGTCAGAGGTCAGGGGTCAGAGGTCAGAGGTCATGGGTCAGAGGTCAGGGTTCAGAGGTCAGAGGTCAGAGGTCAGAGGTCAGGGGTCAGAGGTCAGAGGTCAGAGGTCAGGGGTCAGGGGTCAGAGGTCAGGGGTCAGAGGTCAGAGGTCAGGGGTCAGCGGTCAGGGGTCAGAGGTCAGAGGTCAGAGGTCAGGGGTCAGGGGTCAGAGGTCAGAGGTCAGGGGTCAGAGGTCAAGGTCAGGGGTCAGAGGTCAGGGGTCAGAGGACAGGGGTCAGAGGTCAGGGGTCAGAGGACAGGGGTCAGAGGTCAGAGGTCAGGGGTCAGAGGTCAGGGGTCAGAGGTCAGAGGTCAGAGGTCAGAGGTCAGGGGTCAGAGGTCAGGGGGTCAGATGTCGGGGGTCAGGGGTCGGGGGTCAGGGGTCAGGGGTCAGAGGTCAGGGGGTCAGAGGTCAGGGGTCAGAGGGGGTCCATGAGGCTTGGGGGGACCCCAAGGGTGGGGGGGAACCAAAATGAGGGGGGAACCAAGTGTGCGGGGTGCGGTTGCCGGGGGGACGCATTTGCGGGGCGCACCGGGGGGGGGAACCAAAATGAGGGGGGAACCAAGTGTGCGGGGTGCGGTTGCCGGGGGGACGCTTTTGCGGGGCGCACCGGGGGGAACCAAAATGAGGGGGGAACCATATGTGCAATGTGCGGTTGTCGGGGGGACGCCGTTAGGGTTGGGGTTGGAGTTGGGGTTCGGGTTAGGTTAGGGTTAGTGTTAGGCCGCCCCCTGCTGGTGGAAAAGGGGTACTGCAGGCGGCCGGGGAAAGCTCATGCCCGATGACGCCCGAGGGCGCCCCTCTGCCGCCACCTGCTGGTGGAAAAGGGGTACTGCAGGCGGCCGAGGGGAGCTCATGCCCGGTGACGCCCGAGGGCGCCCCTCTGCCGCCACCTGCTGGTGGAAATGGGGTACTGCAGGCGGCCGAGGGGAGCTCATGCCCGGTGACGCCCGAGGGCGCCCCTCTGCCGCCACCTGCTGGTGGAAAAGGGGTACTGCAGGCGGCCGAGGGGAGCTCATGCCCGGTGACGCCCGAGGGCGCCCCTCTGCCGCCACCTGCTGGTGGAAAACGAGTACTGCAGGCGGCCGAGGGGAGCTCATGCCAGTGACGCCGGAGGGCGCCCCTCTGCCGCCACCTGCTGGTGGGAAAGGGGTACTGCAGGCGGCCGAGGGGAGCTCATGCCCGGTGACGCCCGAGGGCGCCCCTCTGCCCCCACCTGCTGTTGGAAAAGGGAACCAAAAGGTGGGGGGAACCAAATGTGTGGGGTGCGGGCTCTGGGGGGACACTTTTGTGGGGTGCACCGGGGGGGAACTAAAATGAGGGGGGATCCAAGTGTGCGGGGTGCGGTTGCCAGTGGAAGCATTTGCGGGGCGCACCGGGGGGAAACAAAATGAGGGGGGAACCAAGAGGTCAGAGGTCAGAGGTCAGGGGTCAGAGGTAAGGGGTCAGAGGTCAGGGGTCAGAGCTCAGAGGTCAGAGGTCAAGAATCAGAGGTCAGGGGTCAGAGGTCAGAGGTCAGGGGTCAGGGGTCAGGGGTCAGGGGTCAGAGGTCAGGGGTAAGAGGTCAGAGGTCAGGGGTCAGAGGTCAGAGGTCAGGGGTCAGGGGTCAGAGGTCAGAGGTCAGGGGTCAGGGGTCAGAGGTCAGGGGTCAGAGGTCAGAGGTCACGGGTCAGAGGTCAGCGGTCAGAGGTCAGGGGTCAGAGGTCAGAGGTCAGGGGTCAGGGGTCAGAGGTCAGAGGTCAGGGGTCATAGGTCACGGGTCAGAGGTCAGGGGTCAGAGGTCAGAGGTCAGGGGTCAGATGTCAGAGGTCAGGGGTCAGAGGTCAGGGGTCAGAGGTCAGAGGTCAGGGTTCAGAGGTCAGAGGTCAGAGGTCAGGGGGTCAGATGTCGGGTGTCAGGGGTCGGGGGTCAGGTGTCAGGGGTCAGAGGTCAGGGGGTCAGAGGTCAGAGGTCAGGGGTCAGAGGTCAGGGGTCAGACGTCAGAGGTCAGGGGGTCAGAGGTCAGGGGGCAGGGGTCGTGGGTCAGAGGTCAGGGGTCTGAGGTCAGGGGTCAGGGGTCATAGGTCGGGGGTCAGAGGTCAGGGGTCAGAGGGGGTCCATGAGGCTTGGGGGGACCCCAAGGGTGGGGGGGAACCAAAATGAGGGGGGAACCAAGTGTGCGGGGTGCGGTTGCAGGGGGTACGCATTTGCGGGGCGCACCGGGGGGGGGAACCAAAATGAGGGGGGAACCAAGTGTGCGGGGTGCGGTTGCTGGGGGGACGCTTTTGCGGGGCGCACCGGGGGGGGAACCAAAATGAGGGGGGAACCATATGTGCAGTGTGCGGTTGTCGGGGGGACGCCGTTAGGGTTGGGGTTGGAGTTGGGGTTCGGGTTAGGTTAGGGTTAGTGTTAGGCCGCCCCCTGCTGGTGGAAAAGGGGTACTGCAGGCGGCCGGGGAAAGCTCATGCCCGATGACGCCCGAGGGCGCCCCTCTGCCGCCGCCTGCTGGTGGAAAAGGGGTACTGCAGGCGGCCGAGGGGAGCTCATGCCCGGTGACTCCCGAGGGCGCCCCTCTGCCGCCACCTGCTGGTGGAAATGGGGTACTGCAGGCGGCCGGGGGGAGCTCATGCCCGGTGCCGCCCGAGGGCGCCCCTCTGCCGCCACCTGCTGGTGGAAAAGGGGTACTACAGGCGGCCGGGGGGAGCTCATGCCCAGTGACGCCCGAGGGCGCCCCTCTGCCGCCACCTGCTGGTGGAAAACGAGTACTGCAGGCGGCTGAGGGGAGCTCATGCCAGTGACGCCGGAGGGCGCCCCTCTGCCGCCACCTGCTGGTGGAAAACGGGTACTGCAGTCGGCCGAGGGGAGCTCATGCCCGGTGACGCCGGAGGGCGCCCCTCTGCCGCCACCTGCTGGTGGGAAAGGGGTACTGCAGGCGGCCGAGGGGAGCTCATGCCCGGTGACGCCCGAGGGCGCCCCTCTGCCGCCACCTGCTGGTGGAAAAGGGAACCAAAAGGTGGGGGGAACCAAATGTGTGGGGTGCGGGCTCTGCGGGACACTTTTGTGGGGTGCACCGGGGGGGAACTAAAATCAGGGGGGATCCAAGTGTGCGGGGTGCGGTTGCCAGGGGAAGCATTTGCGGGGCGCACCGGGGGGGGAACCAAAATGAGGGGGGAACCAAGTGTGCGGGGTGCGGTTGCAGGGGGGACGCATTTGCGGGGCGCACCGGGGGGGGGAACCAAAATGAGGGGGGAACCAAGTGTGCGGGGTGCGGTTGTCGGGGGGACGCCGTTAGGGTTGGGGTTGGAGATGGGGTTCGGGTTAGGTTAGGGTTAGTGTTAGGCCGCCCCCTGCTGGTGGAAAAGGGGTACTGCAGGCGGCCGAGGGGAGCTCATGCCCGGTGACGCCCCAGGGCGCCCCTCTGCCGCCACCTGATGGTGGAAATGGGGTACTGCAGGCGGCCGAGGGGAGCTCATGCCCGGTGCCGCCCGAGGGCGCCCCTCTGCCGCCACCTGCTGGTGGAAAAGGGGTACTGCAGGCGGCCGAGGGGAGCTCATGCCCGGTGACGCCCGAGGGCGCCCCTCTGCCGCCACCTGCTGGTGGAAAAGGGGTACTGCAGGCGGCCGAGGGGAGCTCATGCCCGGTGACGCCCGAGGGCGCCCCTCTGCCGCCACCTGATGGTGGAAATGGGGTACTGCAGGCGGCCGAGGGGAGCTCATGCCCGGTGCCGCCCGAGGGCGCCCCTCTGCCGCCACCTGCTGGTGGAAAAGGGGTACTACAGGCGGCCGAGGGGAGCTCATGCCCGGTGACGCCCGAGGGCGCCCTTCTGCCGCCACCTGCTGGTGGAAAACGAGTACTGCAGGCGGTCGAGGGGAGCTCATGCCAGTGACGCCGGAGGGCGCCCCTCTGCCGCCACCTGCTGGTGGAAAAGTGGTACTGCAGTCGGCCGAGGGGAGCTCATGCCCGGTGACGCCCGAGGGCGCCCCTCTGCCGCCACCTGCTGGTGGAAAAGGGGTACTGCAGGCGGCCGAGGGGAGCTCATGCCCGGTTACGCCTGAGGGCGCCCCTCTGCCGCCACCTGCTGGTGGAAACCGAGTACTGCAGGTGGCCGAGGGGAGCTCATGCCCGGTGACGCCGGAGGGCGCCCCTCTGCCGCCACCTGCGGGTGGAAAAGGGGTACTGCAGTCGGCCGAGGGGAGCTCATGCCCGGTGACGCCGGAGGGCGCCCCTCTGCCGCCACCTGCTGGTGGAAAAGGGGTACTGCAGTCGGCCGAGGGGAGCTCATGCCCGGTGACGCCGGAGGGCGCCCCTCTGCCGCCACCTGCTGGTGGGAAAGGGGTACTGCAGGCGGCCGAGGGGAGCTCATGCCCGGTGACGCCCGAGGGCGCCCCTCTGCCCCCACCTGCTGGTGGAAAAGGGAACCAAAAGGTGGGGGGAACCAAATGTGTGGGGTGCGGGCTCTGGGGGGACACTTTTGTGGGGTGCACCGGGGGGAACTAAAATGAGGGGGGATCCAAGTGTGCGGGGTGCGGTTGCCAGGGGAAGCATTTGCGGGGCGCACCGGGGGGAAACAAAATGAGGGGGGAACCAAGAGGTCAGAGGTCAGAGGTCAGGGGTCTGAGGTAAGGGGTCAGAGGTCAGGGGTCAGAGGTCAGAGGTCAGAGGTCAGGAATCAGAGGTCAGGGGTCAGAGGTCAGAGGTCAGGGGTCAGGGGTCAGAGGTCAGGGGTCAGGGGTCAGAGGTCAGAGGTCAGGGGTCAGGGGTCAGGGGTCAGGGGTCAGAGGTCAGGGGTCAGAGGTCAGGGGTCAGAGGTCAGGGGTCAGGGGTCAGAGGTCAGAGGTCAGGGGTCAGGGGTCAGGGGTCAGAGGTCAGAGGTCAGGGGTCAGGGGTCAGAGGTCAGGGGTCAGGGGTCAGAGGTCAGGGGTCAGAGGTCAGGGGTCAGAGGACAGGGGTCAGAGGTCAGAGGTCAGGGGTCAGAGGTCAGGGGTCAGAGGTCATAGGTCGGGGGTCAGAGGTCAGGGGTCAGAGGGGGTCCATGAGGCTTGGGGGGACCCCAAGGGTGGGGGGGAACCAAAATGAGGGGGAAACCTAGTGTGCGGGGTGCAGTTGCCGGGGGGACGCTTTTGCGGGGCGCACCGGGGGGGGAACCAAAATGAGGGGGGAACTAAGTGTGCGGGGTGCGGTTGCAGGGGGGACGCATTTGCGGGGCGCACCGGGGGGGGGAACCAAAATGAGGGGGGAACCAAGTGTGCGGGGTGCGGTTGTCGGGGGGACGCCGTTAGGGTTGGGGTTGGAGTTGGGGTTCGGGTTAGGTTAGGGTTAGTGTTAGGCCGCCCCCTGCTGGTGGAAAAGGGGTACTGCAGGCGGCCGAGGGGAGCTCATGCCCGGTGACGCCCGAGGGCGCCCCTCTGCCGCCACCTGCTGGTGGAAAAGGGGTACTACAGGCGGCCGGGGGGAGCTCATGCCCGGTGACGCCCGAGGGCGCCCCTATGCCGCCACCTGCTGGTGGAAAACGAGTACTGCAGGCGGCCGAGGGGAGCTCATGCCAGTGACGCCGGAGGGCTACCCTCTGCCGCCACCTGCTGGTGGAAAAGGGGTACTGCAGGCGGCCGAGGGGAGCTCATGCCCGGTGACACCTGAGGGCGCCCCTCTGCCGCCACCTGCTGGTGGAAAAGGGGTACTGCAGTCGGCCGAGGGGAGCTCATGCCCGGTGACGCCCGAGGGCGCCCCTCTGCCGCCACCTGCTGGTGGAAAAGGGGTACTGCAGGCGGCCGAGGGGAGCTCATGCCCGGTGCCGCCCGAGGGCGCCCCTCTGCCGCCACCTGCTGGTGGAAAAGTGGTACTGCAGGTGGCCGAGGGGAGCTCATGCCCGGTTACGCCTGAGGGAACCCCTCTGCCGCCACCTGCTGGTGGAATAGGGGTACTGCAGGCGGCCGAGGGGAGCTCATGCCCGGTGACGCCCGAGGGCGCCCCTCTGCCCCCACCTGCTGGTGGGAAAGGGGTACTGCAGGCGGCCGAGGGGAGCTCATGCCCGGTGACGCCCGAGGGCGCCCCTCTGCCCCCACCTGCTGGTGGAAAAGGGAACCAAAAGGTGGGGGGAACCAAATGTGTGGGGTGCGGGCTCTGGGGGGACACTTTTGTGGGGTGCACCGGGGGGGAACTAAAATGAGGGGGGATCCAAGTGTGCGGGGTGCAGTTGCCAGGGGAAGCATTTGCGGGGCGCACCGGGGGGAACCAAAATGAGGGGGGAACCAAGAGTGCGGGGTGCGGTTGCCGGGGGGACGATTTTGCGGGGCGCACCGGGGGGAACCAAAATGAGGGGGGAACCAAGTGTGCGGGGTGCGTTTGCCGGGGGGACGCATTTGCGGGGTGCACCTGGGGGGGTCCATGGGGCTTGGGGGAACCCAAAGGGGGGTTAGGAGGGGGAACCAAAATGAGGGGGGAACCAAGTGTGCGGGATGCGGTTGCCAGGGGGTTAGGGTTAGGGTTTTGGTTTAGGGTTAGGGTTCGTTAGGGTTAGGGCTAGTGTTATCGTTAGGGGGTTAGGGGTAGTGTTAGGGGGTTAGGGTTAGGGTTAGGGTTTAGGGTTAGGGGTAGTGTTAGGGTTTGGGTTTAGGGTTTGGGTTAGGGTTAGCATTATGGTCAGGGCGTTAGGTTTAGGGTTAGGGTTAAGGTTAGCGTTAGGGTTAGGGATAGGGTTAGGCTTAGGGTTCATTAGGGTTAGGGTTAGGGCTTAGGGTTATGGTTAGGGGGTTAGGGTTCGGGTTCGGGGTTAGGGTTAGGTTTAGGCTTAGGGTTAGGCGGGTTAGGGTTAGGGTTCGGGTTAGGGTCAGAGTCAGAGTCAGGGTAAGCGTAGTGAGATCCTCTCCTGAGCCTATGTTATTTTCCAAAGATTGATCGACGCTTTTAAGGTTTCAGGGGTAGGGCACTAGGGTTGGGTTTCAGGGTAAGTATTCTCAGGGTTTATGTTTAGGATTTTAAGTTGTTTAGGTTTGGATTTTTAACGGTTAGTATTTTAGGGATTTGGGGGTTAAGGTTTTAAGTTTTTCAGGGTTAGTGTGTTAGGGTTTTAGAGTTTATGGGTTGTAGTGTTGAAAGGTTTTTTAGGGTTAGGGTCTTAGGGTTTTCTTTTTGGTCAATTATTTAGGGTTAGGGTTTTAAAATTTTATTTTTATTTATTTATTTATTGATTGATTTTTTCAGGTTAGGTTCTCCAGGGTTAGGGTTTTGAGTGTCCTAATTTTTTGGGTTAGCGTTTGGAGCCTCTTAATTTTTTGCGTTAGGGTTTTGAGCATCTTAATATTTTGTGTTAGTGCTTTGAGCGTGTTATTTTTTTGGATTAGAGTTTGGAGCGTTTTTGGGTTTAGGTTTTTGGGTTTTTAGGTTTTAGTTTTTGGGTTTAGGTTTTGAGAGACCTATTTTTTGGGCTTGGGATTTTTGGGCTTGGGATTGGGTCAGGGGTCAGGGGTCAGGGGTCAGAGGTCAGGGGTCAGAAGTCAGGGGGTCAGAGGTCGGGGGTCAGAGGTCAGGGGTCAGAGGTCAGGGGGCCAGAGGTCAGAGGTCAGAGGTCAGGGGTCAGAGGTCTGGGGTCAGGGGTCAGAGGTCAGGGGGTCAGAGGTCAGAGGTCAGGTGTCAGGGGTCAGGGGTCAGGGGTCAGAGGTCAGGGGTCAGAGGTCAGAGGTCATGGGTCACAGGTCAGGGGTCAGAGGTCAGGGGTCAGAGGTCAGAGGTCTGGGGTCATGGGTCACAGGTCAGGGGTCAGAGGTCAGGGGTCAGAGGTCAGAGGTCTGGGGTCAGGGGTCAGAGGTCAGGGGGTCAGAGGTCAGAGGTCAGGGGTCAGGGGTCAGGGGTCAGAGGTCAGGGGTCAGAGGTCAGAGGTCAGGGGGTCAGAGGTCAGGGGTCAGGGGTCGTGGGTCAGAGGTCGGGGGTCTGAGGTCAGGGGTCAGGGGTCATAGGTCGGAGGTCAGAGGTCAGGGGTCAGAGGGGGTCCATGAGGCTTGGGGGGACCCCAAGGGTGGGGGGGAACCAAAATGAGGGGGGAACCAAGTGTGCGGGGTGCAGTTGCCGGGGGGACGCTTTTGCGGGGCGCACCGGGGGGGGAACCAAAATGAGGGGGGAACCAAGTGTGCGGGGTGCGATTGCCGGGGGGACGCTTTTGCGGGGCGCACCGGGGGGAACCAAAATGAGGGGGGAACCATATGTGCAGTGTGCGGTTGTCGGGGGGACGCCGTTAGGGTTGAGGTTGGAGTTGGGGTTCGGGTTAGGTTAGGGTTAGTGTTAGGCCGCCCCCTGCTGGTGGAAAAGGGGTACTGCAGGCGGCCGGGGAAAGCTCATGCCCGATGACGCCCGAGGGCGCCCCTCTGCCGCCACCTGCTGGTGGAAAAGGGGTACTGCAGGCGGCCGAGGGGAGCTCATGCCCGGTGCCGCCCCAGGGCGCCCCTCTGCCCCCACCTGCTGGTGGGAAAGGGGTACTGCAGGCGGCCGAGGGGAGCTCATGCCCGGTGACGCCCGAGGGCGCCCCTCTGCCCCCACCTGCTGGTGGAAAAGGGAACCAAAAGGTGGGGGGAACCAAATGTGTGGGGTGCGGGCTCTGGGGGGACACTTTTGTGGGGTGCACCGGGGGGGAACTAAAATGAGGGGGGATCCAAGTGTGCGGGGTGCGGTTGCCAGGGGAAGCATTTGCGGGGCGCACCGGGGGGAACCAAAATTAGGGGGGAACCAAGAGTGCGGGGTGCGGTTGCCGGTGGGACGATTTTGCGGGGCGCACCGGGGGAACCAAAATGAGGGGGGAACCAAGTGTGCGGGGTGCGTTTGCCGGGGGGACGCATTTGCGGGGTGCACCTGGGGGGGTCCATGGGGCTTGGGGGAACCCAAAGGGGGGGGAGGAGGGGGAACCAAAATGAGGGGGGAACCAAGTGTGCGGGATGCGGTTGCCAGGGGGTTAGGGTTAGGGTTTTGGTTTAGGGTTAGGGTTCGTTAGGGTTAGGGCTAGTGTTATCGTTAGGGGGTTAGGGGTAGTGTTAGGGGGTTAGGGTTAGGGTTAGGGTTAGGGTTTAGGGTTAGGGGTAGTGTTAGGGTTTGGGTTTAGGGTTTGTCTTAGGGTTAGGATTATGGTCAGGGCGTTAGGTTTAGGGTTAGGGTTAAGGTTAGCGTTAGGGTTAGGGATAGGGTTAGGCTTAGGGTTCATTAGGGTTAGGGTTAGGGCTTAGGGTTATGGTTAGGGGGTTAGGGTTCGGGTTCGGGGTTAGGGTTAGGTTTAGGCTTAGGGTTAGGCGGGTTAGGGTTAGGGTTCGGGTTAGGGTCAGAGTCAGAGTCAGGGTAAGCGTAGTGAGATCCTCTCCTGAGCCTATGTTATTTTCCAAAGATTGATCGACGCTTTTAAGGTTTCAGGGGTAGGGCACTAGGGTTGGGTTTCAGGGTAAGTATTCTCAGGGTTTATGTTTAGGATTTTAAGTTGTTTAGGTTTGGATTTTTAACGGTTAGTATTTTAGGGATTTGGGGGTTAAGGTTTTAAGTTTTTCAGGGTTAGTGTGTTAGGGTTTTAGAGTTTATGGGTTGTAGTGTTGAAAGGTTTTTTAGGGTTAGGGTCTTAGGGTTTTCTTTTTGGTCAATTATTTAGGGTTAGGGTTTTAAAATTTTATTTTTATTTATTTATTGATTGATTGATTTTTTCAGGTTAGGTTCTCCAGGGTTAGGGTTTTGAGTGTCCTAATTTTTTGGGTTAGCGTTTGGAGCCTCTTAATTTTTTGCGTTAGGGTTTTGAGCATCTTAATATTTTGTGTTAGTGCTTTGAGCGTGTTATTTTTTTGGATTAGTGTTTGGAGCGTTTTTGGGTTTAGGTTTTTGGGTTTTTAGGTTTTAGTTTTTGGGTTTAGGTCTTGAGAGTCCTATTTTTTGGGCTTGGGATTTTTGGGCTTGGGATTGGGTCAGGGGTCAGAGGTCAGGGGGTCAGAGGTCAGGGGTCAGAGGTCAGGGGTCAGAGGTCAGAGGTCAGGGGTCATAGCTCAGGGGTCATAGGTCAGGGGTCAGGGGTCAGAGGTCAGAGGTCAGGGGTCAGGGGTCGGGGGTCAGGGGTCAGAGGTCAGAGGGTCGGAGGTCAGGGGTCAGGGGTCAGAGGTCAGGGGTCAGGGGTCGGCGGTCAGGGGTCAGAGGTCAGAGGGTCAGAGGTCAGGGGTCAGGGGTCGGGGGTCGGAGGTCAGGGGTCAGAGGTCAGACGTCAGGGGTCAGAGGTCAGGGGTCAGGGGTCAGGGGTCAGAGGTCAGAGGTCAGAGGTCAGGGGGTCAGAGGTCGGGGGTCAGAGGTCAGGGGTTAGGGGTCAGAGGTCAGAGGTCAGAGGTCAGAGGTCAGGGGTCAGAGGTCAGGGGTCAGAGGTCAGAGGTCAGAGGTCAGGGGTCAGGGGTCAGAGGTCAGGGGTCAGAGGTCAGGGGTCAGAGGTCAGAGGTCAGGGGTCAGAGGTCAGGGGTCAGGGGTCAGGGGTCAGAGGTCAGGGGGTCAGAGGTCGGGGGTCAGAGGTCGGGGGTCAGGGGTCAGGGGTCAGAGGTCAGGGGGTCAGAGGTCAGAGGTCAGGGGTCAGAGGTCAGAGGTCAGAGGTCAGGGGTCAGAGGTCAGAGGTCAGAGGTCAGAGGTCAGGGGTTTAGGGGTCAGGGGTCAGAGGTCAGGGGTCAGGGGTCAGAGGTCAAGGTCAGAGGTCAGAGGTCAGGGGGTCAGGGGTCAGAGGTCAGGGGGTCAGATGTCGGGGGTGAGAGGTCAGGGGTCAGGGGTCTGTGGTCAGAGGTCAGGGGGTCAGAGGTCAGAGGTCAGGGGTCAGAGGTCAGGGGTCAGAGGTCAGAGGTCAGAGGTCAGAGGTCAGGGGGTCAGAGGTCAGGGGTCAGGTGTCGGGGGTCAGAGGTCAGGGGTCTGAGGTCAGGGGTCAGGGGTCAGAGGTCGGGGGTCAGAGGTCAGGGGTCAGAGGGGGTCCATGAGGCTTGGGGGGACCCCAAGGGTGGGGGGGAACCAAAATGAGGGGGGAACCAAGTGTGCGGGGTGCAGTTGCCGGGGGGACGCTTTTGCGGGGCGCACCGGGGGGGGGAACCAAAATGAGGGGGGAACCAAGTGTGCGGGGTGCGGTTGCCGGGGGGACGCATTTGCGGGGCTCACCGGGGGGGGGGGGGAACCAAAATGAGGGGGGAACCAAGTGTGCGGGGTGCGGTTGTCGGGGGGACGCCGTTAGGGTTGGGGTTGGAGTTGGGGTTCGGGTTAGGTTAGGGTTAGTGTTAGGCCGCCCCCTGCTGGTGGAAAAGGGGTACTGCAGGCGGCCGGGGAAAGCTCATGCCCGATGACGCCCGAGGGCGCCCCTCTGCCGCCACCTGCTGGTGGAAAAGGGGTACTGCAGGCGGCCGAGGGGAGCTCATGCCCGGTGACGCCCGAGGGCGCCCCTCTGCCGCCACCTGTTGGTGGAAATGGGGTACTGCAGGCGGCCGAGGGGAGCTCATGCCCGGTGACGCCCGAGGGCGCCCCTCTGCCGCCACCTGCTGGTGGAAAAGGGGTACTACAGGCGGCCGAGGGGAGCTCATGCCCGGTGACGCCCGAGGGCGCCCCTCTGCCGCCACCTGCTGGTGGAAAAGGGGTACTGCAGGCGGCCGGGGGGAGCTCATGCCCGGTGACGCCCGAGGGCGCCCCTCTGCCGCCACCTGCTGGTGGAAAACGAGTACTGCAGACGGCCGAGGGGAGCTCATGCCCGGTGACGCCCGAGGGCGCCCCTCTGCCCCCACCTGCTGGTGGAAAAGGGAACCAAAAGGTGGGGGGAACCAAATGTGTGGGGTGCGGGCTCTGGGGGGACACTTTTGTGGGGTGCACCGGGGGGGAACTAAAATGAGGGGGGATCCAAGTGTGCGGGGTGCGGTTGCCAGGGGAAGCATTTGCGGGGCGCACCGGGGGGAACCAAAATGAGGGGGGAACCAAGAGTGCGGGGTGCGGTTGCCGGGGGGACGCATTTGCGGGGTGCACCTGGGGGGGTCCATGGGGCTTGGGGGGAACCCAAAGGGGGGGGAGGAGGGGGAACCAAAATGAGGGGGGAACCAAGTGTGCGGGATGCGGTTGCCAGGGGGTTAGGGTTAGGGTTTTGGTTTAGGGTTAGGGTTCGTTAGGGTTAGGGCTAGTGTTATCGTTAGGGGGTTAGGGGTAGTGTTAGGGGGTTAGGGTTAGGGTTAGGGTTAGGGTTAGGGTTTAGGGTTAGGGGTAGTGTTAGGGTTTGGGTTTAGGGTTTGTCTTAGGGTTAGGATTATGGTCAGGGCGTTAGGTTTAGGGTTAGGGTTAAGGTTAGCGTTAGGGTTAGGGATAGGGTTAGGCTTAGGGTTCATTAGGGTTAGGGTTAGGGCTTAGGGTTATGGTTAGGGGGTTAGGGTTCGGGTTCGGGGTTAGGGTTAGGTTTAGGCTTAGGGTTAGGCGGGTTAGGGTTAGGGTTCGGGTTAGGGTCAGAGTCAGAGTCAGGGTAAGCGTAGTGAGATCCTCTCCTGAGCCTATGTTATTTTCCAAAGATTGATTGACGCTTTTAAGGTTTCAGGGGTAGGGCACTAGGGTTGGGTTTCAGGGTAAGTATTCTCAGGGTTTATGTTTAGGATTTTAAGTTGTTTAGGTTTGGATTTTTAACGGTTAGTATTTTAGGGATTTGGGGGTTAAGGTTTTAAGTTTTTCAGGGTTAGTGTGTTAGGGTTTTAGAGTTTATGGGTTGTAGTGTTGAAAGGTTTTTTAGGGTTAGGGTCTTAGGGTTTTCTTTTTGGTCAATTATTTAGGGTTAGGGTTTTAAAATTTTATTTTTATTTATTTATTGATTGATTGATTTTTTCAGGTTAGGTTCTCCAGGGTTAGGGTTTTGAGTGTCCTAATTTTTTGGGTTAGCGTTTGGAGCCTCTTAATTTTTTGCGTTAGGGTTTTGAGCATCTTAATATTTTGTGTTAGTGCTTTGAGCGTCTTATTTTTTTGGATTAGTGTTTGGAGCGTTTTTGGGTTTAGGTTTTTGGGTTTTTAGGTTTTAGTTTTTGGGTTTAGGTTTTGAGAGTCCTATTTTTTGGGCTTAGGATTTTTGGGCTTGGGGTTGGGTCAGGGGTCAGAGGTCAGGGGGTCAGAGGTCAGGGGTCAGAGGTCAGGGGTCAGAGGTCAGAGGTCAGAGGTCAGGGGTCAGAGGTCAGGGGTCAGGGGTCATAGGTCAGGGTTCAGAGGTCAGGGGTCAGGGGTCAGAGGTCAGAGGTCAGGGGTCAGGGGTCGGGGGTCGGGGGTCAGAGGTCAGGGGGTCAGAGGTCAGGGGTCAGGGGTCGGGGGTCAGAGGTCAGGGGTCAGGAGTCAGAGGTCAGGGGTCAGAGGTCAGGGGTCAGGGGTCAGGGGTCGGGGGTCAGGGGTCAGAGGTCAGGGGGTCAGAGGTCGGGGGTCAGAGGTCAGAGGTCAGAGGTCAGAGGTCAGAGGTCAGGGGTCAGAGGTCAGAGGTCAGGGGTCAGGGGTCAGAGGTCAGGGGTCAGAGGTCAGAGGTCCGGGGTCAGAGGTCAGAGGTCAGAGGTCAGAGGTCAGGGGTCAGGGGTCAGAGGTCAGGGGGTCAGAGGTCGGGGGTCAGAGGTCGGGGGTCAGGGGTCAGAGGTCAGGGGGTCAGAGGTCAGAGGTCAGGGGTCAGAGGTCAGGGGTCAGAGGTCAGAGGTCAGGGGTCAGAGGTCAGGGGTCAGAGGTCAGGGGTCAGGGGTCAGAGGTCAGGGGTCAGGGGTCAGAGGTCAGGGGTCAGAGGTCAGGGGTCAGGGGTCAGAGGTCAGGGGTCAGAGGTCAGGGGTCAGAGGTCAGAGGTCAGGGGTCAGAGGTCAGGGGTCAGAGGTCAGAGGTCAGGGGTGAGAGGTCAGGGGTCAGGGGTCAGAGGTCAGAGGTCAGGGGTCAGAGGTCAGAGGTCAGAGCTCAGGGGTCAGATGTCAGGGGTCAGAGGTCAGAGGTCAGAGGTCAGGGGGTCAGAGGTCAGGGGTCAGGGGTCGGGGGTCAGAGGTCAGGGGTCTGAGGTCAGGGGTCAGGGGTCATAGGTCGGGGGTCAGAGGTCAGGGGTCAGAGGGGGTCCATGAGGCTTGGGGGGACCCCAAGGGTTGGGGGGAACCAAAATGAGGGGGGAACCAAGTGTGCGGGGTGCAGTTTCCGGGGGGACGCTTTTGCGGGGCGCACCGGGGGGGGGGGGAACCAAAATGAGGGGGGAACCAAGTGTGCGGGGTGCGGTTGCCGGGGGGACGCATTTGCGGGGCGCACCGGGGGGGGGAACCAAAATGAGGGGGAACCAAGTGTGCGGGGTGCGGTTGCCGGGGGGACGCTTTTGCGGGGCGCACCTGGGGGGGGAACCAAAATGAGGGGGGAACCAAGTGTGCGGGGTGCGGTTGCCGGGGGAAGCATTTGCGGGGCGCACAGGGGGGTGGGGAACCAAAATGAGGGGGGAACCAAGAGTGCGGGGTGCGCTTCCCGGGGGGACGATTTTGCGAGGCGCACCGGGGGGAACCAAAATGAGGGGGGAACCAAGTGTGCGGGGTGCGGTTGCCGGGGGGACGCATTTGCGGGGTGCACCTGGGGGGGTCCATGGGGCTTGGGGGGAACCCAAAGGGGGGGGGGGGGGGGAACCAAAATGAGGGGGGAACCAAGTGTGCGGGATGCGGTTGCCAGGGGGTTAGGGTTAGGGTTTTGGTTTAGGGTTAGGGTTCGTTAGGTTTAGGGCTAGTGTTATCGTTAGGGGGTTAGGGGTAGTGTTAGGGGGTTAGGGTTAGGGTTAGGGTTTAGGGTTAGGGGTAGTGTTAGGGTTTGGGTTTAGGGTTTGGGTTAGGGTTAGGATTATGGTCAGGGCGTTAGGTTTAGGGTTAGGGTTAAGGTTAGCGTTAGGGTTAGGGATAGGGTTAGGCTTAGGGTTCAATAGGGTTAGGGTTAGGGCTTAGGGTTATGGTTAGGGGGTTAGGGTTCGGGTTCGGGGTTAGGGTTAGGTTTAGGCTTAGGGTTAGGCGGGTTAGGGTTAGGGTTCGGGTTAGGGTCAGAGTCAGAGTCAGGGTAAGCGTAGTGAGATCCTCTCCTGAGCCTATGTTATTTTCCAAAGATTGATCGACGCTTTTAAGGTTTCAGGGGTAGGGCACTAGGGTTGGGTTTCAGGGTAAGTATTCTCAGGGTTTATGTTTAGGATTTTAAGTTGTTTAGGTTTGGATTTTTAACAGTTAGTATTTTAGGGATTTGGGGGTTAAGGTTTTAAGTTTTTCAGGGTTAGTGTGTTAGGGTTTTAGAGTTTATGGGTTGTAGTGTTGAAAGGTTTTTTAGGGTTAGGGTCTTAGGGTTTTCTTTTTGGTCAATTATTTAGGGTTAGGGTTTTAAAATTTTATTTTTATTCATTTATTTATTGATTGATTTTTTCAGGTTAGGTTCTCCAGGGTTAGGGTTTTGAGTGTCCTAATTTTTTGGGTTAGCGTTTGGAGCCTCTTAATTTTTTGCGTTAGGGTTTTGAGCATCTTAATATTTTGTGTTAGTGCTTTGAGCGTGTTATTTTTTTGGATTAGTGTTTGGAGCGTTTTTGGGTTTAGGTTTTTGGGTTTTTAGGTTTTAGTTTTTGGGTTTAGGTTTTGAGAGTCCTATTTTTTGGGCTTGGGATTTTTGGGCTTGGGATTGGGTCAGGGGTCAGAGGTCAGGGGGTCAGAGGTCAGGGGTCAGAGGTCAGGGGTCAGAGGTCAGAGGTCAGGGGTTGGGGTCAGAGGTCAGGGGTCAGGGGGTCAGAGGTCAGGGGTCAGGGGTCAGAGGTCAGGGGTCAGGGGTCAGGGGGCCAGAGGTCAGAGGTCAGGGGGTCAGAGGTCAGGGGTCAGTGGTCGGTGGTCGGGGGTCAGGGGTCAGAGGTCAGGGGTCAGTGGTCGGTGGTCGGGGGTCAGGGGTCAGAGGTCGGGGGTCAGAGGTCAGGGGTCAGGGGTCAGAGGTCAGGGGGTCAGAGGTCAAGGTTCAGGGGTTGGGGGTTGGAGGTCAGGGGTCAAGGGTCAGAGGTCAGGGGTCAGGGGTCAGAGGTCAGGGGTCAGAGGTCAGGGGTCAGAGGTCAGGGGTTAGAGGTCAGTGGTCAGAGGGGGTCCATGAGTCTTGGGGGGACCCCAAGGGTGGGGGGGAACCAAAATGAGGGGAAAACCAAGTGTGCGGGGTGCGCTTGCCGGGGGGACACATTTGCGGGGCGCACCGGGGGATGAACCAAAAAGAGGGGGGAACCAAGTGTGCGGGGTGCGGTTGCCGGGGGGACGCATTTGCGGGGCGCACCGGGGGGGGCCATGGGGCTTGGGTTAGGGTTATGGTTAGGGGGTTAGGGTTCGGGTTCGGGGTTAGGGTTAGGTTTAGGCTTAGGGTTAGGCGGGTTAGGGTTAGGGTTCGGGTTAGGGTCAGAGTCAGAGTCAGGGTAAGCGTAGTGAGATCCTCTCCTGAGCCTATGTTATTTTCCAAAGATTGATTGACGCTTTTAAGGTTTCAGGGGTAGGGCACTAGGGTTGGGTTTCAGGGTAAGTATTCTCAGGGTTTATGTTTAGGATTTTAAGTTGTTTAGGTTTGGATTTTTAACGGTTAGTATTTTAGGGATTTGGGGGTTAAGGTTTTAAGTTTTTCAGGGTTAGTGTGTTAGGGTTTTAGAGTTTATGGGTTGTAGTGTTGAAAGGTTTTTTAGGGTTAGGGTCTTAGGGTTTTCTTTTTGCTCAGTTATTTAGGGTTAGGGTTTTTAAATTTTATTTTTATTTATTTATTTATTTATTTATTTTTTCAGGTTAGGTTCTCCAGGTTTAGGGTTTTGAGTGTCCTAATTTTTTGGGTTAGGGTTTGGAGCATCTTAATTTTTTGCGTTAGGGTTTTGAGCATCTTAATATTTTGTGTTAGTGCTTTGAGTGTCTTATTTTTTTGGATTAGTGTTTGGAGCGTTTTTGGGTTTAGGTTTTTGGGTTTTTAGGTTTTAGTTTTTGGGTTTAGGTTTTGAGATTCATATTTTTTGGGCTTGGGATTTGAACGTCTTAATTTTGTGGGCTTGGGATTTGAACGTCTTAATTTATTGGGTTAGGAGTTTTAGGCATAGGTCTTCAGGTGTTTAGTGTGGTAAATATTTTGGGTTATGTCTGTAGGGGTTTCGAGGATTTTTAGGGTTAGGGATTGAGGCTTTTTTGTAAAGGCGGTAAGGGCTAGGGTTAGGGTTAGGGTTAGGGTTAGGGTTAGGGTTAGGGTTGTTAGGGTTAGGGTTAGGGTTAGGGTTAGGGTTAGGGTTGGGTTAGGGTTAGGGTTAGGGTTAGGGTTAGGGTTAGGGTTAGGGTTGGGTTAGGGTTAGGGTTAGGGTTAGGGTTAGGGTTAGGGTTAGGGTTAGGGTTAGGGTTAGGGTTAGGGTTGGGTTAGGGTTAGGGTTAGGGTTAGGGTTACGGTTAGGGTTAGGGTTAGGGTTAGGTTTAGGGTTAGGGTTAGGGTTAGGGTTAGGGTTAGGGTTAGTGTTAGGGTTAGGGTTAGGGTTAGGGTTGGGTTAGGGTTGGGTTAGGCCGAGCCATGCCGAGCCGTGCCAGCCAGGAGCAAAGCCGTGCCAAACCGTGCCGAGCTGTGCCAAGCCGTGACGAGCTGTTCCCAGCCCGGGTACAGCCGTGCCAAACCGTGCAAAGCTGTGCCGAGCAATGCTGAGCCGTGCCAGCCCGGGCAGAGCCGTGCCAAACCGTTCCGGGCTGTGCCAAGCCGTGCCAAGCCATGCCGAACCGTGCCCAGCCCGGGCAGAGCTGTTCCTAGCCGTGCTAAACAATGCCGAGCCGTGCCCAGCCCGGGTAGAGCCGTGCCAAACCGTGCAGAGCTGTGCCAAGCCGTGCCCAGCCCTGGCAGAGCTGAACCAAGCCGTGCCCATCCCGGTCAGAGCTGTGCCAAGCCATGCCGAGCCATGCCGAGCCGTGACAGCCCGGGCAGAGCCGTGCCAAACCATGCCGAGCTATACCAAGCCGTGCCAAGCCGTGCCCCGCCCGGGCAGAGCCGTGCAAAACCGTGCCGAGATATGCCAAGCCGTGCCAAGCCGTGCCCAGCCCGGGCACAGCCGTGCCAAACAGTGCCGAACTGTGCCAAGCGGTACCAAGCCGTGCCCAGCTCGGGCACAGCCGTGCCAAACCGTGCCAAGCCGTGCCGAGCCATGCCGAGCAGTGCCAGCCCGGGCAGAGCCGTGCCAAACCGTGCCGATCTGTGCCAATCTGTGCCAAGCCGTGCCCCGCCGGGCAGAGCCGTGCCAAACCATGCCGAGCTCTGCCAAGCCGTGCCAAGCCATGCCGAGCCGTGCCCAGCCCGTGCAGAGCCGTTCCTAGCCGTCCCAAACCGTGCCGAGCTGTGCCAAGCCGTGCTGAGCCGTGCCAAGCCCGGGCAGAGCCGTGACAAGCCGTGCCCAGCCCGGGCACAGCTGTGCCAAGCCGTGCCAAGCCGTGCGCAGCCCGGGCAGAGCCGTGCCAAACCGTGCCGAGCTGTGCCAAACCGTGCCAAGCCGTGCCGAGCAATGCCGAGCCGTGCCAGCCCTGGCAGAGCCGTGCCAAAATGTGCCGAGCTGTGCGATGCCGTGCCAAGCCGTGCCCACACCGGCAGAGCCGTGCCAAACCGTGCAGAGCTGTGCCGAGCTGTGCCAAGCCGTGCCAAGCCGTTCCCGGCCGGGCAGAGCCGTGCCAAACCGTGCCGAGCTGTGCCAAGCTGTGCCAAGAAATGCCAAGCTGTGCCGAGCTGTTCCCAACCCGGGCAGAGCCGTGCCCAGCCCGGGCAAAGCCGTGCCAAGCCGTGCCAAGCCGTGCGAAGCCGTGCCGAGCCGTGCCCAGCCCGGGCAGAGCCGTGCCCATCTCGGACAGAGCTGTGCCAAGCAATGCCGAGCCGTGCCCAGCACGGGCATTGCCGTGCCAAATCGTTCCGAGATGTGCCAAACCGTGCCGTGCTGTGCCAAGCCGTGTCCAGCCCTGGCAGAGCCATGCCAAACCGTGCCGAGCTGTGCCAAGCCGTGCCAAGCCGTGCCCAGCCCGGGCAGAGCCGTGCCAAGCCGTGCCGAGCGGTGCCAAGCCGTGCCAAGCCGTGCCCAGCCCGGGCAGAGCCCTGCCGAGCCGTGCCGAACCGTGCCGAGCCGTGCCGTGCCGAGCCATGCCGAACCGTGCCGAGCCGTGCCGTGCCGTGCCGTGCCGAGCCGTGCCGAACCGTGCCGAGCCGTACCGAGCCGTGCCGTGCCGAACAGTGCCGAGCCATGTCGAGCAGTGCCAGCCCGGGTAGAGCCGTGCCAAACCGTGCCGAGCTGTGCCAAGCCGTGCCAAACCATGCCAAGCCGTGCCCAGACAGGGCAGAGCCGTGCCAAGACGTTCCCATCCCGGTCAGAGCTGTTCCAAGCCGTGCCAAGCCATGCCAAGCCGTGCCCAGACCGGGCAGAGCCGGGCCAAGACGTGCCCATCCCGGTCAGAGCTGTGCCAAGCCATGCCGAGCCATGCCGAGCCGTGCCAGCCAGGAGCAAAGCCGTGCCAAACCGTGCCGAGCTGTGCCAAGCCGTGACAAGCCGTGCCCAGATCGGGCAGAGCCGTGCGAAACATTGCCCAACTGTGCCAAGCCGTACCAAGCCGTGCCCAGCTCGGGCACAGCCGTGCCAAACCGTGCCAAGCCGTGCCGTCCATGCCGAGCAGTGCCAGCCCGGGCAGAGCCGTGCCAAACCGTGCCGAGCTGTGCAAAGCCGTGACCAGTCCGGTCAGAGCTGTGATCAGCCCCGAAAGAGCCGTGCTAAACCGGGCCGAGCAGAGCCAAGCCGTGCCCAGCTCGGGCACAGCCGTGCCAAACCGTGCCAAGCCGTGCCGAGCCATGCCGAGCAGTGCCAGCCCGGGCAGAGCCGTGCCAAACCGTGCCGAGCTGTGCAAAGCCGTGCCCAGTCCGGTCAGAGCTGTGCCCAGCCCCGAAAGAGCCGTGCTAAACCGGGCCGAGCAGAGCCAAGCCGTGCCCAGCCCGGGCAGAGCCGTGCCAAACCGTGCCAAAACATGCCGAGCCGTGCCCAGCCCGGGCACAGTCGTGCCAAACCGTGCCGAGCTGTGCCAAGCCGTGCCAAGCCGTGCCAATCCATGCCGAGCCGTGCCCAGCCCGGGCAGAGCCGTGCCAAAACGTGCCCATCTGTGCCAAGCCGTGCTGAGCCGTGCCCAGCCCGGGCAGAGCCGTGACAAGCCGTGCCCAGCCCGGGCAGAGCTCTGCTAAGCCATGCCGAGCCGTGCCCAGGCCGGGCAGAGCCGTGCCAAAGCGTGCCGAGCTGTGACAAGCCTTGCAAAGCCGTGCCCAGATCGGGCAGAGCCGTGCCAAACAGTGCCGAGCTGTGCCAAGCCGTGCCAAGCCGTGCCTAGACCGGGCAGAGCCGTGCCAAGACGTGCCCATCCCGGTCAGAGCTGTGCCAAGCCATGCCAAGCCATGCCAAGCCGTTCCCAGACCGGGCAGAGCCGTGCCAAGACGTGCCCATCCCGGTCAGAACTGTGCCAAGCCGTGCCAAGCCATGCCAAGCCGTGCCCAGACCGGGCAGAGCCGGGCCAAGACGTGCCCATCCCGATCAGAGCTGTGCCAAGCCGTGCCGAGCCATGCCGAGCCGTGCCAGGCCGGGCAGAGCCGTGCCAAACAGTGCCGAGATGTGCGAAGCCGTGCCAAGCCGTGCCCAGCTCGGGTACAGCCGTGCCAAACCGTGCCAAGCCGTGCCGAGCCATGCCCAGCCCGGGCAGAGCCGTGCCAAACCGTGCCAAGCCGTGCCGAGCCATGCCCAGCCCGGGCAGAGCCGTGCCAAACAGTGCCGAGCTCTGCCAAGCCGTGCCAAGCCGTGCCCAGCCCGGGCAGAGCCGAGCCAAACCGTGCCGAGCTATTCCGAATCGTGCCCAGCCCGGGTAGAGCCGTGCCAAACCGTGCCGAGATGTGCCAAGCCGTGCCAAGCCGTGCCCAGCCCGGGCAGAGCCGTGCCAAACAGTGCCCAGCCCGCGCAGAGCCGTGCCAAACCGTGCCGAGCTGTGCCAAGCCGTGCCAAGCCGTGCCCAGCCCGGGCACAGCCGTGCCAAACCGTGCCGAGCTGTGCAAAGCCATGCCGAGCCGTGCCCTGCCCGGGTAGAGCCGTGCCAATCCGTGCCGAGCTGTGCCAAGCCGTGCCCAGCCCGGGCAGAGCCGTGCCGAACCGTGCCGAGCTGTGCCAAGCCGTGCCAAGCCGTGCTCCGCCCGGTCAGAGCCGTGCCAAACCGTGCCGAAGAGAGCCAAGCCGTGCCAAGCCGTGCCGAGCCCGGGTAGAGCCGTGCCAAACCGTGCCGAGCCGTGCCAAACCGTGCCCAGACCGGGCAGAGCCGTGCCAAGCCGTGCCCAGCCCGGGTACAGCCGTGCCAAACCGTGCCAAGCCGTGCCGAGCAATGCCTAGCCGTGCAAGTCCTGGAAGAGCCGTGCCAAACCGTGCCGAGATGTGCCAAGCCGTGCCCAGACCGGGCAGAGCCGTGCCAAACCGTGCCGAGCTGTGCCAAGCCGTACCAAGCCGTGCCCAGAACGGCCAGAGCCGTGCCAAACCGTACCCAGCCCGGGCAGAGCCGTGCCAAACCGTGCCGAGCTGTGCCGAGCCGTGCCCAGCCCGGGCAGAGCCGTGCCAAACCGTGCCGAGCTCTGCCAAACCGTGCCAAGTCGTGCCGAGCAATGCCGAAGCGTGCCAGCCCGGGCAGAGCCGTGCCAAACTGTGCCGAGCTGTACCAAGCCGTGCCAAGCAGTTCCCAGCCCGGGCAGAGCCGTGCCGAGCTGTGCCGAGCCGTGCCGAACCGTGCCGACCCGTGCCGACCCGTGCCGAACCGTGCCGAGCCGTGCCGTGCCGAGCCGTGCCGAGCCGTGCCGAGCCGTGCCGTGCCGAGCCGTGCCGAACCGTGCCGAGCCGTGCCGAGCCGTGCCGACCCGTGCCGAGCCGTGCCGAGCCGTGCCGTGCCGTGCCGAGCCGTGCCGAACCGTGCCGAGCCGTGCCGTGCCGAGCCGTTCCGAACCGTGCCGAGCCGTGCCGTGCCGAGCCGTGCCGTACCGTGCCGAACCGTGCCGAGCCGTGCCGAGCCGTGCCGAGCCGTGCCGTGCCGAGCCGTGCCGTGCCGAGCCGTGCCGAGTCGTGCCGTGCCGAGCCGTGCCGAGCCGTTCCGAGCCGTGCCGAGCCGTGCCGAGCCATGCCGAGCCGTGCCAGCCCCGGCAGAGCCGTGCCAAACCGTGCCGAGATGTGCCAAGCCGTGCCAAGCCGTGCCCAGCCCGGGCAGAGCCGTGCCAAACCGTGCCCAGCCCGGGCAGAGCCGAGCCAAACCGTGCCGAGCTGTGCCGAGCCGTGCCCAGCCTGGGCAGAGCCGTGCCAAACCGTGCCGAGCTGTGCCAAACCGTGCCGTTCCGAGCCGAGCAATGCCGCGCCGTGCCAGCCCTGGCAGAGCCGTGCCAAAATGTGCCGAGCTGTGCCAAGCCGTGCCAAGCCGTTCCCAGCCCGGGCAGAGCCGTGCCAAACCGTGCCGAGCTCTGCCGAGCCGTGCCAAGCCGTGCCCAGCCCGGGTAAAGCCGTGCCAAACAGTGCCGAGCTCTGCCAAGCCGTGCCAAGCCGTGCCAATCCATGCCGAGCCGTGCGCTGCCCGGGCAGAGCCGTGCCAAACCGTGCCGAGCTGTGCAAAGCCGTGCCCAGTCCGGTCAGAGCTGTGCCCAGCCCCGGAAGAGCCGTGCCAAACCGTGCCAAACCGTGCCAAGCTGTGCCGAGCCGTGCTAATACATGCCGAGCCGTGCCAAGCCCGGGCAGAGCCGTGCAAACCGTGCAGAGCTGTGCCAAGCCGTGCCAAGCCGTGCTAATACATGCCGAGCCGTGCCAAGCCCGGGCAGAGTCGTGCCAAACTGTGCCGAGCTGTGCCAAGCCGTGTGAAGCCGTGCCAAGCCGTGCCCAGCCCGGGCAGAGCCGGGCCAAGACGTGCTCTTCACTATCAGAGCTGTGCCAAGCCGTGCCCAACCGTACCCAGACCGGGCAGAGCCGTGACAAGACGTGCCCATCCCGATCAGAGCTGTGCCAAGCCGTGCCAACACATGCCAAGCCGTTCCCAGACCGGGCAGAGCCGTGCCAAGACGTGCCCATCCCGGTCAGAACTGTGCCCAGCCGTGCCAAGCCATGGCAACCCGTGCCCATCCCGGTCGGAGCTGTACCAAGCCATGCCAAGCCGTGCCAAGCCGTGCCCCGCTCGGGCAGAGCCGTGCCAAGCCGTGCCCAGCCCGGTCAGAGCCGTGCCAAGCCGTGCCGAACAGAGCCAAGCCGTGCCCCGCCCGGGCAGAGCCGTGCCAAACCGTGCCGAGCTGTGCCAAGCCGTGACCAGCCCGGGCAGAGCCGTGCCTAAACGTTCCCAGCCCGGTCAGAGCTGTGCCAAGCCGTGCCAAGCCATTGCAAGCCGTGCCCAGCCCGGGCAGAGCTCTGCTAAGCCATGCCGAGCCGTGCGCTGCCCGGGCAGAGCCGTGCCAAACCGTGCCGAGCTGTGCAAAGCGGTGCCAAGCCGTGCCCAGATCGGGCAGAGCTGTGCCAAGCCGTGCCAAGCCATGCCAAGCCGTGCCCAGACCGGGCAGAGCCGGGCCAAGACGTGCCCATCCCGGTCAGAGCTGTGCCAAGCCGGGCCGAGCCATGCCGAGCCGTGCCAGCCCGGGCACAGCTGTGCTAAGCCGTGCCAAACCGTGCCCCGCCGGGCAGAGCCGTGCCAAACCATGCCGAGCTGTGCCAAGCCGTGACAAGCCGTGCGCCGCCCGGGCAGAGCCGTGCCAAACCATGCCGAGCTGTGCCAAGCCGTGCCAAGCCGTGCCCAGCCCGGGCAGAGCCGAGCCCAGCCCGGGCAGAGCCGTGCCACACCGTGCCGAGCTGTGCCGAGCCGTGCCAAGCCGTGCCCAGCCCGGGCACAGCCGTGCCAAACAGTGCCGAGCTGTGCCAAGCCGTGCCAAGCCGTGCCAATTCATGCCGAGCCGTGCGCTGCCCGGGCAGAGCCGTGCCAAACCGTGCCGAGCTGTGCAAAGCGGTGCCAAGCCGTGCCCAGACCGGGCAGAGCTGTGCCAAGCCATGCCAAGCCATGCCAAGCCGTTCCCAGACCGGGCAGAGCCGTGCCAAGACGTGCCCATCCCGGTCAGAACTGTGCCAAGCCGTGCCAAGCCATGCCAAGCCGTGCCCAGACCGGGCAGAGCCGGGCCAAGACGTGCACATCCCGGTCTGAGCTGCGCCAAGCCGGGCCGAGCCATGCCGAGCCGTGCCAGCCCGGGCACAGCTGTGCTAAGCCGTGCCAAACCGTGCCCCGCCGGGCAGAGCCGTGCCAAACCATGCCGAGCTGTGCCAAGCCGTGACAAGCCGTGCGCCGCCCGGGCAGAGCCGTGCCAAACCATGCCGAGCTGTGCCAAGCCGTGCCAAGCCGTGCCCAACCCGGGCAGAGCCGTGCCAAACCATGCCGAGCTGTGCCAAGCCGTGACAAGCCGTGCCCAACCCGGGCAGAGCCGAGCCCAGCCCGGGCAGAGCCGTGCCACACCGTGCCGAGCTGTGCCGAGCCGTGCCAAGCCGTCCCCAGCCCGGGCACAGCCGTGCCAAACCGTGCCGAGCTGCGCCAAGCCGTGTGAAGCCGTGCCAAGCCGTGTCCAGCCCGGGCAGAGCCGGGCCAAGAAGTGCCCAGGACGGGCAGAGCTGTGCCAAGCCGTTCCAAGCCGTGCCCAACCGTGCCAAGCCGTGCCCCGCCCGGGCAGAGCCGTGTTAAACAGTGCCGATCTGTGCCAAGCCGTGCCAAGCCGTGCCCAGCCCGGGCACAGCCGTGCCAAACCGTGCCAAGCCGTGCCGAGCAATGCCGAGCCGTGCCAGCCCGGGCAGAGACGGACTAAACCATGCCGAGCTGTGCCAAGCCGTGCTAAGCCGTGCCCCGCCCGGGCAGAACCGTGCCAAACCATTCCGAGCTGTGCCAAGCCGTGCCAAGCCATGCCGAGCCGTGCCCAGCACGGGCAGAGCCGTGCCCAACCGTGCCGAGCTGTGCCAAGCCGTGCCAAGCCGTGCCCCGCCCGGTCAGAGCCGTGCCAAACAGTGCCGAACTGTGCCAAGCCATGCCGAGCCGTGCCCAGCACGGGCAGAGCAGTGCCAAACAGTGCCGATCTGTATCAAGCCGTGCCAAGCCGTGCCCAGCCCGGGCAGAGCCGTGCTAAACCGTGCCGAACAGAGCCAAGCCGTGCCAAGCCGTGCCCAGACCGGGCAGAGCCGTTCCAAGACGTGCCCATCCCTGTCAGAGCTGTGCCAAGCCGTGCCAAGCCATGCCAAGCCGTGCCCAGACCGGGCAGAGCCGTGCCAAGACGTGCCCATCCCGGTCAGACCTGTGCCAAGCCGTGCCGAGCCATGCCGAGCCCGGGTACAGCCGTGCCAAACCGCACCAAGCCGAGCCGAGCCATGCCGCGCCGTGCCAGCCCTGGCAGAGCCATGCCAAACCGTGCCGAGCTGTGCCAAGCCGTACCAAGCCGTGCCCAGAACGGCCAGAGCCGTGCCAAACCGTACCCAGCCCGGGCAGAGCCGTGCCAAACCGTGCCGAGCTGTGCCGAGCCGTGCCCAGAACGGGCAGAGCCGTGCCAAACCGTATCCAGCCCGGGCAGAGCCGTGCCAAACCGTGCCGAGCTGTGCCGAGCCGTGCCCAGCCCGGGCAGAGCAGTGCCAAACCGTACCCAGCCCGGGCAGAGCCGTGCCAAACCGTGCCGAGCTGTGCCGAGCCGTGCCCAGAACGGGCAGAGCCGTGCCAAACCGTGCCGAGCTGTGCCGAGCCGTGCCCAGAACGGGCAGAGCCGTGCCAAACTGTGCCGAGCTGTGACAAGCCTTGCCAAGCCGTGCCCAGATCGGGCAGAGCCGTGCCAAACCGTGCCGAGCTGTGCAAAGCGGTGCCAAGCCGTGCCCAGACCGGGCAGAGCTGTGCCAAGCCATGCCAAGCCATGCCAAGCCGTTCCCAGACCGGGCAGAGCCGTGCCAAGACGTGCCCATCCCGGTCAGAACTGTGCCAAGCCGTGCCAAGCCATGCCAAGCCGTGCCCAGACCGGGCAGAGCCGTGCCAAGACGTGCCCATCCCGGTCAGAGCTGTGCCAAGCCATGCCGAGCCATGCCGAGCCGTGCCAGCCAGGAGCAAAGCCGTGCCAAACCGTGCCGAGCTGTGCCAAGCCATGCCAAGCCCGGGCAGAGCTGTGCCAAGCCGTGCGAAGCCGTTGCACGCCGTGCCCAGCCCGGGCAGAGCCGTGCAAAACCGTGCCGAGATGTGCCAAGCCGTGCCAAGCCGTGCCCCGCATGGGCAGAGCCGTGCCAAACAGTGCCGAGCTGTGCGAAGCCGTGCCAAGCCGTGCCCAGCCCGGGCACAGCCGTGCCAATCCGTGCCGAGCTGTGCAAAGCCATGCCGAGCCGTGCCCTGCCCGGGTAGAGCCGTGCCAATCCGTGCCGAGCTGTGCCAAGCCGTGCCCAGCCCGGGCAGAGCCGTGACAAACCGTGCCGATCTGTGCCAAGCCGTTCCAAGCCGTGCCAGCTCGGGCAGAGCCGTGCCAAACCGTGCCGAGATGTGCCAAGCCGTGCCAAGCCATGCCGAACCGTGCCCAGCTTGGTCAGAGCCGTGCCAAACCGTTCCGACCTGTGCCAAGCCGTGCCAAGCCGTGCCCAGACCGGGCAGAGCCGTGCCAAGACGTGCCCATCCCGGTCAGAGCTGTGCCAAGCCATGCCGAGCCATGCCGAGCCGTGCCAGCCAGGAGCAAAGCCGTGCCAAACCGTGCCGAGCTGTGCCAAGCCGTGACAAGCCGTGCCCAGATCGGGCAGAGCCGTGCGAAACATTGCCCAACTGTGCCAAGCCGTACCAAGCCGTGCCCAGCTCGGGCACAGCCGTGCCAAACCGTGCCAAGCCGTGCCGAGCCATGCCGAGCTGTGCCAGCCCGGGGAGAGCCGTGCCAAACCGTGCCGAGCTGTGCAAAGCCGTGCCCAGTCCGGTCAGAGCTGTGCCCAGCCCCGAAAGAGCCGTGCTAAACCGGGCCGAGCAGAGCCAAGCCGTGCCCAGCCCGGGCAGAGCCGTGCCAAACCGTGCCAAAACATGCCGAGCCGTGCCCAGCCCGGGCACAGTCGTGCCAAACCGTGCCGAGCTGTGCCAAGCCGTGCCAAGCCGTGCCAATCCATGCCGAGCCGTGCCCAGCCCGGGCAGAGCCGTGCCAAAACGTGCCCATCTGTGCCAAGCCGTGCTGAGCCGTGCCCAGCCCGGGCACAGCCGTGACAAGCCGTGCCCAGCCCGGGCAGAGCTGTGCTAAGCCATGCCGAGCCGTGCCCCGCACGGGCAGAGCCGTGCCAAAGCGTGCCGAGCTGTGACAAGCCTTGCAAAGCCGTGCCCAGATCGGGCAGAGCCGTGCCAAACAGTGCCGAGCTGTGCCAAGCCGTGCCAAGCCGTGCCTAGACCGGGCAGAGCCGTGCCAAGACGTGCCCATCCCGGTCAGAACTGTGCCAAGCCGTGCCGAGCCATGCCGAGCCGTGCCAGGCCGGGCAGAGCCGTGCCAAACCGTGCCGAGATGTGCGAAGCCGTGCCAAGCCGTGCCCAGCCCGGGTACAGCCGTGCCAAACCGCGCCAAACTGTGCCGAGCAATGCCGAGCCGTTCCAGCCCTGGCAGAGCCGTGCCAAACCGTGTCGATCTGTGCCAAGCCGTGCCAAGCCGTGCCCAGCCCGGGCAGAGCTGTGCTAAGCCGTGCCAAGCCGTGCCCCGCCGGGCACAGCCGTGCCAAACCGTGCCGAGATGTGCGAAGCCGTGCCAAGCCGTGCCCAGCCCGGGTACAGCCGTGCCAAACCGCGCCAAACTGTGCCGAGCAATGCCGAGCCGTTCCAGCCCGGGCAGAGCCGTGCCAAACCGTGTCGATCTGTGCCAAGCCGTGCCAAGCCGTGCCCCGCCGGGCAGAGCCGTGCCAAACCGTGCCAAGCCGTGCCGAGCCATGCCGAGCCGTGCCAGCCCGGGCAGAGCCGTGCCAAACAGTGCCGAGCTCTGCCAAGCCGTGCCAAGCCGTGCCCAGCCCGGGCAGAGCCGAGCCAAACCGTGCCGAGCTATTCCGAATCGTGCCCAGCCCGGGTAGAGCCGTGCCAAACCGTGCCGAGATGTGCCAAGCCGTGCCAAGCCGTGCCCAGCCCGGGCAGAGCCGTGCCAAACAGTGCCCAGCCCGCGCAGAGCCGTGCCAAACCGTGCCGAGCTGTGCCAAGCCGTGCCAAGCCGTGCCCAGCCCGGGCACAGCCGTGCCAAACCGTGCCGAGCTGTGCAAAGCCATGCCGAGCCGTGCCCTGCCCGGGTAGAGCCGTGCCAATCCGTGCCGAGCTGTGCCAAGCCGTGTCCAGCCCTGGCAGAGCCGTGCCAAAATGTGCCGAGCTCTGCCGAGCCGTGCCAAGCCGTGCCCAGCCCGGGTACAGCCGTGCCAAACAGTGCCGAGCTCTGCCAAGCCGTGCCAAGCCGTGCCAATCCATGCCGAGCCGTGCGCAGCCCGGGCAGAGCCGTGCCAAACCGTGCCGAGCTCTGCAAAGCCGTGCCCAGTCCGGTCAGAGCTGTGCCCAGCCCCGGAAGAGCCGTGCCAAACCGTGCCAAACCGTACCAAGCTGTGCCGAGCCGTGCTCAGCCCGGACAGAGCCGTGCCAAACCGTGCCGAGCTGTGCCAAACCGTGCCAAGCCGTGCCGAGCAATGCCGAGCCGTGCCAGCCCTGGCAGAGCCGTGCCAAACCGTGCCGAGCTGTGCAAAGCTATGCCGAGCCGTGCCCTGCCCGGGTAGAGCCGTTACAAGCCGTGCAAAGCCATGCGGAGCCGTGCCCAGCCCGGGCACAGTCGTGCCAAACCGTGCAGAGCTGTGCCAAGCCGTGCCAAGCCGTGCCAATACATGCCGAGCCGTGCCCTGCCCGGGTAGAACCGTTACAAGCCGTGCAAAGCCATGCGGAGCCGTGCCCAGCCCGGGCACAGTCGTGCCAAACCGTGCCGAGCTGTGCCAAGCCGTGCCAAGCCGTGCCAATACATGCCGAGCCGTGCCAAGCCCGGGCAGAGCCGTGCCAAACTGTGCCGAGCTGTGCCAAGCCGTGTGAAGCCGTGCCAAGCCGTGCCCAGCCCGGGCAGAGCCGGGCCAAGACGTGCTCATCCCTATCAGAGCTGTGCCAAGCCGTGCCAAGCCGTGCCCAACCATACCCAGACCGGGCAGAGCCGTGCCAAGACGTGCCCATCCCGATCAGAGCTGTGCCAAGCCGTGCCAACACATGCCAAGCCGTGCCCAGACCGGGCAGAGCCGTGCCAAGCCGTGCCCATCCCGGTCAGAGCTGTGCCAAGCCGTGACAAGCTATGCCAAGCCGTGCCCAGACCGGGCAGAGCTGTGCCCAGCCGTGCCAAGCCATGGCAAGCCGTGCCCATCCCGGTCGGAGCTGTACCAAGCCGTGCTAAGCCGTGCCCCGCTCGGGCAGAGCCGTGCCAAGCCGTGCCCAGCCCGGGCAGAGCCGTGCCAAGCCGTGCCGAACAGAGCCAAGCCGTGCCCCGCCCGGGCAGAGCCGTGCCAAACCGTGCCGAGCTGTGCCAAGCCGTGTCCAGCCCGGGCAGAGCCGTGCCTAGACGTTCCCAGCCCGGTCAGAGCTGTGCCAAGCCGTGCCAAGCCATTGCAAGCCGTGCCCAGCCCGGGCAGAGCTCTGCTAAGCCATGCCGAGCCGTGCCCAGGCCGGGCAGAGCCGTGCCAAAGCGTGCCGAGCTGTGACAAGCCTTGCCAAGCCGTGCCCAGATCGGGCAGAGCCGTGCCAAACCGTGCCGAGCTGTGCAAAGCGGTGCCAAGCCGTGCCCAGACCGGGCAGAGCTGTGCCAAGCCATGCCAAGCCATGCCAAGCCGTTCCCAGACCGGGCAGAGCCGTGCCAAGACGTGCCCATCCCGGTCAGAACTGTGCCAAGCCGTGCCAAGCCATGCCAAGCCGTGCCCAGACCGGGCAGAGCCGGGCCAAGACGTGCCCATCCCGGTCAGAGCTGTGCCAAGCCATGCCGAGCCATGCCGAGCCGTGCCAGCCAGGAGCAAAGCCGTGCCAAACCGTGCCGAGCTGTGCCAAGCCATGCCAAGCCCGGGCAGAGCTGTGCCAAGCCGTGCGAAGCCGTTGCACGCCGTGCCCAGCCCGGGCAGAGCCGTGCAAAACCGTGCCGAGATGTGCCAAGCCGTGCCAAGCCGTGCCCCGCATGGGCAGAGCCGTGCCAAACAGTGCCGAGCTGTGCGAAGCCGTGCCAAGCCGTGCCCAGCCCGGGCACAGCCGTGCCAATCCGTGCCGAGCTTTGCCAAGCCGTGCCAAACCGTGCCCAGCCCGGGCAGAGCCGTGCCTAGCCGTGCTAAACAATGCCGAGCCGTGCCCAGCCCGGGCAGAGCCGTGACAAACCGTGCCGATCTGTGCCAAGCCGTTCCAAGCCGTGCCAGCTCGGGCAGAGCCGTGCCAAACCGTGCCGAGATGTGCCAAGCCGTGCCAAGCCATGCCGAACCGTGCCCAGCTTGGTCAGAGCCGTGCCAAACCGTTCCGACCTGTGCCAAGCCGTGCCAAGCCGTGCCCAGACCGGGCAGAGCCGTGCCAAGACGTGCCCATCCCGGTCAGAGCTGTGCCAAGCCATGCCGAGCCATGCCGAGCCGTGCCAGCCAGGAGCAAAGCCGTGCCAAACCGTGCCGAGCTGTGCCAAGCCGTGACAAGCCGTGCCCAGATCGGGCAGAGCCGTGCGAAACATTGCCCAACTGTGCCAAGCCGTACCAAGCCATGCCCAGCTCGGGCACAGCCGTGCCAAACCGTGCCAAGCCGTGCCGAGCCATGCCGAGCAGTGCCAGCCCGGGCAGAGCCGTGCCAAACCGTGCCGAGCTGTGCAAAGCCGTGCCCAGTCCGGTCAGAGCTGTGCCCAGCCCCGAAAGAGCCGTGCTAAACCGGGCCGAGCAGAGCCAAGCCGTGCCCAGCCCGGGCAGAGCCGTGCCAAACCGTGCCAAAACATGCCGAGCCGTGCCCAGCCGGGGCACAGTCGTGCCAAACCGTGCCGAGCTGTGCCAAGCCGTGCCAAGCCGTGCCAATCCATGCCGAGCCGTGCCCAGCCCGGGCAGAGCCGTGCCAAAACGTGCCCATCTGTGCCAAGCCGTGCTGAGCCGTGCCCAGCCCGGGCACAGCCGTGACAAGCCGTGCCCAGCCCGGGCAGAGCTGTGCTAAGCCATGCCGAGCCGTGCCCCGCACGGGCAGAGCCGTGCCAAAGCGTGCCGAGCTGTGACAAGCCTTGCAAAGCCGTGCCCAGATCGGGCAGAGCCGTGCCAAACAGTGCCGAGCTGTGCCAAGCCGTGCCAAGCCGTGCCTAGACCGGGCAGAGCCGTGCCAAGACGTGCCCATCCCGGTCAGAGCTGTGCCAAGCCATGCCAAGCCATGCCAAGCCGTTCCCAGACCGGGCAGAGCCGTGCCAAGACGTGCCCATCCCGGTCAGAACTGTGCCAAGCCGTGCCAAGCCATGCCAAGCCGTGCCCAGACCGGGCAGAGCCGGGCCAAGACGTGCCCATCCCGGTCAGAACTGTGCCAAGCCGTGCCGAGCCATGCCGAGCCGTGCCAGGCCGGGCAGAGCCGTGCCAAACCGTGCCGAGATGTGCGAAGCCGTGCCAAGCCGTGCCCAGCCCGGGTACAGCCGTGCCAAACCGCGCCAAACTGTGCCGAGCAATGCCGAGCCGTTCCAGCCCTGGCAGAGCCGTGCCAAACCGTGTCGATCTGTGCCAAGCCGTGCCAAGCCGTGCCCAGCCCGGGCAGAGCTGTGCTAAGCCGTGCCAAGCCGTGCCCCGCCGGGCAGAGCCGTGCCAAACCGTGCCGAGATGTGCGAAGCCGTGCCAAGCCGTGCCCAGCCCGGGTACAGCCGTGCCAAACCGCGCCAAACTGTGCCGAGCAATGCCGAGCCGTTCCAGCCCGGGCAGAGCCGTGCCAAACCGTGTCGATCTGTGCCAAGCCGTGCCAAGCCGTGCCCCGCCGGGCAGAGCCGTGCCAAACCGTGCCAAGCCGTGCCGAGCCATGCCGAGCCGTGCCAGCCCGGGCAGAGCCGTGCCAAACAGTGCCGAGCTCTGCCAAGCCATGCCGAGCCGTGCCCAGCCCGGGCAGAGCCGAGCCAAACCGTGCCGAGCTATTCCGAATCGTGCCCAGCCCGGGTAGAGCCGTGCCAAACCGTGCCGAGATGTGCCAAGCCGTGCCAAGCCGTGCCCAGCCCGGGCAGAGCCGTGCCAAACAGTGCCCAGCCCGCGCAGAGCCGTGCCAAACCGTGCCGAGCTGTGCCAAGCCGTGCCAAGCCGTGCCCAGCCCGGGCACAGCCGTGCCAAGCCGTGCCGAGCTGTGCAAAGCCATGCCGAGCCGTGCCCTGCCCGGGTAGAGCCGTGCCAATCCGTGCCGAGCTGTGCCAAGCCGTGTCCAGCCAAGGCAGAGCTGTGCCTAGCCGTGCTAAACAATGCCGAGCCGTGCCCAGCACGGGCAGAGCCGTGCCGAACCGTGCCGAGCTGTGCCAAGCCGTGCCAAGCCGTGCTCCGCCCGGTCAGAGCCGTGCCAAACCGTGCCGAACAGAGCCAAGCCGTGCCAAGCCGTGCCCAGCCCGGGTAGAGCCGTGCCAAACCATGCCGAGCTGTGCCAAGCCGTGCCCAGTCCGGTCAGAGCTGTGCCCAGCCCCGGAAGAGCCGTGCCAAACCGTGCCAAACCGTGCCAAGCTGTGCCGAGCCGTGCTCAGCCCGGACAGAGCCGTGCCAAACCGTGCCGAGCTGTGCCAAACCGTGCCAAGCCGTGCCGAGCAATGCCGAGCCGTGCCAGCCCTGGCAGAGCCGTGCCAAACTGTGCCGATCTGTACCAAGCCGTGCCAAGCCGTGCCCAGCCCGGGCAGAGCCGTGCCAAACCGTGCCGAGCTGTGCAAAGCTATGCCGAGCCGTGCCCTGCCCGGGTAGAGCCGTTACAAGCCGTGCAAAGCCATGCGGAGCCGTGCTCAGCCCGGACAGAGCCGTGCCAAACCGTGCCGAGCTGTGCCAAGCCGTGCCAAGCCGTGCCAATACATGCCGAGCCGTGCCAAGCCCGGGCAGAGCCGTGCCAAACTGTGCCGAGCTGTGCCAAGCCGTGTGAAGCCGTGCCAAGCCGTGCCCAGCCCGGGCAGAGCCGGGCCAAGACGTGCTCATCCCTATCAGAGCTGTGCCAAGCCGTGCCAAGCCGTGCCAAGCCGTGCCCAACCGTACCCAGACCGGGCAGAGCCGTGCCAAGACGTGCCCATCCCGATCAGAGCTGTGCCAAGCCGTGCCAACACATGCCAAGCCGTGCCCAGACCGGGCAGAGCCGTGCCAAGCCGTGCCCATCCCGGTCAGAGCTCTGCCAAGCCGTGCCAACACATGCCAAGCCGTGCCCAGACCGGGCAGAGCCGTGCCAAGACGTGCCCATCCCGGTCAGAGCTGTGCCCAGCCGTGCCAAGCCATGGCAAGCCGTGCCCATCCCGGTCGGAGCTGTACCAAGCCGTGCCAAACCGTGCCCCGCTCGGGCAGAGCCGTGCCAAGCCGTGCCCAGCCCGGGCAGAGCCGTGCCAAGCCGTGCCGAACAGAGCCAAGCCGTGCCCCGCCCGGGCAGAGCCGTGCCAAACCGTGCCGAGCTGTGCCAAGCCGTGTCCAGCCCGGGCAGAGCCGTGCCTAGACGTTCCCAGCCCGGGCAGAGCTGTGCCAAGCCGTGCCAAGCCATTGCAAGCCGTGCCCAGCCCGGGCAGAGCTCTGCTAAGCCATGCCGAGCCGTGCCCAGGCCGGGCAGAGCCGTGCCAAAGCGTGCCGAGCTGTGACAAGCCTTGCCAAGCCGTGCCCAGATCGGGCAGAGCCGTGCCAAACCGTGCCGAGCTGTGCAAAGCGGTGCCAAGCCGTGCCCAGACCGGGCAGAGCTGTGCCAAGCCATGCCAAGCCATGCCAAGCCGTTCCCAGACCGGGCAGAGCCGTGCCAAGACGTGCCCATCCCGGTCAGAACTGTGCCAAGCCGTGCCAAGCCATGCCAAGCCGTGCCCAGACCGGGCAGAGCCGTGCCAAGACGTGCCCATCCCGGTCAGAGCTGTGCCAAGCCATGCCGAGCCATGCCGAGCCGTGCCAGCCAGGAGCAAAGCCGTGCCAAACCGTGCCGAGCTGTGCCAAGCCGTACCAAGCCGTGCCCAGCTCGGGCACAGCCGTGCCAAACCGTGCCAAGCCGTGCCGAGCAATGCCGAGCAGTGCCAGCCCGGGCAGAGCCGTGCCAAACCGTGCCGAGCTGTGCAAAGCCGTGCCCAGTCCGGTCAGAGCTGTGCCCAGCCCCGAAAGAGCCGTGCTAAACCGGGCCGAGCAGAGCCAAGCCGTGCCCAGCCCGGACAGAGCCGTGCCAAACCGTGCCAAAACATGCCGAGCCGTGCCCAGCCGGGGCACAGTCGTGCCAAACCGTGCCGAGCTGTGCCAAGCCGTGCCAAGCCGTGCCAATCCATGCCGAGCCGTGCCCAGCCCGGGCAGAGCCGTGCCAAAACGTGCCCATCTGTGCCAAGCCGTGCTGAGCCGTGCCCAGCCCGGGCACAGCCGTGACAAGCCGTGCCCAGCCCGGGCAGAGCTGTGCTAAGCCATGCCGAGCCGTGCCCCGCACGGGCAGAGCCGTGCCAAAGCGTGCCGAGCTGTGACAAGCCTTGCAAAGCCGTGCCCAGATCGGGCAGAGCCGTGCCAAACAGTGCCGAGCTGTGCCAAGCCGTGCCAAGCCGTGCCTAGACCGGGCAGAGCCGTGCCAAGACGTGCCCATCCCGGTCAGAGCTGTGCCAAGCCATGCCAAGCCATGCCAAGCCGTTCCCAGACCGGGCAGAGCCGTGCCAAGACGTGCCCATCCCGGTCAGAACTGTGCCAAGCCGTGCCAAGCCATGCCAAGCCGTGCCCAGACCGGGCAGAGCCGGGCCAAGACGTGCCCATCCCGGTCAGAACTGTGCCAAGCCGTGCCGAGCCATGCCGAGCCGTGCCAGGCCGGGCAGAGCCGTGCCAAACCGTGCCGAGATGTGCGAAGCCGTGCCAAGCCGTGCCCAGCCCGGGTACAGCCGTGCCAAACCGCGCCAAACTGTGCCGAGCAATGCCGAGCCGTTCCAGCCCTGGCAGAGCCGTGCCAAACCGTGTCGATCTGTGCCAAGCCGTGCCAAGCCGTGCCCAGCCCGGGCAGAGCTGTGCCAAGCCGTGCCAAGCCGTGCCCCGCCGGGCAGAGCCGTGCCAAACCGTGCCGAGATGTGCGAAGCCGTGCCAAGCCGTGCCCAGCCCGGGTACAGCCGTGCCAAACCGCGCCAAACTGTGCCGAGCAATGCCGAGCCGTTCCAGCCCGGGCAGAGCCGTGCCAAACCGTGTCGATCTGTGCCAAGCCGTGCCAAGCCGTGCCCCGCCGGGCAGAGCCGTGCCAAACCGTGCCAAGCCGTGCCGAGCCATGCCGAGCCGTGCCAGCCCGGGCAGAGCCGTGCCAAACAGTGTCGAGCTCTGCCAAGCCATGCCGAGCCGTGCCCAGCCCGGGCAGAGCCGAGCCAAACCGTGCCGAGCTATTCCGAATCGTGCCCAGCCCGGGTAGAGCCGTGCCAAACCTTGCCGAGATGTGCCAAGCCGTGCCAAGCCGTGCCCAGCCCGGGCAGAGCCGTGCCAAACAGTGCCCAGCCCGCGCAGAGCCGTGCCAAACCGTGCCGAGCTGTGCCAAGCCGTGCCAAGCCGTGCCCAGCCCGGGCACAGCCGTGCCAAGCCGTGCCGAGCTGTGCAAAGCCATGCCGAGCCGTGCCCTGCCCGGGTAGAGCCGTGCCAATCCGTGCCGAGCTGTGCCAAGCCGTGTCCAGCCAAGGCAGAGCTGTGCCTAGCCGTGCTAAACAATGCCGAGCCGTGCCCAGCACGGGCAGAGCCGTGCCGAACCGTGCCGAGCTGTGCCAAGCCGTGCCAAGCCGTGCTCCGCCCGGTCAGAGCCGTGCCAAACCGTGCCGAACAGAGCCAAGCCGTGCCAAGCCGTGCCGAGACCGGGTAGAGCCGTGCCAAACCGTGCCGAGCTGTGCCAAACCGTGCCCAGCCCGGGCAGAGCTGTGCCAAGCCGTGCCAAGCCATGCCAAGCCGTGCCCAGCCCGGGCAGAGCCGTGCCAAACCGTGCCGAGCTGTGCCGAGCCGTGCCCAGCCCGGGCAGAGCCGTGCCAAACCATGCCGAGCTGTGCCAAACCGTGCCAAGTCGTGCCGGGCAATGCCGAAGCGTGCCAGCCCGGGCAGAGCCGTGCCAAACTGTGCCGAGCTGTACCAAGCCGTGCCAAGCAGTTCCCAGCCCGGGCAGAGCCGTGCCGAGCCGTGCCGAACCGTGCCGTGCCGAGCCGTGCCGAGCCGTGCCGAGCCGTGCCGAGCCGTGCCGTGCCGAGCCGTGCCGAGCCGTGCCGACCCGTGCCGAGCCGTGCCGTGCCGAACCGTGCCGAGCCGTGCCGTGCCGAGCCGTGCCGAACCGTGCCGAGCCGTGCCTTGCCGAGCCGTGCCGTACCGTGCCGAACCCTGCCGAGCCGTGCCGAGCGGTGCCGTGCCGAGCCGTGCCGTGCCGAGCCGTGCCGAGTCGTGCCGTTCCGAGCCGTGCCGAACTGTGCCGAGCCGTGCCGAGCCGTGCCGAGCCATGCCGAGCCGTGCCAGCCCCGGCAGAGCCGTGCCAAAACGTGCCGAGATGTGCCAAGCCGTGCCAAAACCGTGCCCAGCCCGGGCAGAGCCGAGCCAAACCGTGCCGAGCTGTGCCGAGCCGTGCCCAGCCTGGGCAGAGCCGTGCCAAACCGTGCCGAGCTGTGCCAAACCGTGCCGTTCCGAGCCGAGCAATGCCGCGCCGTGCCAGCCCTGGCAGAGCCGTGCCAAAATGTGCCGAGCTGTGCCAAGCCGTGCCAAGCCGTTCCCAGCCCGGGCAGAGCCGTGCCAAACCGTGCCGAGCTCTGCCGAGCCGTGCCAAGCCGTGCCCAGCCCGGGTAAAGCCGTGCCAAACAGTGCCGAGCTCTGCCAAGCCGTGCCAAGCCGTGCCAATCCATGCCGAGCCGTGCGCAGCCCGGGCAGAGCCGTGCCAAACCGTGCCGAGCTGTGCAAAGCCGTGCCCAGTCCGGTCAGAGCTGTGCCCAGCCCCGGAAGAGCCGTGCCAAACCGTGCCAAACCGTGCCAAGCTGTGCCGAGCCGTGCTCAGCCCGGACAGAGCCGTGCCAAACCGTGCCGAGCTGTGCCAAACCGTGCCAAGCCGTGCCGAGCAATGCCGAGCCGTACAAGCCCTGGCAGAGCCGTGCCAAACTGTGCCGATCTGTACCAAGCCGTGCCCAGCCCGGGCAGAGCCGTGCCAAACCGTGCCGAGCTGTGCAAAGCTATGCCGAGCCGTGCCCTGCCCGGGTAGAGCCGTTACAAGCCGTGCAAAGCCATGCGGAGCCGTGCTCAGCCCGGGCAGAGCCGTGCAAACCGTGCCGAGCTGTGCCAAGCCGTGCCAAGCCGTGCCAATCCATGCCGAGCGGTGCCCAGCCCGGTCAGAGCCGTGCAAACCGTGCAGAGCTGTGCCAAACTTTACCAAGCCGTGCCGAGCAATGCCGAATCGTGCCAGCCCTGGCAGAGCCGTGCCAAACTGTGCCGAGCTGTACCAAGCCGTGTGAAGCCGTGCCAAGCCGTGCCCAGCCCGGGCAGAGCCGGGCCAAGACGTGCTCATCCCTATCAGAGCTGTGCCAAGCCGTGCCAAGCCGTGCCCAACCGTACCCAGACCGGGCAGAGCCGTGCCAAGACGGGCCCATCCCGGTCAGAGCTGTGCCAAGCCGTGCCAACACATGCCAAGCCGTGCCCAGACCGGGCAGAGCCGTGCCAAGCCCTGCCCATCCCGGTCAGAGCTGTGCCCAGCCGTGCCAAGCCATGGCAAGCCGTGCCCATCCCGGTCGGAGCTGTACCAAGCCATGCCAAGCCGTGCCAAGCCGTGCCCCGCTCGGGCAGAGCCGTGCCAAGCCGTGCCCAGCCCGGGCAGAGCCGTGCCAAGCCGTGCCGAACAGAGCCAAGCCGTGCCCCGCCCGGGCAGAGCCGTGCCAAACCGTGCCATGCTGTGCCAAGCCGTGACCAGCCCGGGCAGAGCCGTGCCTAAACGTTCCCAGCCCGGTCAGAGCTGTGCCAAGCCGTGCCAAGCCATTGCAAGCCGTGCCCAGCCCGGGCAGAGCTCTGCTAAGCCATGCCAAGCCGTGCCCAGCCCGGGCACAGCCGTGCCAAACAGGGCCGAGCTGTGCCAAGCCGTGCCAAGCCGTGCCAATTCATGCCGAGCCGTGCGCTGCCCGGGCAGAGCCGTGCCAAACCGTGCCGAGCTGTGCAAAGCGGTGCCAAGCCGTGCCCAGATCGGGCCGAGCTGTGCCAAGCCGTGCCAAGCCATGCCAAGCCGTGCCCAGACCGGGCAGAGCCGGGCCAAGACGTGCCCATCCCGGTCAGAACTGTGCCAAGCCGGGCCGAGCCATGCCGAGCCGTGCCAGCCCGGGCACAGCTGTGCTAAGCCGTGCCAAACCGTGCCCCGCCGGGCAGAGCCGTGCCAAACCATGCCGAGCTGTGCCAAGCCGTGACAAGCCGTGCGCCGCCCGGGCAGAGCCGTGCCAAACCATGCCGAGCTGTGCCAAGCCGTGCCAAGCCGTGCCCAACCCGGGCAGAGCCGTGCCAAACCATGCCGAGCTGTGCCAAGCCGTGACAAGCCGTGCGCCGCCCGGGCAGAGCCGTGCCAAACCATGCCGAGCTGTGCCAAGCCGTGACAAGCCGTGCCCAACCCGGGCAGAGCCGAGCCCAGCCCGGGCAGAGCCGTGCCACACCGTGCCGAGCTGTGCCGAGCCGTGCCAAGCCGTGCCCAGCCCGGGCACAGCCGTGCCAAACCGTGCCGAGCTGCGCCAAGCCGTGTGAAGCCGTGCCAAGCCGTGTCCAGCCCGGGCAGAGCCGGGCCAAGAAGTGCCCAGGACGGGCAGAGCTGTGCCAAGCCGTTCCAAGCCGTGCCCAACCGTGCCAAGCCGTGCCCCGCCCGGGCAGAGCCGTGTTAAACAGTGCCGATCTGTGCCAAGCCGTGCCAAGCCGTGCCCAGCCCGGGCACAGCCGTGCCAAACCGTGCCAAGCCGTGCCGAGCAATGCCGAGCCGTGCCAGCCCGGGCAGAGACGGACTAAACCATGCCGAGCTGTGCCAAGCCGTGCCAAGCCATGCCGAGCCGTGCCCAGCACGGGCAGAGCCGTGCCCAACCGTGCCGAGCTGTGCCAAGCCGTGCCAAGCCGTGCCCCGCCCGGTCAGAGCCGTGCCAAACAGTGCCGAACTGTGCCAAGCCATGCCGAGCCGTGCCCAGCACGGGCAGAGCAGTGCCAAACAGTGCCGATCTGTATCAAGCCGTGCCAAGCCGTGCCCAGCCCGGGCAGAGCCGTGCTAAACCGTGCCGAACAGAGCCAAGCCGTGCCAAGCCGTGCCCAGACCGGGCAGAGCCGTTCCAAGACGTGCCCATTCCTGTCAGAGCTGTGCCAAACCGTGCCAAGCCATGCCAAGCCGTGCCCAGACCGGGCAGAGCCGTGCCAAGACGTGCCCATCCCGGTCAGACCTGTGCCAAGCCGTGCCGAGCCATGCCGAGCCCGGGTACAGCCGTGCCAAACCGCACCAAGCCGAGCCGAGCCATGCCGCGCCGTGCCAGCCCTGGCAGAGCCATGCCAAACCGTGCCGAGCTGTGCCAAGCCGTACCAAGCCGTGCCCAGCCCGGGCAGAGCCGTGCCAAACCGTGCCGAGCTGTGCCGAGCCGTGCCCAGAACGGGCAGAGCCGTGCCAAACCGTATCCAGCCCCGGCAGAGCCGTGCCAAACCGTGCCGAGCTGTGCCGAGCCGTGCCCAGAACGGGCAGAGCCGTGCCAAACCGTACCCAGCCCGGGCAGAGCCGTGCCAAACCGTGCCGAGCTGTGCCGAGCCGTGCCCAGAACGGGCAGAGCCGTGCCAAACCGTGCCGAGCTGTGCCAAACCGTGCCAAGCCGTGCCGAGCAATGCCGAAGCGTGCCAGCCCGGGCAGAGCCGTGCCAAACTGTGCCGAGCTGCACCAAGCCGTGCCAAGCAGTTCCCAGCCCGGGCAGAGCCGTGCCGAGCCGTGCCGAGCCGTGCCGAGCCGTGCAGTGCCGAGCGGTGCCGAACCATGCCGAGCCGTGCCGAGCCGTGCCTTGCCGAGCCGTGCCGAACCGTGCCGAGCCGTGCCGAGCCGTTCCGAACCGTGCCGAGCCGTGCCGAGCCGTGCCGTGCCGAACCGTGCCGAACCGTGCCGAGCCGTGCCGAGCCGTGCCGTACCGAGCCGTGCCGAACCGTTCCGAACCGTGCCGAGCCGTGCCGAGCCGTGCCGTGCCGAGCCGTGCCGAACCGTGCCGAGCCGTGCCGAGCCGTGCCGTGCCGTGCCGAGCCGTGCCGAACCGTGCCGAGCCGTGCCGAGCCGTGCCGAGCCGTGCCGTGCCGAGCCGTGCCGAGCCGTGCCGAGCCGTGCCGTGCCGTGCCGAGCCGTGCCGAACCGTGCCGAGCCGTGCCGAGCCGTGCCGAGCCGTGCCGAGCCGTGCCGTGCCGTTCCGAACCGTGCCGAGCCCTGCCGAGCCGTGCCGTGCCGAGCCGTGCCGAACCGTGCCGAGCCGTGCCGAGCCGTGCCGTGCCGTGCCGTGCCGTGCCGTGCCGAGCCGTGCCGAGCCGTGCCGAGCCGTGCCGTGCCGAGCCGTGCCGAACCGTGCCGAGCCGTGCCGAGCCGTGCCGAACCGTGCCGTGCCGTGCCGAGCCGTGCCGAACCGTGCCGAGCCGTGCCGAGCCGTGCCGAGCCGTGCCGAGCCGAGCCGTGCCGAGCCGTGCCGAACCGTGCCGAGCCGTGCCGAGCCGTGCCGAGCCGTGCCGAGCCGTGCCGTGCCGAGCTGTGCCGAGCCGTGCCCAGAACGGGCAGAGCCGTGCCAAACCGTGCCGAGCTCTGCCAAACCGTGCCAAGCCGTGCCGAGCAATGCCGAAGCGTGCCAGCCCGGGCAGAGCCGTGCCAAACTGTGCCGAGCTGTACCAAGCCGTGCCAAGCAGTTCCCAGCCCGGGCAGAGCCGTGCCGAACCGTGCCGTGCCGAGCCGTGCAGATCCGTGCCGTGCCGTGCCGAGCCGTGCCGTGCCGAGCCGTGCCGAGCCGTGCCGAGCCGTGCCGTGCCGAGCCGTGCCGTGCCGAGCCGTGCCGTGCCGAGCCGTGCCGTGCCGTGCCGTGCCGTGCTGTTCCGAGCCGTGCCGAGCCGTGCCGAGCCGTGCCGAGCCGTGCCGAACCGTGCCGAGCCGAGCCGTGCCGAGCCGTGCCGAGCCGTGCCGAACCGTGCCGAGCCGTGCCGAGCCATGCCGAGCCGTGCCAGCCCCGGCAGAACCGTGCCAAGCCGTGCCGAGATGTGCCAAGCCGTGCCAAGCCGTGCCCAGCCCGGGCAGAGCCGTGCCAAACCTTGCCGAGCTGTGCCAAACCGTGCCGTTCCGAGCCGAGCAATGCCGAGCCGTGCCAGCCCTGGCAGAGCCGTGCCAAAATGTGCCGAGCTCTGCCGAGCCGTGCCAAGCCGTGCCCAGCCCGGGTACAGCCGTGCCAAACAGTGCCGAGCTGTGCCAAGCCGTGCCAAGCCGTGCCAATCCATGCCGAGCCGTGCTCAGCCCGGACAGAGCCGTGCCAAACCGTGCCGAGCTGTGCCAAACCGTGCCAAGCCGTGCCGAGCAATGCCGAGCCGTGCCAGCCCTGGCAGAGCCGTGCCAAACTGTGCCGATCTGTACCAAGCCGTGCCAAGCCGTGCCCAGCCCGGGCAGAGCCGTGCCAAACCGTGCCGAGCTGTGCAAAGCTATGCCGAGCCGTGCCCTGCCCGGGTAGAGCCGTTACAAGCCGTGCAAAGCCATGCGGAGCCGTGCCCAGCCCGGGCACAGTCGTGCCAAACCGTGCCGAGCTGTGCCAAGCCGTGCCAAGCCGTGCCAATACATGCCGAGCCGTGCCAAGCCCGGGCAGAGCCGTGCCAAACCATGCCGAGCTGTGCCAAGCCGTGCCCAGTCCGGTCAGAGCTGTGCCCAGCCCCGGAAGAGCCGTGCCAAACCGTGCCAAACCGTGCCAAGCTGTGCCGAGCCGTGCTCAGCCCGGACAGAGCCGTGCCAAACCGTGCCGAGCTGTGCCAAACCGTGCCAAGCCGTGCCGAGCAATGCCGAGCCGTGCCAGCCCTGGCAGAGCCGTGCCAAACTGTGCCGATCTGTACCAAGCCGTGCCAAGCCGTGCCCCGCCCGGGCAGAGCCGCGCCAAAACGTGCCGAGCTGTGCCAGGCCGTGCCAAGCCGTGCCCAGCCCGGGCAGAGCTGTGCCTAGCCGTGCCAAGGCATGCCGATCAATTCCCAGCCCGGGCACAGCCGTGCCAAACCGTGCTGATCTGTGCCAAGCCGTGCCAAGCCGTGCCAATCCGTGCCGAGCTGTGCCAAGCCGTGCCCAGCCCGGGCAGAGCTGTGCCTAGCCGTGCTAAACAATGCCGAGCCGTGCCCAGCACGGGCAGAGCCGTGCCGAACCGTGCCGAGCTGTGCCAAGCCGTGCCTAGCCGTGCCCAGCCCGGGCACAGCCGTGCCAAACAGTGCCGACCTGTGCCAAGCCGTGCCAAGCCGTGCCCCGCCCGGGCAGAGCCGTGCCAAGCCGTGCCCAGCCCGGTCAGAGCTCTGCCAAGCCGTGCCGAACACAGCCAAGCCGTGCCCCGCCCGGGCAGAGCTGTGCCTAGCCGTGCTAAACAATGCCGAGCCGTGCCCAGCACGGGCAGAGCCGTGCCGAACCGTGCCGAGCTGTGCCAAGCCGTGCCAAGCCGTGCTCCGCCCGGTCAGAGCCGTGCCAAACCGTGCCGAACAGAGCCAAGCCGTGCCAAGCCGTGCCGAGCCCGGGCAGAGCCGTGCCAAACCGTGCCGAGCTGTGCCAAACCGTGCCCAGACCGGGCAGAGCCGTTCCAAGACGTGCCAATCCCTGTCAGAGCTGTGCTAAGCCGTGCCAAGCCATGCCAAGCCGTGCCCAGACCGGACAGAGCCGTGCCAAACCGTGCCGAAATGTGCCAAGCCGTGCCAAGCCGTGCCCAGCCCGGGCAGAGCCGTGCCAAACCGTGCCGAGCTGTGCCAAGCCGTGCCAAGCTGTGCCCAGCCCGCGCAGAGCCGTGCCAAACCGTGCCGAGTTGTGCCAAGCCTTGCCAAGCCGTGCCCAGCCCAGGCAGAGCCGTTCCAAACCGTGCCGAGCTGTGCCGAGCCGTGCCCAGAACGGGCAGAGCCGTGCCAAACCGTGCCGAGCTCTGCCAAACCGTGCCAAGCCGTGCCGAGCAATGCCGAAGCGTGCCAGCCCGGGCAGAGCCGTGCCAAACTGTGCCGAGCTGTACCAAGCCGTGCCAAGCAGTTCCCAGCCCGGGCAGAGCCGTGCCGAACCGTGCCGTGCCGAGCCGTGCAGATCCGTGCCGTGCCGTGCCGAGCCGTGCCGTGCCGAGCCGTGCCGTGCCGTGCCGTGCCGTGCTGTTCCGAGCCGTGCCGAGCCGTGCCGAGCCGTGCCGAGCCGTGCCGAACCGTGCCGAGCCGAGCCGTGCCGAGCCGTGCCGAGCCGTGCCGAACCGTGCCGAGCCGTGCCGAGCCATGCCGAGCCGTGCCAGCCCCGGCAGAACCGTGCCAAGCCGTGCCGAGATGTGCCAAGCCGTGCCAAGCCGTGCCCAGCCCGGGCAGAGCCGTGCCAAACCTTGCCGAGCTGTGCCAAACCGTGCCGTTCCGAGCCGAGCAATGCCGAGCCGTGCCAGCCCTGGCAGAGCCGTGCCAAAATGTGCCGAGCTCTGCCGAGCCGTGCCAAGCCGTGCCCAGCCCGGGTACAGCCGTGCCAAACAGTGCCGAGCTGTGCCAAGCCGTGCCAAGCCGTGCCAATCCATGCCGAGCCGTGCTCAGCCCGGACAGAGCCGTGCCAAACCGTGCCGAGCTGTGCCAAACCGTGCCAAGCCGTGCCGAGCAATGCCGAGCCGTGCCAGCCCTGGCAGAGCCGTGCCAAACTGTGCCGATCTGTACCAAGCCGTGCCAAGCCGTGCCCAGCCCGGGCAGAGCCGTGCCAAACCGTGCCGAGCTGTGCAAAGCTATGCCGAGCCGTGCCCTGCCCGGGTAGAGCCGTTACAAGCCGTGCAAAGCCATGCGGAGCCGTGCCCAGCCCGGGCACAGTCGTGCCAAACCGTGCCGAGCTGTGCCAAGCCGTGCCAAGCCGTGCCAATACATGCCGAGCCGTGCCAAGCCCGGGCAGAGCCGTGCCAAACCATGCCGAGCTGTGCCAAGCCGTGCCCAGTCCGGTCAGAGCTGTGCCCAGCCCCGGAAGAGCCGTGCCAAACCGTGCCAAACCGTGCCAAGCTGTGCCGAGCCGTGCTCAGCCCGGACAGAGCCGTGCCAAACCGTGCCGAGCTGTGCCAAACCGTGCCAAGCCGTGCCGAGCAATGCCGAGCCGTGCCAGCCCTGGCAGAGCCGTGCCAAACTGTGCCGATCTGTACCAAGCCGTGCCAAGCCGTGCCCCGCCCGGGCAGAGCCGCGCCAAAACGTGCCGAGCTGTGCCAGGCCGTGCCAAGCCGTGCCCAGCCCGGGCAGAGCTGTGCCTAGCCGTGCCAAGGCATGCCGATCAATTCCCAGCCCGGGCACAGCCGTGCCAAACCGTGCTGATCTGTGCCAAGCCGTGCCAAGCCGTGCCAATCCGTGCCGAGCTGTGCCAAGCCGTGCCCAGCCCGGGCAGAGCTGTGCCTAGCCGTGCTAAACAATGCCGAGCCGTGCCCAGCACGGGCAGAGCCGTGCCGAACCGTGCCGAGCTGTGCCAAGCCGTGCCTAGCCGTGCCCAGCCCGGGCACAGCCGTGCCAAACAGTGCCGACCTGTGCCAAGCCGTGCCAAGCCGTGCCCCGCCCGGGCAGAGCCGTGCCAAGCCGTGCCCAGCCCGGTCAGAGCTCTGCCAAGCCGTGCCGAACACAGCCAAGCCGTGCCCCGCCCGGGCAGAGCTGTGCCTAGCCGTGCTAAACAATGCCGAGCCGTGCCCAGCACGGGCAGAGCCGTGCCGAACCGTGCCGAGCTGTGCCAAGCCGTGCCAAGCCGTGCTCCGCCCGGTCAGAGCCGTGCCAAACCGTGCCGAACAGAGCCAAGCCGTGCCAAGCCGTGCCGAGCCCGGGCAGAGCCGTGCCAAACCGTGCCGAGCTGTGCCAAACCGTGCCCAGACCGGGCAGAGCCGTTCCAAGACGTGCCAATCCCTGTCAGAGCTGTGCTAAGCCGTGCCAAGCCATGCCAAGCCGTGCCCAGACCGGACAGAGCCGTGCCAAACCGTGCCGAAATGTGCCAAGCCGTGCCAAGCCGTGCCCAGCCCGGGCAGAGCCGTGCCAAACCGTGCCGAGCTGTGCCAAGCCGTGCCAAGCCGTGCTCCGCCCGGTCAGAGCCGTGCCAAACCGTGCCGAACAGAGCCAAGCCGTGCCAAGCCGTGCCGAGCCCGGGCAGAGCCGTGCCAAACCGTGCCGAGCTGTGCCAAACCGTGCCCAGACCGGGCAGAGCCGTTCCAAGACGTGCCAATCCCTGTCAGAGCTGTGCTAAGCCGTGCCAAGCCATGCCAAGCCGTGCCCAGACCGGACAGAGCCGTGCCAAACCGTGCCGAAATGTGCCAAGCCGTGCCAAGCCGTGCCCAGCCCGGGCAGAGCCGTGCCAAACCGTGCCGAGCTGTGCCAAGCCGTGCCAAGCTGTGCCCAGCCCGCGCAGAGCCGTGCCAAACCGTGCCGAGTTGTGCCAAGCCTTGCCAAGCCGTGCCCAGCCCAGGCAGAGCCGTTCCAAACCGTGCCGAGCTGTGCCGAGCCGTGCCCAGAACGGGCAGAGCCGTGCCAAACCGTGCCGAGCTCTGCCAAACCGTGCCAAGCCGTGCCGAGCAATGCCGAAGCGTGCCAGCCCGGGCAGAGCCGTGCCAAACTGTGCCGAGCTGTACCAAGCCGTGCCAAGCAGTTCCCAGCCCGGGCAGAGCCGTGCCGAACCGTGCCGTGCCGAGCCGTGCAGATCCGTGCCGTGCCGTGCCGAGCCGTGCCGTGCCGAGCCGTGCCGTGCCGTGCCGTGCCGTGCTGTTCCGAGCCGTGCCGAGCCGTGCCGAGCCGTGCCGAGCCGTGCCGAACCGTGCCGAGCCGAGCCGTGCCGAGCCGTGCCGAGCCGTGCCGAACCGTGCCGAGCCGTGCCGAGCCATGCCGAGCCGTGCCAGCCCCGGCAGAACCGTGCCAAGCCGTGCCGAGATGTGCCAAGCCGTGCCAAGCCGTGCCCAGCCCGGGCAGAGCCGTGCCAAACCTTGCCGAGCTGTGCCAAACCGTGCCGTTCCGAGCCGAGCAATGCCGAGCCGTGCCAGCCCTGGCAGAGCCGTGCCAAAATGTGCCGAGCTCTGCCGAGCCGTGCCAAGCCGTGCCCAGCCCGGGTACAGCCGTGCCAAACAGTGCCGAGCTGTGCCAAGCCGTGCCAAGCCGTGCCAATCCATGCCGAGCCGTGCTCAGCCCGGACAGAGCCGTGCCAAACCGTGCCGAGCTGTGCCAAACCGTGCCAAGCCGTGCCCAGCCCAGGCAGAGCCGTTCCAAACCGTGCCGAGCTGTGCCGAGCCGTGCCCAGAACGGGCAGAGCCGTGCCAAACCGTGCCGAGCTCTGCCAAACCGTGCCAAGCCGTGCCGAGCAATGCCGAGCCGTGCCAGCCCTGGCAGAGCCGTGCCAAACTGTGCCGATCTGTACCAAGCCGTGCCAAGCCGTGCCCAGCCCGGGCAGAGCCGTGCCAAACCGTGCCGAGCTGTGCAAAGCTATGCCGAGCCGTGCCCTGCCCGGGTAGAGCCGTTACAAGCCGTGCAAAGCCATGCGGAGCCGTGCCCAGCCCGGGCACAGTCGTGCCAAACCGTGCCGAGCTGTGCCAAGCCGTGCCAAGCCGTGCCAATACATGCCGAGCCGTGCCAAGCCCGGGCAGAGCCGTGCCAAACCATGCCGAGCTGTGCCAAGCCGTGCCCAGTCCGGTCAGAGCTGTGCCCAGCCCCGGAAGAGCCGTGCCAAACCGTGCCAAACCGTGCCAAGCTGTGCCGAGCCGTGCTCAGCCCGGACAGAGCCGTGCCAAACCGTGCCGAGCTGTGCCAAACCGTGCCAAGCCGTGCCGAGCAATGCCGAGCCGTGCCAGCCCTGGCAGAGCCGTGCCAAACTGTGCCGATCTGTACCAAGCCGTGCCAAGCCGTGCCCCGCCCGGGCAGAGCCGCGCCAAAACGTGCCGAGCTGTGCCAGGCCGTGCCAAGCCGTGCCCAGCCCGGGCAGAGCTGTGCCTAGCCGTGCCAAGGCATGCCGATCAATTCCCAGCCCGGGCACAGCCGTGCCAAACCGTGCTGATCTGTGCCAAGCCGTGCCAAGCCGTGCCAATCCGTGCCGAGCTGTGCCAAGCCGTGCCCAGCCCGGGCAGAGCTGTGCCTAGCCGTGCTAAACAATGCCGAGCCGTGCCCAGCACGGGCAGAGCCGTGCCGAACCGTGCCGAGCTGTGCCAAGCCGTGCCTAGCCGTGCCCAGCCCGGGCACAGCCGTGCCAAACAGTGCCGACCTGTGCCAAGCCGTGCCAAGCCGTGCCCCGCCCGGGCAGAGCCGTGCCAAGCCGTGCCCAGCCCGGTCAGAGCTCTGCCAAGCCGTGCCGAACACAGCCAAGCCGTGCCCCGCCCGGGCAGAGCTGTGCCTAGCCGTGCTAAACAATGCCGAGCCGTGCCCAGCACGGGCAGAGCCGTGCCGAACCGTGCCGAGCTGTGCCAAGCCGTGCCAAGCCGTGCTCCGCCCGGTCAGAGCCGTGCCAAACCGTGCCGAACAGAGCCAAGCCGTGCCAAGCCGTGCCGAGCCCGGGCAGAGCCGTGCCAAACCGTGCCGAGCTGTGCCAAACCGTGCCCAGACCGGGCAGAGCCGTTCCAAGACGTGCCAATCCCTGTCAGAGCTGTGCTAAGCCGTGCCAAGCCATGCCAAGCCGTGCCCAGACCGGACAGAGCCGTGCCAAACCGTGCCGAAATGTGCCAAGCCGTGCCAAGCCGTGCCCAGCCCGGGCAGAGCCGTGCCAAACCGTGCCGAGCTGTGCCAAGCCGTGCCAAGCTGTGCCCAGCCCGCGCAGAGCCGTGCCAAACCGTGCCGAGTTGTGCCAAGCCTTGCCAAGCCGTGCCCAGCCCAGGCAGAGCCGTTCCAAACCGTGCCGAGCTGTGCCGAGCCGTGCCCAGAACGGGCAGAGCCGTGCCAAACCGTGCCGAGCTCTGCCAAACCGTGCCAAGCCGTGCCGAGCAATGCCGAAGCGTGCCAGCCCGGGCAGAGCCGTGCCAAACTGTGCCGAGCTGTACCAAGCCGTGCCAAGCAGTTCCCAGCCCGGGCAGAGCCGTGCCGAACCGTGCCGTGCCGAGCCGTGCAGATCCGTGCCGTGCCGTGCCGAGCCGTGCCGTGCCGAGCCGTGCCGTGCCGTGCCGTGCCGTGCTGTTCCGAGCCGTGCCGAGCCGTGCCGAGCCGTGCCGAGCCGTGCCGAACCGTGCCGAGCCGAGCCGTGCCGAGCCGTGCCGAGCCGTGCCGAACCGTGCCGAGCCGTGCCGAGCCATGCCGAGCCGTGCCAGCCCCGGCAGAACCGTGCCAAGCCGTGCCGAGATGTGCCAAGCCGTGCCAAGCCGTGCCCAGCCCGGGCAGAGCCGTGCCAAACCTTGCCGAGCTGTGCCAAACCGTGCCGTTCCGAGCCGAGCAATGCCGAGCCGTGCCAGCCCTGGCAGAGCCGTGCCAAAATGTGCCGAGCTCTGCCGAGCCGTGCCAAGCCGTGCCCAGCCCGGGTACAGCCGTGCCAAACAGTGCCGAGCTGTGCCAAGCCGTGCCAAGCCGTGCCAATCCATGCCGAGCCGTGCTCAGCCCGGACAGAGCCGTGCCAAACCGTGCCGAGCTGTGCCAAACCGTGCCAAGCCGTGCCCAGCCCAGGCAGAGCCGTTCCAAACCGTGCCGAGCTGTGCCGAGCCGTGCCCAGAACGGGCAGAGCCGTGCCAAACCGTGCCGAGCTCTGCCAAACCGTGCCAAGCCGTGCCGAGCAATGCCGAGCCGTGCCAGCCCTGGCAGAGCCGTGCCAAACTGTGCCGATCTGTACCAAGCCGTGCCAAGCCGTGCCCAGCCCGGGCAGAGCCGTGCCAAACCGTGCCGAGCTGTGCAAAGCTATGCCGAGCCGTGCCCTGCCCGGGTAGAGCCGTTACAAGCCGTGCAAAGCCATGCGGAGCCGTGCCCAGCCCGGGCACAGTCGTGCCAAACCGTGCCGAGCTGTGCCAAGCCGTGCCAAGCCGTGCCAATACATGCCGAGCCGTGCCAAGCCCGGGCAGAGCCGTGCCAAACCATGCCGAGCTGTGCCAAGCCGTGCCCAGTCCGGTCAGAGCTGTGCCCAGCCCCGGAAGAGCCGTGCCAAACCGTGCCAAACCGTGCCAAGCTGTGCCGAGCCGTGCTCAGCCCGGACAGAGCCGTGCCAAACCGTGCCGAGCTGTGCCAAACCGTGCCAAGCCGTGCCGAGCAATGCCGAGCCGTGCCAGCCCTGGCAGAGCCGTGCCAAACTGTGCCGATCTGTACCAAGCCGTGCCAAGCCGTGCCCCGCCCGGGCAGAGCCGCGCCAAAACGTGCCGAGCTGTGCCAGGCCGTGCCAAGCCGTGCCCAGCCCGGGCAGAGCTGTGCCTAGCCGTGCCAAGGCATGCCGATCAATTCCCAGCCCGGGCACAGCCGTGCCAAACCGTGCTGATCTGTGCCAAGCCGTGCCAAGCCGTGCCAATCCGTGCCGAGCTGTGCCAAGCCGTGCCCAGCCCGGGCAGAGCTGTGCCTAGCCGTGCTAAACAATGCCGAGCCGTGCCCAGCACGGGCAGAGCCGTGCCGAACCGTGCCGAGCTGTGCCAAGCCGTGCCTAGCCGTGCCCAGCCCGGGCACAGCCGTGCCAAACAGTGCCGACCTGTGCCAAGCCGTGCCAAGCCGTGCCCCGCCCGGGCAGAGCCGTGCCAAGCCGTGCCCAGCCCGGTCAGAGCTCTGCCAAGCCGTGCCGAACACAGCCAAGCCGTGCCCCGCCCGGGCAGAGCTGTGCCTAGCCGTGCTAAACAATGCCGAGCCGTGCCCAGCACGGGCAGAGCCGTGCCGAACCGTGCCGAGCTGTGCCAAGCCGTGCCAAGCCGTGCTCCGCCCGGTCAGAGCCGTGCCAAACCGTGCCGAACAGAGCCAAGCCGTGCCAAGCCGTGCCGAGCCCGGGCAGAGCCGTGCCAAACCGTGCCGAGCTGTGCCAAACCGTGCCCAGACCGGGCAGAGCCGTTCCAAGACGTGCCAATCCCTGTCAGAGCTGTGCTAAGCCGTGCCAAGCCATGCCAAGCCGTGCCCAGACCGGACAGAGCCGTGCCAAACCGTGCCGAAATGTGCCAAGCCGTGCCAAGCCGTGCCCAGCCCGGGCAGAGCCGTGCCAAACCGTGCCGAGCTGTGCCAAGCCGTGCCAAGCCGTGCTCCGCCCGGTCAGAGCCGTGCCAAACCGTGCCGAACAGAGCCAAGCCGTGCCAAGCCGTGCCGAGCCCGGGCAGAGCCGTGCCAAACCGTGCCGAGCTGTGCCAAACCGTGCCCAGACCGGGCAGAGCCGTTCCAAGACGTGCCAATCCCTGTCAGAGCTGTGCTAAGCCGTGCCAAGCCATGCCAAGCCGTGCCCAGACCGGACAGAGCCGTGCCAAACCGTGCCGAAATGTGCCAAGCCGTGCCAAGCCGTGCCCAGCCCGGGCAGAGCCGTGCCAAACCGTGCCGAGCTGTGCCAAGCCGTGCCAAGCTGTGCCCAGCCCGCGCAGAGCCGTGCCAAACCGTGCCGAGTTGTGCCAAGCCTTGCCAAGCCGTGCCCAGCCCAGGCAGAGCCGTTCCAAACCGTGCCGAGCTGTGCCGAGCCGTGCCCAGAACGGGCAGAGCCGTGCCAAACCGTGCCGAGCTCTGCCAAACCGTGCCAAGCCGTGCCGAGCAATGCCGAAGCGTGCCAGCCCGGGCAGAGCCGTGCCAAACTGTGCCGAGCTGTACCAAGCCGTGCCAAGCAGTTCCCAGCCCGGGCAGAGCCGTGCCGAACCGTGCCGTGCCGAGCCGTGCAGATCCGTGCCGTGCCGTGCCGAGCCGTGCCGTGCCGAGCCGTGCCGAGCCGTGCCGAGCCGTGCCGTGCCGAGCCGTGCCGTGCCGAGCCGTGCCGTGCCGAGCCGTGCCGTGCCGTGCCGTGCCGTGCTGTTCCGAGCCGTGCCGAGCCGTGCCGAGCCGTGCCGAGCCGTGCCGAACCGTGCCGAGCCGAGCCGTGCCGAGCCGTGCCGAGCCGTGCCGAACCGTGCCGAGCCGTGCCGAGCCATGCCGAGCCGTGCCAGCCCCGGCAGAACCGTGCCAAGCCGTGCCGAGATGTGCCAAGCCGTGCCAAGCCGTGCCCAGCCCGGGCAGAGCCGTGCCAAACCTTGCCGAGCTGTGCCAAACCGTGCCGTTCCGAGCCGAGCAATGCCGAGCCGTGCCAGCCCTGGCAGAGCCGTGCCAAAATGTGCCGAGCTCTGCCGAGCCGTGCCAAGCCGTGCCCAGCCCGGGTACAGCCGTGCCAAACAGTGCCGAGCTGTGCCAAGCCGTGCCAAGCCGTGCCAATCCATGCCGAGCCGTGCTCAGCCCGGACAGAGCCGTGCCAAACCGTGCCGAGCTGTGCCAAACCGTGCCAAGCCGTGCCGAGCAATGCCGAGCCGTGCCAGCCCTGGCAGAGCCGTGCCAAACTGTGCCGATCTGTACCAAGCCGTGCCAAGCCGTGCCCAGCCCGGGCAGAGCCGTGCCAAACCGTGCCGAGCTGTGCAAAGCTATGCCGAGCCGTGCCCTGCCCGGGTAGAGCCGTTACAAGCCGTGCAAAGCCATGCGGAGCCGTGCCCAGCCCGGGCACAGTCGTGCCAAACCGTGCCGAGCTGTGCCAAGCCGTGCCAAGCCGTGCCAATACATGCCGAGCCGTGCCAAGCCCGGGCAGAGCCGTGCCAAACCATGCCGAGCTGTGCCAAGCCGTGCCCAGTCCGGTCAGAGCTGTGCCCAGCCCCGGAAGAGCCGTGCCAAACCGTGCCAAACCGTGCCAAGCTGTGCCGAGCCGTGCTCAGCCCGGACAGAGCCGTGCCAAACCGTGCCGAGCTGTGCCAAACCGTGCCAAGCCGTGCCGAGCAATGCCGAGCCGTGCCAGCCCTGGCAGAGCCGTGCCAAACTGTGCCGATCTGTACCAAGCCGTGCCAAGCCGTGCCCAGCCCGGGCAGAGCCGTGCCAAACCGTGCCGAGCTGTGCAAAGCTATGCCGAGCCGTGCCCTGCCCGGGTAGAGCCGTTACAAGCCGTGCAAAGCCATGCGGAGCCGTGCTCAGCCCGGACAGAGCCGTGCCAAACCGTGCAGAGCTGTGCCAAGCCGTGCCAAGCCGTGCCAATACATGCCGAGCCGTGCCAAGCCCGGGCAGAGCCGTGCCAAACTGTGCCGAGCTGTGCCAAGCCGTGTGAAGCCGTGCCAAGCCGTGCCCAGCCCGGGCAGAGCCGGGCCAAGACGTGCTCATCCCTATCATAGCTGTGCCACGCCGTGCCAAGCCGTGCCCAACCGTACCCAGACCGGGCAGAGCCGTGCCAAGACGGGCCCATCCCGATCAGAGCTGTGCCAAGCCGTGCCAACACATGCCAAGCCGTGCCCAGACCGGGCAGAGCCGTGCCAAGCCGTGCCCATCCCGGTCAGAGCTGTGCCCAGCCGTGCCAAGCCATGGCAAGCCGTGCCCATCCCGGTCGGAGCTGTACCAAGCCGTGCCAAACCGTGCCCCGCTCGGGCAGAGCCGTGCCAAGCCGTGTCCAGCCCGGGCAGAGCCGTGCCTAGACGTTCCCAGCCCGGTCAGAGCTGTGCCAAGCCGTGCCAAGCCATTGCAAGCCGTGCCCAGCCCGGGCAGAGCTCTGCTAAGCCATGCCGAGCCGTGCCCAGGCCGGGCAGAGCCGTGCCAAAGCGTGCCGAGCTGTGACAAGCCTTGCCAAGCCGTGCCCAGATCGGGCAGAGCCGTGCCAAACCGTGCCGAGCTGTGCAAAGCGGTGCCAAGCCGTGCCCAGACCGGGCAGAGCTGTGCCAAGCCATGCCAAGCCATGCCAAGCCGTTCCCAGACCGGGCAGAGCCGTGCCAAGACGTGCCCATCCCGGTCAGAACTGTGCCAAGCCGTGCCAAGCCATGCCAAGCCGTGCCCAGACCGGGCAGAGCCGTGCCAAGACGTGCCCATCCCGGTCAGAGCTGTGCCAAGCCATGCCGAGCCATGCCGAGCCGTGCCAGCCAGGAGCAAAGCCGTGCCAAACCGTGCCGAGCTGTGCCAAGCCATGCCAAGCCGTGCCCAGCCCTGGCAGAGCCGTGCCAAACCGTGCCCAGCAGAGCCAAGCCCTGCCCAGCCCGGGCAGAGCTGTGCCAAGCCGTGCCAAGCCGTGCGGAGCCGTGCCCAGCCCGGGCACAGTCGTGCCAAACCGTGCCGAGCTGCGCCAAGCCGTGCCAAACCGTGCTAATCCATGCCGAGCCGTGCCCAGCCCGGCCAGAGCCGTGCCAAACCGTGCCGAGCTGTGCCAAGCCGTGTGAAGCCGTGCCAAGCCGTGCCCAGCCCGGGCAGAGCCGTGCCAAACCGTGCCGAGATGCGCCAAGCCGTGCCAAGCCATGCCGAACCGTGCCCAGCTTGGTCAGAGCCGTGCCAAACCGTGCCGAGCTGTGCCAAGCCGTGCCAAGCCGTGCCCAGCCCGGGCAGACCTCTGCCAAGCCGTGCCCAGCCCGGTCAGAGCTCTGCCAAGCCGTGCCAAGCCATGCCGAGCCGTGCCCAGCCCGGGCAGAGCCGTGTCAAACCGTGCCGAGCTGTGCCAAGCCGTGCCAAGCCGTGCCCAGCCCGGGTAGAGCCGTGCCAATCCGTGCCGAGCTGTGCCAAGCCGTGCCAAGCCATGCCGAGCCTTTCCCTGCCCGGGCAGAGCCGTGCCAAACCGTGCCGATCTGTGCTAAGCCGTGCCACGCCGTGCCCAGCCCGGGCAGAGCCGTGCCAAGCCGTGCCCAGCCCGGGCAGAGCTGTGCCAAGCCGTGCGCAGCCCGGGCAGAGCCGTGCCAAACCGTGCCGAGCAGAGCCAAGCCGTACCCCGTCCGGGCAGAGCCGTGCCAAACCGTCCCCAGCCCGGGCATAGCTGTGCCAAGCTGTGCCAAGCCATGCCGAGCCGTGCCCAGCCCGGGCAGAGCCGTGCCAAACCGTTCCGACCTGTGCCAAGCCGTGCCAAGCCGTGCCCAGACCGGGCAGAGATCTGCCAAGCCGTGCCAAGCCATTGCAAGCCGTGCCAAGCCGTGCCCCGCCCGGGCAGAGCTCTGCCAAGCCGTGCCGAGCCCGGTCAGAGCTCTGCCAAGCCGTGCCAAGCCATTGCAAGCCGTGCCAAGCCGTGCCCAGCCCGGGCAGAGCTCTGCCAAGCCGTGCCCAGCCCGGGCAGAGCTCTGCCAAGCCGTGCCAAGCCGTGCCCCGTCCGGGCAGAGCCGTGCCAAACCGTGCCGAGTTGTGCCAAGCCGTGCCAAGCCGTGCCAATCCATGCCGAGCCTTGCCCTGCCCGGGTAGAGCCGTGCCAAACCGTGCCGAGCTGTGCCAAGCCGTGTGAAGCCATGCCGAGCCGTTCCAGCCCGGGCAGAGCCGTGCCAAACCGTGCCGAGATGTGCCAAGCCGTGCCAAGCCGTGCCAAGCCATGCCGATCAGTGCCCAGCCCGGGCAGAGCCGTGCCAAACCGTGCTGATCTGTGCCAAGCCGTGCCAAACCGTTCCCAGCCCGGGCAGAGCCGTGCCAAACCGTGCCAAAATATGCCGAGCCGTGCCCAGCCCGGGCAGAGCCGTGCCAAACCGTCCCCAGCCCGGTCAGAGCTGTGCCAATCCGTGCCAAGCCATGCCGAGCCGTGCCCAGCCCGGGCAGGTCCGTGCCAAACCGTGCCGAGCTGTGCCAAGCCGTGCCAAGCCGTGCCCAGCCCGGGCAGAGCTGTGCCTAGACGTGCCAAGCCGTGCCAAACCGTTCCCAGCCCGGGCAGAGCCGTGCCAAACCGTGCCAAAACATGCCGAGACGTGCCCAGCCCGGGCAGAGCCGTGCGAAACCGTGCCCAGCAGAGCCAAGCCGTGCCCAGCCCGGGCAGAGCTGTGCCAAGCCGTGCCAAGCCGTGCGGAGCCGTGCCCAGCCCGGACAGAGCCGTGCCAAACCGTGCCGAGCTGTGCCAAGCCGTGCCAAGCCGTGCCAATACATGCCGAGCCGTGCCAAGCCCGGGCAGAGCCGTGCCAAACTGTGCCGAGCTGTGCCAAGCCGTGTGAAGCCGTGCCAAGCCGTGCCCAGCCCGGGCAGAGCCGGGCCAAGACGTGCTCATCCCTATCAGAGCTGTGCCAAGCCGTGCCAAGCCGTGCCAAGCCGTGCCCAACCGTACCCAGACCGGGCAGAGCCGTGCCAAGACGTGCCCATCCCGATCAGAGCTGTGCCAAGCCGTGCCAACACATGCCAAGCCGTGCCCAGACCGGGCAGAGCCGTGCCAAGCCGTGCCCATCCCGGTCAGAGCTGTGCCCAGCCGTGCCAAGCCATGGCAAACCGTGCCCATCCCGGTCGGAGCTGTACCAAGCCGTGCCAAACCGTGCCCCGCTCGGGCAGAGCCGTGCCAAGCCGTGCCCAGCCCGGGCAGAGCCGTGCCAAGCCGTGCCGAACAGAGCCAAGCCGTGCCCCGCCCGGGCAGAGCCGTGCCAAACCGTGCCGAGCTGTGCCAAGCCGTGTCCAGCCCGGGCAGAGCCGTGCCTAGACGTTCCCAGCCCGGTCAGAGCTGTGCCAAGCCGTGCCAAGCCATTGCAAGCCGTGCCCAGCCCGGGCAGAGCTCTGCTAAGCCATGCCGAGCCGTGCCCAGGCCGGGCAGAGCCGTGCCAAAGCGTGCCGAGCTGTGACAAGCCTTGCCAAGCCGTGCCCAGATCGGGCAGAGCCGTGCCAAACCGTGCCGAGCTGTGCAAAGCGGTGCCAAGCCGTGCCCAGACAGGGCAGAGCTGTGCCAAGCCATGCCAAGCCATGCCAAGCCGTTCCCAGACCGGGCAGAGCCGTGCCAAGACGTGCCCATCCCGGTCAGAACTGTGCCAAGCCGTGCCAAGCCATGCCAAGCCGTGCCCAGACCGGGCAGAGCCGTGCCAAGACGTGCCCAGCCCGGGCATAGCTGTGCCAAGCTGTGCCAAGCCATGCCGAGCCGTGCCAGCCCGGGCAGAGCCGTGCCAAACCGTTCCGACCTGTGCCAAGCCGTGCCAAGCCGTGCCCAGACCGGGCAGAGATCTGCCAAGCCGTGCCAAGCCATTGCAAGCCGTGCCAAGCCGTGCCCCGCCCGGGCAGAGCTCTGCCAAGCCGTGCCGAGCCCGGTCAGAGCTCTGCCAAGCCGTGCCAAGCCATTGCAAGCCGTGCCAAGCCGTGCCCCGCCCGGGCAGAGCTCTGCCAAGCCGTGCCCAGCCCGGGCAGAGCCGTGCCAAGCCGTGCCAAGCCGTGCCCCGTCCGGGCAGAGCCGTGCCAAACCGTGCCGAGTTGTGCCAAGCCGTGCCAATCCATGCCGAGCCTTGCCCTGCCCGGGTAGAGCCGTGCCAAACCGTGCCGAGCTGTGCCAAGCCGTGTGAAGCCGTGCCAAGCCGTGCCCAGCCCGGGCAGAGCTGTGCCAAGCCGTGCCGAGCCATGCCGAGCCGTTCCAGCCCGGGCAGAGCCGTGCCAAACCGTGCCGAGATGTGCCAAGCCGTGCCAAGCCGTGCCAAGCCATGCCGATCAGTGCCCAGCCCGGGCAGAGCCGTGCCAAACCGTGCTGATCTGTGCCAAGCCATGCCAAGCCGTTCCCAGCCCGGGCAGAGCCGTGCCAAACCGTGCCAAAATATGCCGAGCCGTGCCCAGCCCGGGCAGAGCCGTGCCAAACCGTCCCCAGCCCGGTCAGAGCTGTGCCAAGCCGTGCCGAGCCATGCCGAGCCGTGCCAGCCAGGAGCAAAGCCGTGCCAAACCGTGCCGAGCTGTGCCAAGCCATGCCAAGCCGTGCCCAGCCCTGGCAGAGCCGTGCCAAACCGTGCCCAGCAGAGCCAAGCCCTGCCCAGCCCGGGCAGAGCTGTGCCAAGCCGTGCCAAGCCGTGCGGAGCCGTGCCCAGCCCGGGCACAGTCGTGCCAAACCGTGCCGAGCTGTGCCAAGCCGTGCCAAACCGTGCTAATCCATGCCGAGCCGTGCCCAGCCCGGCCAGAGCCGTGCCAAACCGTGCCGAGCTGTGCCAAGCCGTGTGAAGCCGTGCCAAGCCGTGCCCAGCCCGGGCAGAGCTGTGCCAAGCCGTGCCGAGCCATGCCGAGCCGTTCCAGCCCGGGCAGAGCCGTGCCAAACCGTGCCGAGATGCGCCAAGCCGTGCCAAGCCATGCCGAACCGTGCCCAGCTTGGTCAGAGCCGTGCCAAACCGTGCCGAGCTGTGCCAAGCCGTGCCAAGCCGTGCCCAGCCCGGGCAGACCTCTGCCAAGCCGTGCCCAGCCCGGTCAGAGCTCTGCCAAGCCGTGCCAAGCCATGCCGAGCCGTGCCCAGCCCGGGCAGAGCCGTGTCAAACCGTGCCGAGCTGTGCCAAGCCGTGCCAAGCCGTGCCCAGCCCGGGTAGAGCCGTGCCAATCCGTGCCGAGCAGAGCCAAGCCGTGCCAAGCCATGCCGAGCCTTTCCCTGCCCGGGCAGAGCCGTGCCAAACCGTGCCGATCTGTGCTAAGCCGTGCCACGCCGTGCCCAGACCGGGCAGAGATCTGCCAAGCCGTGCCAAGCCATTGCAAGCCGTGCCAAGCCGTGCCCCGCCCGGGCAGAGCTCTGCCAAGCCGTGCCGAGCCCGGTCAGAGCTCTGCCAAGCCGTGCCAAGCCATTGCAAGCCGTGCCAAGCCGTGCCCAGCCCGGGCAGAGCTCTGCCAAGCCGTGCCCAGCCCGGGCAGAGCCGTGCCAAGCCGTGCCAAGCCGTGCCCCGTCCGGGCAGAGCCGTGCCAAACCGTGCCGAGTTGTGCCAAGCCGTGCCAAGCCGTGCCAATCCATGCCGAGCCTTGCCCTGCCCGGGAAGAGCCGTGCAAAACCGTGCCGAGCTGTGCCAAGCCGTGTGAAGCCGTGCCAAGCCGTGCCCAGCCCGGGCAGAGCTGTGCCAAGCCGTGCCGAGCCATGCCGAGCCGTTCCAGCCCGGGCAGAGCCGTGCCAAACCGTGCCGAGATGTGCCAAGCCGTGCCAAGCCGTGCCAAGCCATGCCGATCAGTGCCCAGCCCGGGCAGAGCCGTGCCAAACCGTGCTGATCTGTGCCAAGCCGTGCCAAACCGTTCCCAGCCCGGGCAGAGCCGTGCCAAACCGTGCCAAAATATGCCGAGCCGTGCCCAGCCCGGGCAGAGCCGTGCCAAACCGTCCCCAGCCCGGTCAGAGCTGTGCCAATCCGTGCCAAGCCATGCCGAGCCGTGCCCAGCCCGGGCAGGTCCGTGCCAAACCGTGCCGAGCTGTGCCAAGCCGTGCCAAGCCGTGCCCAGCCCGGGCAGAGCTGTGCCTAGACGTGCCAAGCCGTGCCAAACCGTTCCCAGCCCGGGCAGAGCCGTGCCAAACAGTGCCAAAACATGCCGAGACGTGCCCAGCCCGGGCAGAGCCGTGCGAAACCGTGCCCAGCAGAGCCAAGCCCTGCCCAGCCCGGGCAGAGCTGTGCCAAGCCGTGCCAAGCCGTGCGGAGCCGTGCCCAGCCCGGGCACAGTCGTGCCAAACCGTGCCGAGCTGTGCCAAGCCGTGCCAAACCGTGCTAATCCATGCCGAGCCGTGCCCAGCCCGGCCAGAGCCGTGCCAAACCGTGCCGAGCTGTGCCAAGCCGTGTGAAGCCGTGCCAAGCCGTGCCCAGCCCGGGCAGAGCTGTGCCAAGCCGTGCCGAGCCATGCCGATCAGTGCCCAGCCCGGGCAGAGCCGTGCCAAACCGTGCCGAGATGTGCCAAGCCGTGCCAAGCCGTGCCAAGCCATGCCGAACCGTGCCCAGCTTGGTCAGAGCCGTGCCAAACCGTGCCGAGCTGTGCCAAGCCGTGCCAAGCCGTGCCCAGCCCGGGCAGACCTCTGCCAAGCCGTGCCCAGCCCGGTCAGAGCTCTGCCAAGCCGTGCCAAGCCATGCCGAGCCGTGCCCAGCCCGGGCAGAGCCGTGTCAAACCGTGCCGAGCTGTGCCAAGCCGTGCCAAGCCGTGCCCAGCCCGGGTAGAGCCGTGCCAATCCGTGCCGAGCTGTGCCAAGCCGTGCCAAGCCATGCCGAGCCTTTCCCTGCCCGGGCAGAGCCGTGCCAAACCGTGCCGATCTGTGCTAAGCCGTGCCACGCCGTGCCCAGCCCGGGCAGAGCCGTGCCAAGCCGTGCCCAGCCCGGGCAGAGCTGTGCCAAGCCGTGCGCAGCCCGGGCAGAGCCGTGCCAAACCGTGCCGAGCAGAGCCAAGCCGTACCCCGTCCGGGCAGAGCCGTGCCAAACCGTCCCCAGCCCGGGCATAGCTGTGCCAAGCTGTGCCAAGCCATGCCGAACCGTGCCCAGCTTGGTCAGAGCCGTGCCAAACCGTTCCGACCTGTGCCAAGCCGTGCCAAGCCGTGCCCAGACCGGGCAGAGCTCTGCCAAGCCGTGCCGAGCCCGGTCAGAGCTCTGCCAAGCCGTGCCAAGCCATTGCAAGCCGTGCCAAGCCGTGCCCAGCCCGGGCAGAGCTCTGCCAAGCCGTGCCCAGCCCGGGCAGAGCTCTGCCAAGCCGTGCCAAGCCGTGCCCCGTCCGGGCAGAGCCGTGCCAAACCGTGCCGAGTTGTGCCAAGCCGTGCCAAGCCGTGCCAATCCATGCCGAGCCTTGCCCTGCCCGGGTAGAGCCGTTCCAATCCGTGCCGAGCTGTGGCAAGCCGTGCCCCGCATGGGCAGAGCCGTGCCAAACCGTGCCGATCTGTGCCAAGCCATGCCGATCAGTGCCCAGCCCGGGCAGAGCCGTGCCAAACCGTCCCCAGCCCGGTCAGAGCTGTGCCAATCCGTGCCAAGCCATGCCGAGCCGTGCCCAGCCCGGGCAGGTCCGTGCCAAACCGTGCCGAGCTGTGCCAAGCCGTGCCAAGCCGTGCCCAGCCCGGGCAGAGCTGTGCCTAGACGTGCCAAGCCGTGCCAAACCGTTCCCAGCCCGGGCAGAGCCGTGCCAAACAGTGCCAAAACATGCCGAGACGTGCCCAGCCCGGGCAGAGCCGTGCGAAACCGTGCCCAGCAGAGCCAAGCCGTGCCCAGCCCGGGCAGAGCTGTGCCAAGCCGTGCCAAGCCGTGCGGAGCCGTGCCCAGCCCGGGCACAGTCGTGCCAAACCGTGCCGAGCTGTGCCAAGCCGTGCCAAACCGTGCTAATCCATGCCGAGCCGTGCCCAGCCCGGCCAGAGCCGTGCCAAACCGTGCCGAGCTGTGCCAAGCCGTGTGAAGCCGTGCCAAGCCGTGCCCAGCCCGGGCAGAGCTGTGCCAAGCCGTGCCGAGCCATGCCGATCAGTGCCCAGCCCGGGCAGAGCCGTGCCAAACCGTGCCGAGATGTGCCAAGCCGTGCCAAGCCGTGCCAAGCCATGCCGAACCGTGCCCAGCTTGGTCAGAGCCGTGCCAAACCGTGCCGAGCTGTGCCAAGCCGTGCCAAGCCGTGCCCAGCCCGGGCAGACCTCTGCCAAGCCGTGCCCAGCCCGGTCAGAGCTCTGCCAAGCCGTGCCAAGCCATGCCGAGCCGTGCCCAGCCCGGGCAGAGCCGTGTCAAACCGTGCCGAGCTGTGCCAAGCCGTGCCAAGCCGTGCCCAGCCCGGGTAGAGCCGTGCCAATCCGTGCCGAGCTGTGCCAAGCCGTGCCAAGCCATGCCGAGCCTTTCCCTGCCCGGGCAGAGCCGTGCCAAACCGTGCCGATCTGTGCTAAGCCGTGCCACGCCGTGCCCAGCCCGGGCAGAGCCGTGCCAAGCCGTGCCCAGCCCGGGCAGAGCTGTGCCAAGCCGTGCGCAGCCCGGGCAGAGCCGTGCCAAACCGTGCCGAGCAGAGCCAAGCCGTACCCCGTCCGGGCAGAGCCGTGCCAAACCGTCCCCAGCCCGGGCATAGCTGTGCCAAGCTGTGCCAAGCCATGCCGAACCGTGCCCAGCTTGGTCAGAGCCGTGCCAAACCGTTCCGACCTGTGCCAAGCCGTGCCAAGCCGTGCCCAGACCGGGCAGAGATCTGCCAAGCCGTGCCAAGCCATTGCAAGCCGTGCCAAGCCGTGCCCCGCCCGGGCAGAGCTCTGCCAAGCCGTGCCGAGCCCGGTCAGAGCTCTGCCAAGCCGTGCCAAGCCATTGCAAGCCGTGCCAAGCCGTGCCCAGCCCGGGCAGAGCTCTGCCAAGCCGTGCCCAGTCCGGGCAGAGCCGTGCCAAGCCGTGCCAAGCCGTGCCAAGCCGTGCCAAGCCGTGCCCCGTCCGGGCAGAGCCGTGCCAAACCGTGCCGAGTTGTGCCAAGCCGTGCCAAGCCGTGCCAATCCATGCCGAGCCTTGCCCTGCCCGGGTAGAGCCGTTCCAATCCGTGCCGAGCTGTGGCAAGCCGTGCCCCGCATGGGCAGAGCCGTGCCAAACCGTGCCGATCTGTGCCAAGCCATGCCGATCAGTGCCCAGCCCGGGCAGAGCCGTGCCAAACCGTGCTGATCTGTGCCAAGCCGTGCCAAACCGTTCCCAGCCCGGGCAGAGCCGTGCCAAACCGTGCCAAAATATGCCGAGCCGTGCCCAGCCCGGGCAGAGCCGTGCCAAACCGTCCCCAGCCCGGTCAGAGCTGTGCCAATCCGTGCCAAGCCATGCCGAGCCGTGCCCAGCCCGGGCAGGTCCGTGCCAAACCGTGCCGAGCTGTGCCAAGCCGTGCCAAGCCGTGCCCAGCCCGGGCAGAGCTGTGCCTAGACGTGCCAAGCCGTGCCAAACCGTTCCCAGCCCGGGCAGAGCCGTGCCAAACAGTGCCAAAACATGCCGAGACGTGCCCAGCCCGGGCAGAGCCGTGCGAAACCGTGCCCAGCAGAGCCAAGCCGTGCCCAGCCCGGGCAGAGCTGTGCCTAGACGTGCCAAGCCGTGCCAAACCGTTCCCAGCCCGGGCAGAGCCGTGCCAAACCGTGCCGAGCTGTGCCAAGCCGTGTGAAGCCGTGCCAAGCCGTGCCCAGCCCGGGCAGAGCTGTGCCAAGCCGTGCCGAGCCATGCCGAGCCGTTCCAGCCCGGGCAGAGCCGTGCCAAACCGTGCCGAGATGCGCCAAGCCGTGCCAAGCCATGCCGAACCGTGCCCAGCTTGGTCAGAGCCGTGCCAAACCGTGCCGAGCTGTGCCAAGCCGTGCCAAGCCGTGCCCAGCCCGGGCAGACCTCTGCCAAGCCGTGCCCAGCCCGGTCAGAGCTCTGCCAAGCCGTGCCAAGCCATGCCGAGCCGTGCCCAGCCCGGGCAGAGCCGTGTCAAACCGTGCCGAGCTGTGCCAAGCCGTGCCAAGCCGTGCCCAGCCCGGGTAGAGCCGTGCCAATCCGTGCCGAGCTGTGCCAAGCCGTGCCAAGCCATGCCGAGCCTTTCCCTGCCCGGGCAGAGCCGTGCCAAACCGTGCCGATCTGTGCTAAGCCGTGCCACGCCGTGCCCAGCCCGGGCAGAGCCGTGCCAAGCCGTGCCCAGCCCGGGCAGAGCTGTGCCAAGCCGTGCGCAGCCCGGGCAGAGCCGTGCCAAACCGTGCCGAGCAGAGCCAAGCCGTACCCCGTCCGGGCAGAGCCGTGCCAAACCGTCCCCAGCCCGGGCATAGCTGTGCCAAGCTGTGCCAAGCCATGCCGAGCCGTGCGCAGCCCGGGCAGAGCCGTGCCAAACCGTTCCGACCTGTGCCAAGCCGTACCCCGTCCGGGCAGAGCCGTGCCAAACCGTCCCCAGCCCGGGCATAGCAGTGCCAAGCTGTGCCAAGCCATGCCGAGCCGTGCCCAGCCCGGGCAGAGCCGTGCCAAACCGTGCCGAGCTGTGCCAAGCCGTGCCGTGCCGAGCCGTGCCGAGCCGCGCCGAACCGTGCAGAGCCGTGTCGAGCCGTGCCGTGCCGAACCGTGCCGAAACGTGCCGACCCGTGCCGAGCCGTGCCCAGCCCGGGTAGAGCCGTGCTAAGCCGTCCCCAGCCCGGATAGAGCCGTTCCAAACTGTGCCGAGCTGTGCCAAGCCGTGCCAAGCTGTGCCCAGCCCGCGCAGAGCCGTGCCAAACCGTGCCGAGTTGTGCCAAGCCTTGCCAAGCCGTGCCCAGCCCAGGCAGAGCCGTTCCAAACCGTGCCGAGCTGTGCCAAGCCGTGCCCCGCACGGGCAGAGCCGTGCCAAAGCGTGCCGAGCTGTGACAAGCCTTGCCAAGCCGTGCCCAGATCGGGCAGAGCCGTGCCAAACAGTGCCGAGCTGTGCCAAGCCGTGCCAAGCCGTGCCAATTCATGCCGAGCCGTGCGCTGCCCGGGCAGAGCCGTGCCAAACCGTGCCGAGCTGTGCAAAGCGGTGCCAAGCCGTGCCCAGACCGGGCAGAGCTGTGCCAAGCCGTGCCAAAACATACCGAGCCGTGCCCAACCCGGGCAGAGCCGTGCCAAACAGTGCCGAGCTGTGCCAAGCCGTGCCCCGCACGGGCAGAGCCGTGCTAAACCGTGCCGAGCTGTGCCAAGCCGTGCCAAGCCGTGCCCCGCCCGGGCAGAGCCGTGCCAAACCGTACCGAGCTGTGCCGAGCCGTGCCAAGCCGTGCCAATCCATGCCGAGCCTTGCCCAGCCCGGGCAGAGCCGTGCAAACCGTGCCGAGTTGTGCCAAGCCGTGACAAGCCGTGCCAATCCATGCCGAGCCGTGCCCAGCCCGGTCAGAGCCGTGCAAACCGTGCCGAGCTGTGCCAAACTTTACCAAGCCGTGCCGAGCAATGCCGAACCGTGCCAGCCCTGGCAGAGCCGTGCCAAACTGTGCCGAGCAGTACCAAGCCGTGCCAAGCCGTTCCCAGCCCGGGCACAGTCGTGCCAAACAGTGCCGAGCTGTGCCAAGCCGTGCCAAGCCGTGCTAATGCGTGCCGAGCTGTGCCAAGCCGTGCCAAGCCGTGCTAATGCGTGCCAAGCCGTGCCGAGCCCGGGCAGAGCGGTGCAAACTGTGCCGAGCTGTGCCAAGCCGTGCCAAGCCGTTCCCAACCCGGGCAGAGCTGTGCCTAGCCGTGCCAAAACATACCGAGCCGTGCCCAGCACGGGCAGAGCCGTGCCGAACCGTGCCGAGCTGTGCCAAGCCGTGCCTAGCCGTGCCCAGCCCGGGCACAGCCGTGCCAAACAGTGCCGACCTGTGCCAAGCCGTGCCAAGCCGTGCCCCGCCCGGGCAGAGCCGTGCCAAGCCGTGCCCAGCCCGGTCAGAGCTCTGCCAAGCCGTGCCGAACACAGCCAAGCCGTGCCCCGCCCGGGCAGAGCTGTGCCTAGCCGTGCTAAACAATGCCGAGCCGTGCCCAGCACGGGCAGAGCCGTGCCGAACCGTGCCGAGCTGTGCCAAGCCGTGCCTAGCCGTGCCCAGCCCGGGCACAGCCGTGCCAAACAGTGCCGACCTGTGCCAAGCCGTGCCAAGCCGTGCCCCGCCCGGGCAGAGCCGTGCCAAGCCGTGCCCAGCCCGGTCAGAGCTCTGCCAAGCCGTGCCGAACACAGCCAAGCCGTGCCCCGCCCGGGCAGAGCTGTGCCTAGCCGTGCTAAACAATGCCGAGCCGTGCCCAGCACGGGCAGAGCCGTGCCGAACCGTGCCGAGCTGTGCCAAGCCGTGCCAAGCCGTGCTCCGCCCGGTCAGAGCCGTGCCAAACCGTGCCGAACAGAGCCAAGCCGTGCCAAGCCGTGCCGAGCCCGGGCAGAGCCGTGCCAAACCGTGCCGAGCTGTGCCAAACCGTGCCCAGACCGGGCAGAGCCGTTCCAAGACGTGCCAATCCCTGTCAGAGCTGTGCCAAGCCGTGCCAAGCCATGCCAAGCCGTGCCCAGACCGGACAGAGCCGTGCCAAACCGTGCCGAAATGTGCCAAGCCGTGCCAAGCCGTGCCCAGCCCGGGTACAGCCGTGCCAAAACGTGCCAAGCCGTGCCGAGCAATGCCGAAGCGTGCCAGCCCGGGCAGAGCCGTGCCAAACTGTGCCGAGCTGTACCAAGCCGTGCCAAGCAGTTCCCAGCCCGGGCAGAGCCGTGCCGAGCCGTGCCGAGCCGTGCCGAGCCGTGCAGATCCGTGCCGTGCCGTGCCGAGCCGTGCCGTGCCGAGCCGTGCCGTGCCGTGCCGTGCTATTCCGAGCCGTGCCGAGCCGTGCCGAGCCGTGCCGAGCCGTGCCGAACCGTGCCGAGCCGAGCCGTGCCGAGCCGTGCCGAGCCGTGCCGAGCCGTGCCGAACCGTGCCGAGCCGTGCCGAGCCATGCCGAGCCGTGCCAGCCCCGGCAGAACCGTGCCAAACCGTGCCGAGATGTGCCAAGCCGTGCCAAGCCGTGCCCAGCCCGGGCAGAGCCGTGCCAAACCGTGCCCAGCCCGGGCAGAGCCGAGCCAAACCTTGCCGAGCTGTGCCAAACCGTGCCGTTCCGAGCCGAGCAATGCCGAGCCGTGCCAGCCCTGGCAGAGCCGTGCCAAAATGTGCCGAGCTCTGCCGAGCCGTGCCAAGCCGTGCCCAGCCCGGGTACAGCCGTGCCAAACAGTGCCGAGCTGTGCCAAGCCGTGCCAAGCCGTGCCAATCCATGCCGAGCCGTGCTCAGCCCGGACAGAGCCGTGCCAAACCGTGCCGAGCTGTGCCAAACCGTGCCAAGCCGTGCCGAGCAATGCCGAGCCGTGCCAGCCCTGGCAGAGCCGTGCCAAACTGTGCCGATCTGTACCAAGCCGTGCCAAGCCGTGCCCAGCCCGGGCAGAGCCGTGCCAAACCGTGCCGAGCTGTGCAAAGCTATGCCGAGCCGTGCCCTGCCCGGGTAGAGCCGTTACAAGCCGTGCAAAGCCATGCGGAGCCGTGCTCAGCCCGGACAGAGCCGTGCCAAACCGTGCCGAGCTGTGCCAAGCCGTGCCAAGCCGTGCCAATACATGCCGAGCCGTGCCAAGCCCGGGCAGAGCCGTGCCAAACTGTGCCGAGCTGTGCCAAGCCGTGTGAAGCCGTGCCAAGCCGTGCCCAGCCCGGGCAGAGCCGGGCCAAGACGTGCTCATCCCTATCAGAGCTGTGCCAAGCCGTGCCAAGCCGTGCCCAACCGTACCCAGACCGGGCAGAGCCGTGCCAAGACGGGCCCATCCCGGTCAGAGCTGTGCCAAGCCGTGCCAACACATGCCAAGCCGTGCCCAGACCGGGCAGAGCCGTGCCAAGCCCTGCCCATCCCGGTCAGAGCTGTGCCCAGCCGTGCCAAGCCATGGCAAGCCGTGCCCATCCCGGTCGGAGCTGTACCAAGCCGTCCCAAACCGTGCCCCGCTCGGGCAGAGCCGTGCCAAGCCGTGCCCAGCCCGGGCAGAGCCGTGCCAAGCCGTGCCGAACAGAGCCAAGCCGTGCCCCGCCCGGGCAGAGCCGTGCCAAACCGTGCCGAGCTGTGCCAAGCCGTGACCAGCCCGGGCAGAGCCGTGCCTAGACGTTCCCAGCCCGGTCAGAGCTGTGCCAAGCCGTGCCAAGCCATTGCAAGCCGTGCCCAGCCCGGGCAGAGCTCTGCTAAGCCATGCCGAGCCGTGCCCAGGCCGGGCAGAGCCGTGCCAAAGCGTGCCGAGCTGTGACAAGCCTTGCCAAGCCGTGCTCAGATCGGGCACAGTCGTGCCAAACAGTGCCGAGCTGTGCCAAGCCGTGCCAAGCCGTGCCAATTCATGCCGAGCCGTGCGCTGCCCGGGCAGAGCCGTGCCAAACCGTGCCGAGCTGTGCAAAGCGGTGCCAAGCCGTGCCCAGACCGGGCAGAGCTGTGCCAAGCCATGCCAAGCCATGCCAAGCCGTTCCCAGACCGGGCAGAGCCGTGCCAAGACGTGCCCATCCCGGTCAGAACTGTGCCAAGCCATGCCGAGCCATGCCGAGCCGTGCCAGCCAGGAGCAAAGCCGTGCCAAACCGTGCCGAGCTGTGCCAAGCCATGCCAAGCCGTGCCCAGCCCTGGCAGAGCCGTGCCAAACCGTGCCGAGCTGTGCGAAGCCGTGCCAAGCCGTGCCCAGCCCGGGCACAGCCGTGCCAATCCGTGCCGAGCTGTGCCAAGCCGTGCCAAACCGTGCCCAGCCCGGGCAGAGCCGTGCCTAGCCGTGCTAAACAATGCCGAGCCGTGCCCAGCCCGGGCAGAGCCGTGACAAACCGTGCCGATCTGTGCCAAGCCGTTCCAAGCCGTGCCAGCTCGGGCAGAGCCGTGCCAAACCGTGCCGAGATGTGCCAAGCCGTGCCAAGCCATGCCGAACCGTGCCCAGCTTGGTCAGAGCCGTGCCAAACCGTTCCGACCTGTGCCAAGCCGTGCCAAGCCGTGCCCCGCCCGGGCAGAGCTCTGCCAAGCCGTGCCGAGCCCGGTCAGAGCTCTGCCAAGCCGTGCCAAGCCATTGCAAGCCGTGCCAAGCCGTGCCCAGCCCGGGCAGAGCTCTGCCAAGCCGTGCCCAGTCCGGGCAGAGCCGTGCCAAGCCGTGCCAAGCCGTGCCAAGCCGTGCCAAGCCGTGCCCCGTCCGGGCAGAGCCGTGCCAAACCGTGCCGAGTTGTGCCAAGCCGTGCCAAGCCGTGCCAATCCATGCCGAGCCTTGCCCTGCCCGGGTAGAGCCGTTCCAATCCGTGCCGAGCTGTGGCAAGCCGTGCCCCGCATGGGCAGAGCCGTGCCAAACCGTGCCGATCTGTGCCAAGCCATGCCGATCAGTGCCCAGCCCGGGCAGAGCCGTGCCAAACCGTGCTGATCTGTGCCAAGCCGTGCCAAACCGTTCCCAGCCCGGGCAGAGCCGTGCCAAACCGTGCCAAAATATGCCGAGCCGTGCCCAGCCCGGGCAGAGCCGTGCCAAACCGTCCCCAGCCCGGTCAGAGCTGTGCCAATCCGTGCCAAGCCATGCCGAGCCGTGCCCAGCCCGGGCAGGTCCGTGCCAAACCGTGCCGAGCTGTGCCAAGCCGTGCCAAGCCGTGCCCAGCCCGGGCAGAGCTGTGCCTAGACGTGCCAAGCCGTGCCAAACCGTTCCCAGCCCGGGCAGAGCCGTGCCAAACAGTGCCAAAACATGCCGAGACGTGCCCAGCCCGGGCAGAGCCGTGCGAAACCGTGCCCAGCAGAGCCAAGCCCTGCCCAGCCCGGGCAGAGCTGTGCCAAGCCGTGCCAAGCCGTGCGGAGCCGTGCCCAGCCCGGCCAGAGCCGTGCCAAACCGTGCCGAGCTGTGCCAAGCCGTGTGAAGCCGTGCCAAGCCGTGCCCAGCCCGGGCAGAGCTGTGCCAAGCCGTGCCGAGCCATGCCGAGCCGTTCCAGCCCGGGCAGAGCCGTGCCAAACCGTGCCGAGATGTGCCAAGCCGTGCCAAGCCGTGCCAAGCCATGCCGAACCGTGCCCAGCTTGGTCAGAGCCGTGCCAAACCGTGCCGAGCTGTGCCAAGCCGTGCCAAGCCGTGCCCAGCCCGGGCAGAGCCGTGCCAAACCGTGCCGAGATGTGCCAAGCCGTGCCAAGCCATGCCGAGCCTTTCCCTGCCCGGGTAGAGCCGTGCCAATCCGTGCCGAGCTGTGCCAAGCCGTGCCCAGCCCGGGCAGAGCCGTGCCAAACCGTGCCGATCTGTGCTAAGCCGTGCCACGCCGTGCCCAGCCCGGGCAGAGCCGTGCCAAGCCGTGCCCAGCCCGGTCAGAGCTGTGCCAAGCCGTGACCAGCCCGGGCAGAGCCGTGCCAAACCGTGCCGAGCAGAGCCAAGCCGTGCCCCGTCCGGGCAGAGCCGTTCTAAACCGTCCCCAGCCCGGGCATAGCTGTGCCAAGCTGTGCCAAGCCATGCCGAGCCGTGCCCAGACCGGGCAGAGCCGTGCCAAACCGTGCCGAGCTGTGCCAAGCCGTGCCAACCCGTGGCCAGCCCGGGCAGAGCTGTGCCTAGCCGTGCCCAGCCGTGCCAAACCGTTCCCAGCCCGGGCAGAGCCGTGCCAAACAGTGCCAAAACATGCCGAGCCGTGCCCAGCCCGGGCAGAGCCGTACCAAACAGTGCCAAAACATGCCGAGCCGTGCCCAGCCCGGGCAGAGCCGTGCGAAACCGTGCCCAGCAGAGCCAAGCCGTGCCCAGCCCGGGCACAGCTGTGCCAAGCCGTGCCAAGCCGTGCGGAGCCGTGCCCAGCCCGGGCAGAGCCGTGCTAAACCGTGCCGAGCTGTGCCAAACCGTGCCCAGCTGTGCCTCGCCCGGGCAGAGCCGTGCCAAACCGTGCCGATCTGTGCCAGCCGTGCCGACCCGTGCCGAGCCGTGCCGTGCCGTGCCGTGCCGTGCCGAGCCGTGCCCAGCCCGGGCAGAGCCGTGCCAAACCGTGCCGAGCAGAGCCAAGCCGTGCCCCGCCCGGGCAGAGCCGTGCCAAACCGTGCCGAGATGTGCCAAGCCGTGCCAAGCCCGGACAGAGCCGTGCCAAACCGTCCCCAGCCCGGTCAGAACTCTGCCAAGCCGTGCCAAGCCATGCCGAGCCGTGCCCAGCCCGGGCAGAGCCGTACCAAACCGTGCCGAGATGTGCCAAGCCGTGCCAAGCCGTTCCAAACCGTTCCCAGCCCGGGCAGAGCCGTGCCAAACACTGCCAAGCCATGCCGAGCCGTGCCCAGCCCGGGCAGAGCCGTGCCAAACCGTGCCGAGCTGTGCCAAGCCGTTCCAAACCGTTCCCAGCCCGGGCAGAGCCGTGCCAAAGAGTGCCAAGCCATGCCGAGCTGTGCCCAGCCCGGGCAGAGCCGTGCCAAACCGTGCCAAACTGTGCCAAGCCGTGCCAAGCCGTGCCCAGCCCGGGCAGAGCTGTGCCTAGACGTGCCAAGCCGTGCCAAACCGTTCCCAGCCCGGGCAGAGCCGTGCCAAACAGTGCCAAAACATGCCGAGCCGTGCCCAGCCCGAGCAGAGCCGTGCGAAACCGTGCCCAGCAGAGCCAAGCCGTGCCCAGCCCGGGCAGAGCTGTGCCAAGCCGTGCCAAGCCGTGCGGAGCCGTGCCCAGCCCGGGCACAGTCGTGCCAAACCGTGCCGAGCTGTGCCAAGCCGTGCCAAACCGTGCTAATCCATGCCGAGCCGTGCCCAGCCCGGCCAGAGCCGTGCCAAACCGTGCCGAGCTGTGCCAAGCCGTGTGAAGCCGTGCCAAGCCGTGCCCAGCCCGGGCAGAGCTGTGCCAAGCCGTGCCGAGCCATGCCGATCAGTGCCCAGCCCGGGCAGAGCCGTGCCAAACCGTGCCGAGATGTGCCAAGCCGTGCCAAGCCGTGCCAAGCCATGCCGAACCGTGCCCAGCTTGGTCAGAGCCGTGCCAAACCGTGCCGAGCTGTGCCAAGCCGTGCCAAGCCGTGCCCAGCCCGGGCAGACCTCTGCCAAGCCGTGCCCAGCCCGGTCAGAGCTCTGCCAAGCCGTGCCAAGCCATGCCGAGCCGTGCCCAGCCCGGGCAGAGCCGTGTCAAACCGTGCCGAGCTGTGCCAAGCCGTGCCAAGCCGTGCCCAGCCCGGGCAGAGCCGTGCCAAACCGTGCCGAGATGTGCCAAGCCGTGCCAAGACATGCCGAGCCTTTCCCTGCCCGGGTAGAGCCGTGCCAATCCGTGCCGAGCTGTGCCAAGCCGTGCCAAGCCATGCCGAGCCTTTCCCTGCCCGGGCAGAGCCGTGCCAAACCGTGCCGATCTGTGCTAAGCCGTGCCACGCCGTGCCCAGCCCGGGCAGAGCCGTGCCAAGCCGTGCCCAGCCCGGTCAGAGCTGTGCCAAGCCGTGCCCCGTCCGGGCAGAGCCGTTCCAAACCGTCCCCAGCCCGGGCATAGCTGTGCCAAGCTGTGCCAAGCCATGCCGAGCCGTGCCCAGACCGGGCAGAGCCGTGCCAAACCGTGCCGAGCTGTGCCAAGCCGTGCCAAGCCGTGGCCAGCCCGGGCAGAGCTGTGCCTAGCCGTGCCCAGCCGTGCCAAACCGTTCCCAGCCCGGGCAGAGCCGTGCCAAACAGTGCCAAAACATGCCGAGCCGTGCCCAGCCCGGGCAGAGCCGTACCAAACAGTGCCAAAACATGCCGAGCCGTGCCCAGCCCGGGCAGAGCCGTGCGAAACCGTGCCCAGCAGAGCCAAGCCGTGCCCAGCCCGGGCACAGCTGTGCCAAGCCGTGCCAAGCCGTGCGGAGCCGTGCCCAGCCCGGGCAGAGCCGTGCTAAACCGTGCCGAGCTGTGCCAAACCGTGCCCAGCTGTGCCTCGCCCGGGCAGAGCCGTGCCAAACCGTGCCGATCTGTGCCAGCCGTGCCGACCCGTGCCGAGCCGTGCCGTGCCGTGCCGTGCCGTGCCGAGCCGTGCCCAGCCCGGGCAGAGCCGTGCCAAACCGTGCCGAGCAGAGCCAAGCCGTGCCCCGCCCGGGCAGAGCCGTGCCAAACCGTGCCGAGATGTGCCAAGCCGTGCCAAGCCCGGACAGAGCCGTGCCAAACCGTGCCAAACTGTGCCAAGCCGTGCCAAGCCGTGCCCAGCCCGGGCAGAGCTGTGCCTAGACGTGCCAAGCCGTGCCAAACCGTTCCCAGCCCGGGCAGAGCCGTGCCAAACAGTGCCAAAACATGCCGAGACGTGCCCAGCCCGGGCAGAGCCGTGCGAAACCGTGCCCAGCAGAGCCAAGCCGTGCCCAGCCCGGGCAGAGCTGTGCCAAGCCGTGCCAAGCCGTGCGGAGCCGTGCCCAGCCCGGGCACAGTCGTGCCAAACCGTGCCGAGCTGTGCCAAGCCGTGCCAAACCGTGCTAATCCATGCCGAGCCGTGCCCAGCCCGGCCAGAGCCGTGCCAAACCGTGCCGAGCTGTGCCAAGCCGTGTGAAGCCGTGCCAAGCCGTGCCCAGCCCGGGCAGAGCCGTGCCAAGCCGTGCCGAGCCATGCCGAGCCGTTCCAGCCCGGGCAGAGCCGTGCCAAACCGTGCCGAGATGTGCCAAGCCGTGCCAAGCCGTGCCAAGCCATGCCGAACCGTGCCCAGCTTGGTCAGAGCCGTGCCAAACCGTGCCGAGCTGTGCCAAGCCGTGCCAAGCCGTGCCCAGCCCGGGCAGACCTCTGCCAAGCCGTGCCCAGCCCGGTCAGAGCTCTGCCAAGCCGTGCCAAGCCATGCCGAGCTGTGCCCAGCCCGGGCAGAGCCGTGCCAAACCGTGCCAAACTGTGCCAAGCCGTGCCAAGCCGTGCCCAGCCCGGGCAGAGCTGTGCCTAGACGTGCCAAGCCGTGCCAAACCGTTCCCAGCCCGGGCAGAGCCGTGCCAAACAGTGCCAAAACATGCCGAGACGTGCCCAGCCCGGGCAGAGCCGTGCGAAACCGTGCCCAGCAGAGCCAAGACGTGCCCAGCCCGGGCAGAGCTGTGCCAAGCCGTGCCAAGCCGTGCGGAGCCGTGCCCAGCCCGGGCACAGTCGTGCCAAACCGTGCCGATCTGTGCCTAGCCGTGCCAAGCCGTGCCCAGCCCGGGCAGAGCCGTGCCAAACCGTGCCCAGTAGAGCCAAGCCCTGCCCAGCCCGGGCAGAGCTGTGCCAAGCCGTGCGAAGCCGTGCCACGCCGTGCCCAGCCCGGGCAGAGCCGTGCCAAACCGTGCCGAGATGTGCCAAGCCGTGCCAAGCCGTGCCCCGCATGGGCAGAGCCGTGCCAAACAGTGCCGAGCTGTGCCAAGCCGTGCCTAGCCGTGCCCAGCCCGGGCACAGCCGTGCCAAACCGTGCCGAGCTGTGCCAAGCCGTGCCAAGCCGTGCCCGGCCCGGGCAGAGCTGTGCCAAGCCGTGCTAAACAATGCCGAGCCGTGCCCAGCCCGGGCAGAGCCGTGCCAAACCGTGCCGAGCTGTGCCAAGCCGTGCCAAGCCGTGCCCCGCCCGGGCAGAGCCGTGCCAAACCGTGCCGATCTGTGCCAAGCCGTTCCAAGCCGTGCCAGCTCGGGCAGAGCCGTGCCAAACCGTGCCGAGATGTGCCAAGCCGTGCCAAGCCATGCCGAACCGTGCCCAGCTTGGTCAGAGCCGTGCCAAACCGTGCCGAGCTGTGCAAAGCCGTGCCCAGCCCGGTCAGAGATCTGCCAAGCCGTGCCAAGCCATTGCAAGCCGTACCAAGCCGTGCCCCGCCCGGGCAGAGCTCTGCCAAGCCGTGCCCAGTCCGGGCAGAGCTCTGCCAAGCCGTGCCCAGCCCGGGCAGAGCCGTGCCAAGCCGTGCCAAGCCGTGCCAAGCCGTGCCCAGCCCGGGCAGAGCCGTGCCAAACCGTGCCGAGCTGTGCCAAGCCGTGCCAAGCCGTGCCAATCCATGCCGAGCCTTGCCCTGCCCGGGTAGAGCCGTTCCAATCCGTGCCTAGACATGCCAAGCCGTGCCCCGCATGGGCAGAGCCGTGCCAAACCGTGCCGATCTGTGCCCAGCAGAGCCAAGCCGTGCCCAGCCCGGGCAGAGCCGTGCCAAGCCGTGCCCAGTCCGGTCAGAGCTGTGCCAAGCCGTGCCAAGCCGTTCCAAGCCATGCCGAGCCGTGCCCAGCCCGGGCAGAGCCGTGCCAAACTGTGCCGAGCAGAGCCAAGCCGTGCCCCGCCCGGGCAGAGCCGTGCCAAACCGTGCCGAGCCGTGCCAAGCCGTGCTTAGACCGGGCAGAGCTGTGCCTAGCCGTGCCAAAGCATGCCGATCAGTTCCCAGCCCGGGTACAGCCGTGCCAAACCGTGCTGATCTGTGCCAAGCCGTGCCAAACCGTTCCCAGCCCGGGCATAGCTGTGCCAAGCCGTGCCAAGCCATTGCAAGCCGTGCCCAGCCCGGGCACAGCCGTGCCAAACCGTGCCGAGCTGTGCCAAGCCGTGCCAAACCGTGCCAAAACATGCCGAGCCCTGCCCAGCCCGTGCAGAGCCGTGCCAAGCCGTGCAAAGCCATGCGGAGCCCTGCCCAGCCCAGGCACAGTCGTGCCAAACTGTGCCGAGCTGTGCCAAGCCGTGCGAAACCGTGCCAAGCCGTGCCCAGCCTGGGCAGAGTCGTGCCAAACCGTGCCGAGATGTGCCAAGCCGTGCCAAACCGTTCCCAGCCCGGGCATAGCTGTGCCAAGCCGTGCCAAGCCATTGCAAGCCGTGCCCAGCCCGGGCAGAGCCGTGCCAAACAGTGCCGAGCTGTGCGAAGCCGTGCCAAGCCGTACCCAGTCCGGGCACAGCCGTGCCAAACCGTGCCAAAACTTGCCGAGCCGTGCCAAGCCGTGCCCAGCCCGGGCAGAGCTGTGCCTAGCCGTGCTAAACAATGCCGAGCCGTGCCCAGCCCGGGCAGAGCCGTGCCAAACCGTGCCGAGCTGTGCCAAGCCGTGCCAAGCCGTGCCCAGCCCGGGCACAGCCGTGCCAATCCGTGCCGAGCTGTGCCAAGCCGTACCAAGCCGTTCCCCGCCCGGGCAGAGCCGTGCCAAACCGTGCCGAGCTGTGCCAAGCCGTGCCCAGCCCGGGCAGAGCCGTGCCAAACCGTGCCGATCTGTGCCAAGCCGTTCCAAGCCGTGCCAGCTCGGGCAGAGCCGTGCCAAACCGTGCCGAGATGTGCCAAGCCGTGCCAAGCCATGCCGAACCGTGCCCAGCTTGGTCAGAGCCGTGCCAAACCGTGCCGAGCTGTGCAAAGCCGTGCCCAGCCCGGTCAGAGATCTGCCAAGCCGTGCCAAGCCATTGCAAGCCGTACCAAGCCGTGCCCCGCCCAGGCAGAGCTCTGCCAAGCCGTGCCCAACCCGGTCAGAGATCTGCCAAGCCGTGCCAAGCCATTGCAAGCCGTGCCAAGCCGTGCCCAGTCCGGGCAGAGCTCTGCCAAGCCGTGCCCAGCCCGGGCAGAGCCGTGCCAAGCCGTGCCAAGCCGTGCCAAGCCGTGCCCCGCCCGGGCAGAGCCGTGCCAAACCGTGCCGAGCTGTGCCAAGCCGTGCCAAGCCGTGCCAATCCATGCCGAGCCTTGCCCTGCCCGGGTAGAGCCGTTCCAATCCGTGCCTAGACATGCCAAGCCGTGTCCCGCATGGGCAGAGCCGTGCCAAACCGTGCCGATCTGTGCCAAGCCGTGTCAAGCCGTGCCCAGCCCGGGCAGAGCCGTGCCAAGCCGTGCCCAGTCCGGTCAGAGCTGTGCCAAGCCGTGCCAAGCCGTTCCAAGCCATGCCGAGCCGTGCCCAGCCCGGGCAGAGCCGTGCCAAACTGTGCCGAGCAGAGCCAAGCCGTGCCCCGCCCGGGCAGAGCCGTGCCAAACCGTGCCGAGCCGTGCCAAGCCGTGCCAAGCCGTGCTTAGACCGGGCAGAGCTGTGCCTAGCCGTGCCAAAGCATGCCGATCAGTTCCCAGCCCGGGTACAGCCGTGCCAAACCGTGCTGATCTGTGCCAAGCCGTGCCAAACCGTTCCCAGCCCGGGCATAGCTGTGCCAAGCCGTGCCAAGCCATTGCAAGCCGTGCCCAGCCCGGGCACAGCCGTGCCAAACCGTGCCGAGCTGTGCCAAGCCGTGCCAAACCGTGCCAAAACATGCCGAGCCCTGCCCAGCCCGTGCAGAGCCGTGCCAAGCCGTGCAAAGCCATGCGGAGCCCTGCCCAGCCCAGGCACAGTCGTGCCAAACTGTGCCGAGCTGTGCCATGCCGTGCGAAGCCGTGCCAAGCCGTGCCCAGCCTGGGCAGAGTCGTGCCAAACCGTGCCGAGATGTGCCAAGCCGTGCCAAACCGTTCCCAGCCCGGGCATAGCTGTGCCAAGCCGTGCCGAGATGTGCCAAGCCGTGCCAAGCCGTGCCCAGCCCGGGCAGAGCCGTGCCAAACAGTGCCGAGCTGTGCGAAGCCGTGCCAAGCCGTGCCCAGTCCGGGCACAGCCGTGCCAAACCGTGCCAAAACATGCCGAGCCGTGCCAAGCCGTGCCCAGCCCGGGCAGAGCTGTGCCTAGCCGTGCTAAACAATGCCGAGCCGTGCCCAGCCCGTGCAGAGCCGTGCCAAACCGTGCCCAGCAGAGCCAAGCCCTGCCCATCCCTGTCAGAGCTGTGCCAAGCCGTGCGAAGCCGTGCCAAGCCGTGCCCAGCCCGGGCAGAGCCGTGCAAAACCGTGCCGAGATGTGCCAAGCCGTGCCAAGCCGTGCCCCGCATGGGCAGAGCCGTGCCAAACAGTGCCGAGCTGTGCGAAGCCGTGCCAAGCCGTGCCCCGCCCGGGCAGAGCCGTGCCAAACCGTGCCGAGCTGTGCCAAGCCGTGCCAAGCCGTGCCCAGCCCGGGTACAGCCGTGCCAAACAGTGCTGAGCTCTGCCAAGCCGTGCCAAGCCGTGCCAATCCATGCCGAGCCGTGCCGAGCCCGGGCAGAGCCGTGCCAAACCGTGCCGAGATGTGCCAAGCCGTGCCCAGTCCGGTCAGAGCTGTGCCCAGCCCGGGCAGAGTCGTGCCAAACCGTGCCGAGCAGAGCCAAGCCGTGCCAAGCCGTGCCCAGCCCGGGAAGAGCCGTGCCAAGACGTGCCCATCCCGGTCAGAGCTGTGCCAAGCCGTGCCAAGCCATGCCGATCAGTTCCCAGCCCGGGCACAGCCGTGCCAAACCGTGCCGAGATGTGCCAAGCCCTGCCAAACCGTTCCCAGCCCGGGCAGAGCCGTGCCAAACCGTGCCAAAACATGCCGAGCCGTGCCCATCCCGGGCAGAGCCGTGCCAAGCCGTGTCAATCCATGTCGAGCCGTGCCCAGCCCGGGCAGAGCCGTGCCAAACCGCGCCGAGCCGTGCCAAGCCGTGCCGAGCCGTGCCCAGCCCGGGCAGACCCGTGCCAAACCGTGCCGAGCTGTGCCAACCGTGCCAAGCCGTGCCCGGCCGTCCCCCAGCCGGAGCAGGTCCCCCCGGCTCGGCTCGGCTCGGCTCGGCACCCCGTGGCTCCGCGCTGTCCCGGCTCGCCGCAGGGGAGCTGTGCCCTGGGGGTGCTGCCCCGCACAGGCTCGGCACCCCCGGACTGTCCCATCACACCGCACCCTCCCCCCGTCCCCGGGCGTCCTGAGCCCGTCCCCATCCCACCCCGTCCCCATCCCATTTCCTCCCGATCCCATCCCCTCCCCACCACAACCTGTCCCCATCCCATCCCCTCCACATCCCACCCCGTCCCTACACCACCCCATTCCCCCATCCGCTCCTCATCCCACTGCTTCCTCATCACATTCTGCTTCCACTCTGTCCCATCCCATCCCATCCCATCCCATCCCATCCCATTTCCACCCAGCCCCATCCCACCTCGCCCCCTGCCCCAATCCCCCACCTCCTCCTGCCCCAGCCCCTGCCTTGCCCCCTCCCGTGCCCCCCACCCCTCCCCAGCTGCAGTGGGGCCCCCGCCTTGTCCTGCCCAGCTGTGAGCCCTTAAAAACCCTGGGGGCAACTATGGGGCTGTGCTGGCCACCATGGCTTCAGGGGAGCAGGTGAGTCCTCTCCTGGCCCTGCTCAGCCCATAGCGGGGCTGGGACCAGCAGTAGGGCCTGGGCAGCCCTGCTGTCCCCTTGGGGCTGTGGGGTGGGGGCCCTGTCCCCCTATTGGGGTGGCTGTGGGGCTCCTGAGGCTGTCCCTGCACCCCAGAGGAGGCAAGAGGAGCGGCGGCGGCGGAGGGCTCAGCAGCAGGAGCTGCTCCTGGCAGAGAGCCTGGGCAAGCACCCCCTGCAGAACAGGTACAGGGAGGGGGGCTGGCTGTGGGGAGCCTCCCCCAGCACCAGGAGGGGGATTTGGGGGGGGCTCCAGCCTGGTTGATGCCCACCTTTCCCCCCCCCCCCCCCCCCCAGGTGGGCGCTGTGGTTCTTCAAGAACGACAAGAGCAAGATGTGGCAGGCCAACCTGCGCCTGGTCACCAAGTTCAGCACGGTGGAGGACTTCTGGGCGTGAGTGCCTGCAGAGCAGGGGGGCATGGAGACCCCCGGGGGGGTGGGGGGGTCCTAGGGCACTGCTCCTCACTGCCTCTTGTCTCACCCCCCCCCCGCTGCAGCCTCTACAGCCACATCCAGCTGGCCAGCAAGCTCACCTCGGGCTGCGACTACTCCCTCTTCAAGGTGCGACGCCCCTGTGCCAAGGCACCCTGGTGCTGGGGGCCACTGGGGGAGGGGGGAAACGGCCCCCGAGCTGGTTGTGTCCGTGTGCTGAGCATCCCCCTGCCCGTCCCCGTCCCCAGGATGGCATCGAGCCCATGTGGGAGGACAGCCAGAACAAGCGCGGCGGGCGCTGGCTCATCACCCTGGCCAAGCAGCAGAGGCACACGGAGCTGGACCGCTTCTGGCTGGAGACGGTGAGCGCAGCCCCCTGCCCACCCGTGGGGTCGGGGGGGGGGGTGGTGGTGGTGGTGGTGTCACCCCCCCGACGTGGCTCCGAGCCCTGGCAGGACCATCTCAGCCTCCCCTGCAGCTCCTGTGCCTCATCGGGGAGATGTTCGACGAGTACAGCGACGAGGTGTGCGGGGCCGTCATCAACATCCGCGCCAAGGGGGACAAGATCGCCATCTGGACCCGCGAGGCGGAGAACCAGGAGGGGGTCACCCACATCGGGTAACGCAGCGGGGTCCTGGTGGCTCCTGGCCCCATAGCCACGGGGGTGGCACCCCGAGCTCCTCCTGGGGCAGGGGCTGGTGATTTGGGTGTCCCGTCCTGTCCGGTGCTGCTGCCCCGACCCCGCAGCCCCCTCTGTCCCGCAGGCGCGTGTACAAGGAGCACCTGGGGCTGTCGCAGAAGGTGACCATCGGCTACCAGGCCCACGCGGACACGGCCACCAAGAGCGGCTCCCTGACCAAGAACAAATTCGTGGTGTGACTGCGGGGGGAGCAGGACCCCCGGCCCGACCCCGCAATGAATGGCTGCAGCTCAGCTGGTTCCGTGTGTGTATGCTGGGTGTGAGGGGATGGAGGGGGCTTTTTTTTGGGGGGTGGGGGTCTCCTGAGATGGGGAAGGCGCACGGCTTCATCCTGCGCCCCCCCTGCTGGGTGAGCGGGGTTGGGGGCACAGAGCGCTGGTGGGATTTGGGGTGCTGAGTGCCCGGGAGCGGGTGGGATCATCCCAAAGGGGGGGCTATGGGGACTGAGGAGGGGACCTGGGGGGGTCGGGGGGTCGCAGCCCTGCTTCTCCTGCTGCTGCTGCTGCACTGCCGGCCGCTGGCCACGCGGTGGTGCCGCTCGCCCAACCTTGGCCAGCTCCGGCACACGGGGGGCCAGCAGCACGCCCTGCCTGGGGGGGGGGTCAACACTGCCCTGCCTGGGGGGCTTGGCAGAGCCGGGACCCCCCAAAAACGCACCGTCAGCTGCCCTTGCTTGTGTCCTCCCTCCTCGCCCAGCAGTGGCAGCGTGAATTGGGGCTGGGGGCTGCTGCCCGGCACGGCCACCCCATGCAGCCCCCCCACCTCGCTATGGGGCTGAGCCCCAGCATCCCCCACCCAGGGTGTGCCAGGACTCCCCCCCCCCCCCCCCGTGTCCCCCAGCCTCCTGCGGGCTGTGCTGGGCTCCTGTCCCCATCCCCTCAGCCCTATGCTGGGGGCAGCGGAGGGGCTCTGCCCTTGGGGTGCCCCCCGTCACACTGTGCTGGTGGCCTTGGCTGGGTGGTGGCAGGGGCTGCTTTATGGCCCCCTGCACACAGCTGTAGGGCTCGGTTTGGTCAGGGAAGTCACGGAGCTGTTTGTCTCTGGTTTTGGGGTCTCCTGGCAGCCCCAAGGCTGGAGGTGCCCACCCAGAGCCCCCCTTTGGGGACATGATGGGCTCTGTCCTCGGCTTCTGCCCACCAGGTGCATGCCTGCGGGGGCACAGAAGGCACATTGGGGTGGGGGGCACTCAGGGCCCCCCCCCCCACGTTAGCACTGCCGTGGCCAGGGACCGCCTGGAGAGCGTGGCAGTGCCAGGGCTGTCCCCAGCCAGGGTCACGCCGGGCAGCTGGCCCGTATGGCAGCCAAGCTGGCAGCCCTGTCAATAATCATAATTAAAAATTAATACTGATCAAAAGGGAGAGGCAGATGGCAGCAGACAGGCAGCAAGGCTGCGTGGAGGGGGGGGGACGGGGACGATGCTGAAGCTGGGGTGGCAGTGAGGACGAGGGGAGCTGTGGTGGGCAGTGGGGCAGGAGATGCGGGGTCAGGGTGCAGTGGGGTCCGACAGGGCTGGGGACAGAGGGTATAGGACCCATAGGGAGTGGGGCCAGAGGAGCTGTGGGGCACAGCAGGGATGGGGACAGCAGCACAGTGTGGGGCAGGGGGCAGGTGCCCACGTCCCCCTCTCTGGGCACGCAGCGTGGCTTGGTGATGCCGGGGTCACCTTGCCAGCAGCTGGCACGCAGCCGGGGCCGGGCGCTGGGCGAGCCGCCAGCCCTCCTCACCCTGCGCCACTGCGCCGGCAGCAAGGACAAACCCAGCACGTGGCCACCCGGGTACCCGTCCTGCTGCCTCTGTCGGCATGGGTGCTGCAGGGTTAAAATCCCCCAAAAGCAAGCGGGGAAGGAGCTGCTGGCTGCGTGGGCTGGGGAAGAACAGCGGCGCTGGCTCACCGTGGGAGTGGGCAGGCAGCGCGGCTGTGGCGCTGGGGCTGTGCCACGCCACGGCCATGGGGGGCCCGTGCCCACCCCAAGGGACCACAGGGCCACCCTGGGCTCCTCCAGGAGGGAGGTGTGGGTGTGGGCATGTGGGGGGGCTCAGGGTGCTGCCAGAAGCCCCCGAGCACCTACAGGGGGCTGTGTCCCAGGGGTGCCCATCGCGCCCCCCCCCCCCGTGCCCATCCTGGTGTGGGCACCGGCTGAGCTCGCCCTCCCTCCAGGAGCATCGCAGCACGCGGTGGGGGTCCCCGCGATGAGGGGCAGCACGGCACCGTTCCCATGACAACCTCCCCAGAGACAGCGCTCGGTGCGGGAGGAGAGGGGGGAGAGGGGCCTGCAGACCCCCCCTCGCTCAGCATCCCACATGGGTGGGGGGCTGCAGCCCCGTGTGGTGCTCCTGGGCTCGGCCCCATCCTGCAGCACGGGGCGGGTGGGCACGGCGGTGCTGGGGCTGCTCCCCTCCAGCAGAGGGATTTGCCAGTGGGGTCCCAAATCGGGGTTTGCCCAGTGGGGTTTGCGTGGTGGGAAGGGGTTAAGTGCCTGCAGGGCTGTCCCCTGGTGCCGGAGGCAGAGGTAGGGCAGAGGGGGACAGCAAATCCTGCCCTGCGCTGCAGGGATCCTGTACCTGAGCAGGGTCCCTCACTGTCACTTCTCATCTGCGTGACGGTGGCAGCCACGCTCCTGCAACACGGCTGAGCACTCTCCTTCCCCACAGGGACGGGCTGGCACTTCCCCGCTTGGCAGAGGCAGGCGGGGGGAGCGGGCGGGTGGGATGGGGACAGGGACAGGGACAGGAGCCTCGTGCCCGGGGCCCTGCAGCCATGGCCATGCCGTGGCACTCCGGCTGGCTGCAGGCGGTGCCACCCTGCCCTGCACCAGGCCACCAGGGCTTTGGGGTTTGCTCCCCTGTGCCCATGCAGTGACCTCGGCGCATCGCAGCGAGCATCCTGAGCGTCCCACGTCTCCCCTTGACGTAAATGCCTCCGAGCAGCCCGGAGGCGGGGGGGCTCCATTAGCACCACCACGTCCCCGCTGCACGGCACCGGCACTGGCCGCTCTCCCCGGGGTGGTGGCGGTGGCACCGCCTGTCCCCATCCTTTCCCGGCTGGCTCCGTGCCCTGCTGTGCCCCCCGATGTCCCCTCGCACGGGGCTGCTGCTGCTGCAGCCCGTGCCCCCTGCCCTGCTGGGAGGGTTGGGGTTTCCCAGGCGGTCGATGCGCCCATCGATCCCCCAGCGGCTCCGGCTGCTCTCCCACCGCCCTGCTAATTAATTGGCTGCTGCTGCTGCTGCTGTGGGAGCGCCAGGCACCCGGGGCGGCTGCACCCAGCCCCGCCTGTGTGCTCACATCCCCATGGGACCAGCACCAAACTCGGACCCGCAGCTGACCCCATAGGGCTGGCAGGCACTCGGCTGCACCCGGGGGCCTGGGGCAAGTGGAAGCCACGTCTGTAGGCAGTGACTGGGGCTGGGGCAGGGACTGGGGGGTGCTTTGGGGTGCAGAACCCTACAGGGGGATGTGGAAGGGTGCAGGGGGGGCACAGCCCCTTCCCACATTCCTGGACACCCTCGCAGCCGTGCCTGCCCCAGGCTGTGCCAGCTCCCAGCCACGCTCGGGGACGCTGCCTTTGTGCCGGGCTGTAATGAGATTTCTGCTTGGCTGCCTGGATAGAAAATCCGAGACGGGGGATGCGGAAAGCCTCCGCCAGCCCTGGCAGCCTCCCGCTCCTGCCCACCGAGCACGGAGGTGCCCCCAGCCCCACACATGGGACCCACAGCCGTGCCGGGGGCATCGGCACCCGCTCCAGCTGGGGCACCCGCTGTGGTGGCTGTCACGGGGTGCCCATGGGGTGCCCAGGGTGGTGGCTTTGCTGCCTTCTCCCCCCTGCTCCCCTCATCCCCATTGCCCCCATCCCAGTCCTACAGCAGGCTCCCCAGGTGCTGACCAGGGAGGTCCCAGCGCGATGGCACCACGTCCCCGGGACCCTTTGGGGCCAGGAAGGGCTCAAGGGGCGGCAGCAGGGCCATGCCCCAGGCTGCTGTCAGAGCCCGCTGCCCTCCAGCACAACAAATCTGCCTCCCTGAAAGCACCGAGCGCTGCTGCAGGCGCTGGAGGCTGCGCAGGGAGGGCTGGGCCGGGGTTTGCTGTGTCTTAATAGAGCCCTTCCCACCCCCAGCATTAGATGCAGTTAATCTACTCCTGCAAATGGCTAATTTTGAAAATCCTCTTATCAGAATTAGGTCCTCAACATCCATATTTATTTACTTTTCATTTTCATAATCTTTCTCTTCCTTGTGTGGCTGCGTTCGCACCCAGGCTCCTGGCTTTGCTTCCGAGCATCCTCCCCGTGCAGGATGAGGCCCGGGACATCCCGTGCCGTGCCCTGCCACGTGTCCCAGCCCCGCATGCCACACGTTTCTCACACCACGGCTCTGCCATCGGGGCCAGCAGCACCGGTCCCTGCCCATCCTGGCCCCCAGCACCCGTGCAGCCCGGGCACAGCCGGTGCCGGTGCCGTGGCCACATCCTGCTCGCCAGAGCCACACATTATGCACTGTTTATTCGTCAGCACTTCTCCCTTTGTAACTCAATTAGTCAGGCAGCAGTTTTGCTAATACAATGGTGTTTAATATTCTACTTCCTTAAATACCACAAATGGATGGGGAGGAAGCACGAGGACGATCCATTATACATGAGCTCAAATACACATTTCAATGTTTGATGGGAGTTTGGAGAACCCTGGTGCTGGCCTTGCCCGCGGACACCAGGGCTGGCTGGGAGGGCAGGGGCAGGGGCTCTGCCCGGCCACAGCTTGGCCAGCACGTGGCACATGGTGAGGGGCAGCGATGTGATGTCCCCAGCGAGGTGGCAGCGATGGCTGGTGGCAGCTGCAGCCCGCCGAGCCCCTTGGGGACACCCCGTGCCGTGCCACCAGCACCCAGGTGACACCGCCTCTGTCCCAGCCCCGCTGCTTTCAGGCACAAGCCCTGGCACAAAGTCTGCAGCACACAGCTTAGCCACGACCGCGGCGTGCTGGAGAAGAGAATTAATTTTTAATTCCATCTTAATTACTCCGAATAATAATCCATTTACAGCACCCGGCGGGGCCAGCGTCGCCGGCATCCCCCCGGGGTGCAGCGGTGGCGGGACACACGGCCGTCCAGCCGCCCAGCGGGGTGGCACTGGGTGCTGAGCACCCTGCGGTGGGTGCATGGGGATAGCCAGGAGGACACGGCACAGCCTGGATGTCCCCACTGGCATGGGCCAGGCTGGCCCAGCCCCGGCAGCAGCGGAACAGGATCCAGCTCATCCACCCCCTTGGCTCCTTCCTCAGCAAGAGGGAGAGCGAGCAGAATTGAAAGTGATCTCCCCAATCTGTATTAATTAGCGTCTATTAACTCGTCAGCGCGCCCAGCCGCTTCTCCAGTGACAGCCCTGCCACGCCAGGCCGTGGTACAGGAGGGACATCGAGGGTGACAAGAGACGTGGCCGGCAAAGCCCAGCACCAGCGTGGCACCCAGGCGGCACCGTGCATCACAGGGGCAGCACACAGCATGGGAACGGGGCAGAGCCTGACCCCAATGTCCCTCCCCAGTTCCACGCTGGGGGTCCCAGAGCCCGGGCTGGGGGTCCCCGCGCTGCGAGGTGAACTGGTGCCGGTTCCCATGGCAGCCCCCCGGGAGCTCACGTGTGGCGCGGTGACTTCAGCAGGAGCAGATGGAGCGGCGAGGAGTAAAAACATCCTGTTTCCATGCGAATGCCATTAGTAATAATGAGCCAGCCTGAGGGAGGGTGTTTACGCCGTGCCGGGGCTCCTGCCCATGCAAGGGGGGCTGGGGGGTCCCTCTGCCAGACCCACCGGTCCCCGTGCGGGATGTGCTGGGGTTTGGGGTCACACAGAGCAGGACAGCAAGCAGGGAGCAGGCACCCATGGGTGCCACCCCACGAGCTCCATCCCTATCCATGCACACAGCTGGCACGTGGCTGTATCGGTGTGGGGCTCCCCAGCAGCGGGAGCAGCCCGATGGAGGGAGATTTAATGAGATCCCCATCTCACCAACGTGCCCCTCGCCGTGCTGTGCCGGCTGTGGCTCTGCCTGGTGTTGCTGGCCCTGCGCCGGGGCAGGTGGAGGCTGCGGTGCGGGCTGGAGATCCGCCCTGGCTTCACACCTGCCTCAGTTCTTGAAGGCAGCGGAGCAGTTGTTAATTGCTCCTGGAGCTGCTAATGAAATTAACTCCGCGCAGTGCTCGGAGCCGCTGCCCAGCTCTGCCCCCTGCCCAGCCCCTGCTGCTGGGGACAGGGGCAGCTCAGGGACAGGGGCTGCTCAGCAGCACTGGAGCTGGCTTGGGATCACCTCGGGCACCCCAAAGCAGCCTCACCCTCCTTGCCCCGTGCCCAGGCTGCAGCAAAACACCAGCCTTGGTTGAGGACCTCGGCTGGATGGCACCCGGTGCTTGTGTGGGGACAGTGCGGGGTGGTGGCAAAGTGGGGCCTTGCTGCCCGCTGGGTGCCCACGGGTGGCACGTGTCCCCTCAAAACAGTGTCCCCGGGTCTGTGACACCTCCAAGTGCAAGCTGGTGCTTGCTGGGGGCACCCCGCACCCCAGTATCCATGCTGGTGCCCGGTGGGCTGGGGGACCCCTGCCCATCACGAGGGGCAGCAGGGGCTGGGGGAGAGGGGAGCGCAGGAGGCACAGCGGGGTCTGGGCACCGTGCGGGGAGGGGGGCGGCGAGCACAGCTCACCCCCGCTGGGAGCTCTGCCGCACCCGTGGGTGCCACCCGTGGGTGCCGTCCCCCGCAGGGATGCGGTGCAGGGGGAGGGCTGAGCCCACCCGTGCGTCCCCGGGCCGGGCAGCGCCGTGCCGGAGGGCGGCGCACGGGGCGGACAGCGGGGTGCCGAGCCGTGCCGAGCCGTGCCGAGCCGTGCCGGGGTGCGGGGCGGGGGCGGCCGTGCCCGCTCGGTGGTGGCGGCGGCGGGGGCGCGCCCAGCTGTTGCGCCGTCCCTCCCGCGGGCGGGTCCGCGCTCGGCCGCCCCGCATTGGCGGCGCCGGGCGGAGCGGTGCGGGGCGGCGCGGCGCGGGCGGCAGCAGCGGCGGGGCCGGGGCCGGGGCCGGGGCCGGGGCCGGGGGCTCCATGGCCCGCTGAGGGCGCCGCGGAGCGCGGCCGCCTGCTCGCTCGGCCCGCAGCGCTCCGCGGGGCGCGCCATGGGTGCGCGGCCGCGCCGCCGCCGGGCCCCCGCCGCCTCCTCCGCCGCCGCCGCCGCCGCCGTCGTCGCCGCCGCGCCGGGACCGCTCGGCGCCCTGCTCGCCGCTGCCCTCCTGGCCGCCGCCGGTGAGTCCCCGGGCAAGGTCACCCCCGGGACAGCATCCCCGGGAGGGCAGCGGGGGGGACCCCCCGGGATGGGTGCCCGGCCGGGTGTGGGGGTGCTGGGGGCTTAGGGGGGGTCCTCCCCTCCTGCCGCCGTGCCGTGCCGTGCCGTGCCCGGTGCACGCTGCATCCCGATCCCCCCCCCCCCCCCCCCCCCCCGGGCTGCGGAGCGCCGGGGCACCGCCTGGCCGCGGGGTGCCGGCTGGCCGGGCACGGGGATGGTGCTGTGCGCCCTGCCCCGAGCCGGGCACTGCCGCCCCCTCCCCACGCCCACGCGGGGCCGCACACGCGTGTCCCCCCCCTACAACCGCCTCGCCCCCTTGGCTCCGCTCCCCGCCCCCCGCGGAGCCCGCAGTGGAGCTGCTCCGCGTGGGGGGTCCTCGCCCAGCGCGGGGGGTCCCTGCCTGCCCCGGCACCTGGCGGGACGCGGGGGACCGTGGCGGAGGGGACAGGGCTGCTGTCACCCCCGGGTGGGGATGGGGGGGCGCCTGGGGGGGCGCGGAATGGGGTGCGTGGGGCTGCGTCGGTGCTGGTGCAGCCGCGCACGGTCCGGAGCCCGCTGCGCCCCGTGCGCCCGCAGCCCCGGGGCTGGGACACGGAGGGAGGAGGGGGAGCTGCCGTGCCGGGACCCCCCCCACGGCGGGCCGGGGGCTGCGGGGTGGGCGCGGGGGTGCCCGCGGTGGCGGCGGCTCCTGGCAGGTGTCACGTTAGCCTGGAAGTGGCGGCTGCAGACAAAGGACCGAGCAGGGGGAGGGGAGCTGCGCCCGAGCTGGACGTGCGCTCTGCTGGGGGCCCCGGGGCGGAGGGGGGGCTCCTATGCACCCTGGGGGTCTCGGCCACCACCCCTTGTGCCACCAGCACAGACGTCCCCTCGCCTGGCCTCGATGTGCCAGGCAGGCACGGTGGCACCCGGGTGGGCTGAGCGGGTACGCACCCCAACAGCGTGGGGGGGCTGCAGCCCCCGTGCTACCCGCACGTATCCTTCCTGGCTGGGCACCGCGAGGACCCTGCGCCCAGTGCTCCCAGCACAGCCCCGTCTGCAGAGGGATGCTGCGGGGCCAAGCACGGTGGGTGGCACACTGCCCTCCCTGGGGGGCAGCCCCCGTGGGTGCAGGGCACCCCGTACGCAGGGTGCTGTGGGCGCCAGCACCCAGCCGGGCAAGGAGCGGGGCTGTCCCCATGGTGACCCACAGATGGAGGGTGGTGGGACGGTGGGTGCGCCCCGTGCTGAGTGTGCAGAGGGAAAAATGGGGAGCCGGGGGGGGCGGCGGTGCCAGCGCTGGCTCGGGGCAGTGCGGTGCAGGAGCTCGCCCGCCGCTGCCGCTCGCTTGGCAGGCAGCTCACAGCCGGCCGCGGCGCGACCGATCCCAGCCACCTGCACGGCTGCTGCTCGGCACAGACACGGTGGGGCTGGGCCTCGGTGCTCTGGGTGCTTCTCCAGCCCGGCACGGCATGGCACAGCATGGCACAGCATGGCACGGCATGGCACAGCATCCCTTCCCCAGGGATGTGAGGCACAGGTGCAGGACAGGGGAACGCAGGTGTCCGGGCAGGGGGCCCTGCCTGCAGCCGTGGAGCGCTGCCTCCGGACCTTGCTGGGCTCCCGGTGCCCGCAGGGATGGGCAGGAGCAGATCCGTGGGCAGCAGGGTGCTGAGGGGCCAAGGCTGCACCACTCAGCTGCTGCTCTGGTGGGTGGCAAGGACACGGGGCAGGATCCGTACCTGGAGCTACCCTGGCCCATCACTGCCTGAGGACCCTTCCCTTTCCCCTTCCCCTTTGCATCTACAGCAGCTGGTGCTCACCCCCCAAATTCATCCAGGCCCTAGTGCATCCCCTGCCCCCAGGGCACATCCCCATCACACCGACATCCCTGGGGGCAGCTGTGGGCTGGGGGCATGGCTCTTACCGTTGAGCCACGCAGTGCTGCCAGCTTCACACAGCTTCCAGAGCCCCCCTGGCTCCACAGGGCACCCCCAGACCACTGCACCCCCATCCTCGCAGCCCCCCCAGCTCGCTGCATCCCAGGGCAGGCTCAGCAGCGGGGCGGGCATCAGGACAGGGCGCCGGGCAGGGCTGGCGCACGCGGGGCGGCCGGGAAGCTGCCGTGCCAGCTGTCAGCGCGAGCGCGGCAGACGCAGCCTGCCCAGGGCTGTTTGTTCTGGCTCGGTGCCACGTGGGGCTGGCACTACATCAAACCTGGCGGAGCCTGGCAGGTGCTTGCAGGAGGGGACCGGGGCACTGCCGGTGCCTCTCGGGGCTCAGCACCTTCGCAGCCACTCCCGGCACCTCACAGCTGTGGGCGCACCCAGGGTCCGGTGCCCCCCCGGGGTGATGGCACCGTGCGTGTCCCACCCTGCCCTGCACCCTCGGTGCCAGCACTGCTCCGGCTGCCAGCACCATCGCAGCTCCTGCAGGTCGAGTGTCTGCCCGCCGGCAGCATGGGGTGGGCTGGCACCACGCTGGGACCCCCTCCTGGCCACGGGTGGGGGGCTCAAGCCCCAGCCCCCTCCTGGCCAGCCCTGGCTGCTCTCGGTTGTGGCGTGCTGCGGCTGCTGGTCACAGCCGTGGGGCACGGAGCTGTGGGTGGGATGGGGCCGGACCCCGGCACCTGGGACCGTGGTGTGGCCAGAGGGGCCTTCCCCGGCCTCCCACCTGGCTCCCTCCTGCTGCGGCCGGGGACCCAGCGCTGAGGGTGACCTTGACGCTCCTCCCGGCGGGGACAGAGTGCGGTCAGAGCGTTTGTTCTTCACTGTCAATTAGAGGAGAGCCAGAAAAGCCGCTCGGCTCCCCCAGGCTGGGTCCCAACCCCACCACAGCCCGGACCAGCGCAGCCCCCAGGCAGCGCATCACACCGGGCCCCTCTCCCCATGCAGCGCTCCGATCGCTGCACGTTGGCGCTGGCACAGCTTGGCATGGGTCCTGGCAGGGGGCTCGGTGGGCACCAGGGGCTGGCTGGGAGCAGAGCTCTGAGCTACAGAGCGGTGGGGCCGAGAGAGGCTCTGGGGTGCCCTGGGTGCCCAGCGCTGGTTGCAGGGGCTGGTGGCACCCAGAGCTGGTGGCACCCAGAGCTGGTCCGCAGGGAGGTGAGAGGCTGCTGCCCCCTGCTGCTTTGCTGGCACCCCGTTGTCCCCAAAACCCGGCCGTGGGGCGGCGTGTTGGAGGCGTGGGCATGCTTCGGTCCACGCACCTCGGCAGCCCCGTTGGCGGGCGCTGGGGCGGCGCGAGGGTGCAGCCCGCGGAGCTGTGCCCGCGCTGGCACATGCTAATTGCATGTAATGGGGAGAGTGTTATCAGCTAAAATCCGTAATTAGGCAGTTCCATTGTCATGCAAACCCGCCTGACTAATTCATTCATAACAACCGCACGCTTAATCAGCGCCCAGACGCTGCCACGCGCTCGCCGGGAGCCGGGCACCCTGCGGCCCCCACGCAGCCGCTGCAGCGCCACGGGACGTGGCCGTGGGGCTGGCACCCGTGGGGGTGGCACCCGTGGGGCGCATGCCAGGGTCTCCTGTGGCCATCCTGTGGGGTGGTGCCAGGCAGTGGGACGTTGGGACACGCTGTCGGGGAGTGGCACCGTGCCCGTGGCACACGGCCGTGCCCTGCAGCACTCGGGGACGCGTTGGCGCCCTGTGCCCGCTGTCCCTGCTGCCCGGGGCTTGCCGCACACCAGACTGGCCCGGAGCCGGGCTGCGCTGCCTGGCCTTGGCGTCCGACCCTGCTGGCTCGCTGCCCGGATGGAGCTGGCACCAGCACCTGGCTGGCATCTCCGTGCAGTGCCACCTCGGCACCCGCCAAAGGGGACCCCGTGCCTGGGCTGCGTGGGGTGCACGGGGCCGGCACCCCCAGGCCCTCCTGGGCACGGCAGGACCGGCGTCCTCCGCCCCCCAGCACCCGCCTTTCCCTCGTTTAGGCGGGCGCAATCAGCAGCAATTATTGCTTTAATTACCTGCTGCCGGGGCGCAGGCCGGGCGCCTGCGAAGTGCGAGGAAATCTTTCATTTTAATGGAGTGCCAGGCCTGGCGCGGGCCACGATTTATGGGGCTCCAGCTGGGGATTTAATTTGCCGGCTGCAATGCCCGCGGTGATGCGGGGAGGTCCCTGGGGGGGCGCAGCCAGTGGGGGCAGGGGCTGGCACCCAGGTCCCCACCCCACACAGTGCTGCGGTGGCCGTGGGGCTGCGGGCAGGGGACGGGGGTGGCACGGCGAGCTGGTGGCACGGGGCCGGCACTGCTGCGGCCGCCCGCGGGCAGGCTCTCCTCGCCAAGAACACGCTGACCTTCCCCGCGTCTCCTCACAGCAGGCACCGGCGCGCCGCGCTCAGCACCGCCGGGGAGCTCGGGACTGATGCTGGGAGCAGGATCAGTCCCTTGAGTCCCTTGAGGAGCAGTGGGGCCAAGCTGGGGGGTTGGGGGCACGGCCCCGGGGTGGGGGTGTGATGGGTTCTGGCAGGGTCCCCTCCCCACTGGGGCACCCTGCAGCGTCACCCTGCCCAGTGGCTGCAGTGCACCCGGTGTTTGGTGCTGGGGGGCTCTGGCGCTACGTGGAGGGGCCCCCAGGGGTGGCAGCACCTGGGGGGGGGCACAGGGAGCAGCGGGGGCTGCGCGTGGCAGGGCCGGGTGCCCACATCCCCCCTGGGAGGGCAGGGGGTGGCCAGCCCCGCAGCACCCCCTCCACACCCCGAGTTTCCCCGGCACGCTGCCCCTTTGTTAGGCCCGCCGCTGCGCTCGTTAGCCCACGTGGGTGGGGGATAATTGATAATAAAGCCCCGCTTAATGCACTAGGTTTACCGGCGGTGATTTATCGGCGCTGGGAGCGCGCCGCCGTCCCAATTACCCGTTCCGCTGCCGAGACAGCGGCTGGCCGGGGCCGTGACGAGTGGGACCAGCATCCCCCTGTCCCCCCCCCGGTCCCCGTGTCCCCCCCACCCTCCTGAAGTTAGGCGGCTCCCTTTGCCAAGGTGACATAAGCATCTCGCCTGTTTCCATGGCGACGCAGCGGCAGGTGAGCGGCGAGGCCGCGCGGTGTGGGAGCCCGGCGCAGCGCCGCGTGGGGGGCCCGATGGTGCCCACGCTGCACGGGACGCCCACGGCGGGTGGGGTGGGGTGGGGTGCCCGCGGTCTGTGGGACGCCCGCAGGACGTGGGGGTGTCTGTGGTGTGCGTGGGGGGCACGCTGGGTTTGGGGTGGCCGTGCCGTGGGGTGCCTGTGGTGCATTGGAGAGAGCCACGATGTGCTTGGGGTGCCCGTGGGGTTTGGGAGGGGCCCACAGCATGGTCCCCCTGCTCCCTTGCCAGGGTTCCAGGCCAGCTCCGTCCCCCAGCCCTGCCCATGGCTGAAGACCACCAGTGCCTCGACTGGGTGGCAGCGTGGTAGAGCCCCCCTGGTGCTCAGCACGGTGCCAAGCAGCAGGGTGGTGTCCCTCCGGGGGGCTCCGGGGGTCTGCCTTGTGCTCCGTGCCCGTCCCACCCTGCCCTCGAGGCACTGGTGGCCCCGTTGAGTGGGGAGCCAGGGGGGTCCTGTCCATGCTGCACCCACCCATGGAGCTGCCGCCCCCCACCCCTCTGCTTGACCTCAATGGGCAGTGCCCGGCTCAGCGCCCTCCGTGCTCATTCCGTGTGTGATTAAGGGCAGAGCCCTGGAGCGCCACGAGCCCGTTAACCCACGTGCCAGCCGCAGCCCGGCAGCTTTATTGCTGTGCAGAGCAACCCGCTTAGCTCAGAAATAAAGCCTTTGGAGCTGGGTTGCCTTTCTGCCCATCGCAGCCCCCCCCCGGCACAGCGTGGGGCCCCACGTGCCGGCACCCAGGGGTGCACGGGAAGGAGGCAGCAGCGCGATGGGTGCCGTGGGGTGAGCCACGGGGGCTGCAGTGACCCCGTCACCCCCGGCACGCGTCGGGGGGACACGCAGCCCCTGCCCGTGCCGTGACCCCCCCAGGCTGCAGCTGGGGGTGGGTGTCATTAAACCAGTGAAATATGAAATGCCTGTGTATCCCGGACAGGGGTTTTAATTAAATTAATTGCTAGCGACATTGTAAAAGTGCTGATGGGGTAATAACTGGCGCGTTATGGTGGCCGTTTATCTTCGCCGCGTAAATGAGCTGCTGCACCTTGCCCGTCCCGCTGGGCACCGCGGCCGGGCTTGCTCAGCGCCCGCTCCCTGGCCTGGAGGGGCCCGATCCGGCCCGGGGGGGGGGCAGCAGGGCACGGAGCCCCCCAGGAGACTCAGCCAGGGCCCAAGGGACGCCCGTGTCCCCCGTGTCCCTGCTGTGCAGGCGGCGCTGCCCGGGTGGGGAGGGGGACCCCGGGGCTGGCGGCGAGTTGGGGGCATGGCGGGCACGCGGGGGGCGGCAGGCGGTTGCCAAACGAAGGCACTTAATTACTGCGCATTCCATCCCATTTAATTGCTTATTAAATCCTAACCAGCCAATTAGCAGCAGCAATTACAGCTTCATTCAGTGACACAATCGCTATTTTATCGTTTGTTAATCAAATGCTTATTTAGGGCCCTGTTTTATTAACTCTTTCCACAGCGGGCGCCTGCGCGGGGCGGGAGGAGCGGGGGCGCCGGCTGCGGGGGCACACGGCTGCCTGCAGGGCTGGGGGACACGGCCACCACCACGTGCCACGTCCCCAGCGCTGCTGTCCCCACACCGTCCTGTCCTTGGGGTGGCTCCCACAGCCCCCCAGCAATGCCAAGGGATGCTCAGCCCCACCAGGGATCAACCTGCATGGCCTGACCCATCCTCACCACTGGGGACACTTGGGGATGGCCACCCCCCGTGTGCCAGCTCCTGGGCAGTGACACAGGATGTGGCATGCCACCGTGTCACCCTACACCGTGTCCCTGTGGCACGGCAGTGGGGTGCGCACCCCGCTGGCTCCCACCTCGCCGGGATGCAGCGGGGCAGGATGCGGCCCCTGCGGCGTGCAGGGGAAGGGGGGCAGCGGGCGCCTGCAGCGCCCCGGGAGGAGTGAGCGATGTCCCTTATTGGTCACACTACATTTCCTTTTCATTAGCACTAAGTGCGGACATGAGGGATCGGCGCGGGTTCAGTGGGCGCAGCCGCCGCGCTGCTCCTCTCGCTGATGGATGGCGGGGCCGGGGGGGGGGCTGCCGGGGCTGCCGCAGTGCTGGCGGCAGGGGGGAGGCGGCCGCGGGGCTTGGGGTCACCGGTGGCCCCGGAGGTGGCCTAGCCCCCGTGTCCCTGCAGGTGCTCAGCAGAGCGCGACCGTGGCCACCCCTGTGTCCGGCGCGTCCCCGGACCTGCTGCCCCGCTTCCTGCTGGAGCCCGAGGACGTGTACATCGTGAAGAACAAGCCGGTGAGCCTGGCCTGCCGGGCCACCCCCGCCACCCAGATCTACTTCAAGTGCAACGGCGAGTGGGTGCACCAGGGCGACCACGTCACGCAGCACAGCACCGACCGCAGCACTGGTGAGCGCCGGCTCAGCTGCCCTGGCTCCTGGTGGCTGCCATGGTCGCGGGGAGCCATGCGCAGCCCTTTTGGGGGGTTGCACGGGGCTGGGGACCCGCGGGGAGCTTTCCTGCGTGGCCAGTGCTCACCTGCTGCCTCCTGTCCCAGGGCTGCCCGTGATGGAGGTGCGCATCGAAATCACCCGCCAGCAAGTGGAGAAGATCTTCGGGCTGGAGGAGTACTGGTGCCAGTGCGTGGCATGGAGCTCCTCCGGCACCACCAAGAGCCAGAAGGCCTTTGTGCGCATCGCCTGTGAGTGTTCGGGGCCGCCCCGGCGGGTCCCCAGGCAAGGCAGGGCACACGGGGTGCTGGCCCCTATAACGGGGTGTTGTGCCCCCCCCCCCCAGATCTGCGCAAGAACTTCGAGCAGGAGCCGACGGCCAGGGAGGTGTCCATCGAGCAGGGCATCGTGCTGCCGTGCCGCCCCCCCGAGGGCATCCCCCCCGCCGAGGTGAGCCACGGGACGAGGCGTCGGGGGCCAACGCGTGCCCTTTCCTTGTGGGGATGCTGTGGGTGCTCCCCGAATGGGCTCCCAGCAACGTCCCCGTGCCCACAGGTGGAGTGGCTGCGCAACGAGGAGCTGGTGGACCCGGCGCTGGACGCCAACGTCTACGTGACGCCGGAGCACAGCCTGGTGCTGCGGCAAGCCCGCCTGGCTGACACCGCCAACTACACCTGCGTGGCCAAAAACATCGTGGCCCGCCGCCGCAGCGCCTCGGCCGCCATCACCGTCTACGGTACGGCCCCGCCGTGCCGCCCCCCCGCCCCGCTGTGCCACCCCGATGTCACTGTCCCCGTCCCCCGGTGTCCCCCCCGGCCCGGCGGGCGCTGACGGGTCGCTCTCCACCCAGTGAACGGCGGCTGGTCGACGTGGACGCAGTGGTCGGGCTGCAGCACCAGCTGCGGACGGGGCTGGCAGAAGCGGAGCCGGACTTGCACCAACCCCACGCCCCTCAACGGGGGGGCTTTCTGTGAGGGCCAAAACGTGCAGAAAAGCGCCTGCACCACCCTCTGCCCAGGTACCCGCCGTGCCCGCGGCACCGCCTGCGCCCCACCGCACCCAGCGTCGCGCCCACCCCGCTCGTCTCGTCCTCCCACCCCTGTGTGTGTGTCCATCTGTCCGTCCCAGCCCCGGGGCAGGGGAAAGGGTGCTGGGGGGGTGCCGGCGAGGCGCTGACCCCCGCTGTGCCCACAGTGGATGGAGCCTGGTCGGAGTGGAGCAAGTGGTCGGTGTGCGGGACCGAGTGCACGCACTGGCGGAGCCGCGAGTGCTCGGAGCCCGCGCCGCGCAACGGGGGCCAGGAGTGCCACGGCGCCGAGCTGGAGACCCGCAACTGCACCTCCGAGCTCTGCAGCCCCGGTGAGTGCCACGGGGTGGGGGGGGCACGCCGAGGAACGGGGGAACGGGGACACGGAGCTGCACCCCTGGGTGCTGACGCCCTGCCCCGCGCAGCCGCCCAGGGCGCTGAGGACGTGGCGCTGTACGTGGGGCTGATCGCCGTGGCCGTGTGCCTGGTGCTGCTGCTGCTGGTGGGCGTGCTGGTGTACTGCCGCAAGAAGGGGGGCCTGGACGCCGACGTGGCCGACTCCTCCATCCTCACCGCCGGCTTCCAGCCCGTCAGCATCAAGCCCAGCAAGGCGGGTGAGCGAGGGGGACAGGGCTGCGTGCCCACCCTGCCACCTGCACGCTGCTGGGACACGGCGTGCCCTGCTCCTTGGGGTGGCAGTTTCCTTTTGGGGGGGACTCTGGGGAGGGATTGTGTGCTCCGTGTCTCCCTGGGTAGGAGCTCTGTGCCCCCTGGGGTCTCTGGGAAGTGGCTGTGTGTCCCTGCTGCTGGGATAGGGGCTCTGTTATAGGGTCCCTGTTGGTGGGTCAGTGCTTTGTATCCCATAGGGCCCCTGGCTGTGGGTAGGGGGCTCTGCATCCCAGAGGGTTCCTGGGCACAGGTTTGGTGCTGGGTGCTCCTTGGACCCCTGGGGGTGGCTGCGCCCTGTAGGGTCTGTGCTGTGGGTCAGGGGCTTGATATATTTTAGAGCCCTGTGGGTGGCTGTGCCCCATCAGATCTTTCCTGTGGGGTTGGGGCCGTGCACCCCACGGTCCCCGGGACGGCTGCGCCCCGACACGAGGGCAGCAGCATCACAGCCCCCGCTCTGTGCCGCAGACAACCCCAGCCTGCTCACCATCCAGCCCGACCTCAGCACGGCCACCATGACCTACCAGGGCTCGCTGTGCCCGCGCCAGGACGGCCCCTCCAAGCTCCAGCTGCCCAACGGGCACCTGCTGAGCCCGCTGGGCGCCGGGCGGCACACGCTGCACCACAGCTCGCCCGCCGCCGAGGGCGCAGACTTCGTGGCCCGGCTCTCCACCCAGAGCTATTTCCGCTCCCTGCCCCGCGGCAACACCAACATGGCCTACGGCACCTTCAACTTTTTGGGGGGGCGCCTCATGATCCCCAACACAGGTACAGTGGGTGCCGGAGGGCTGCCCGGTGGCTGCGTCGCCCCACGGGGTGCAGGGATGGGGGGGCTCAGCCTGCTGCCTGCGTTCCCCCATCACCACCAGGCATCAGCTTGCTGATCCCACCCGATGCCATCCCACGGGGGAAGATCTACGAGGTCTACCTGACGCTGCACAAGCACGAGGAGGTGAGGTAGGTGCCGGGGCCACCGGGTATCAGGGCTGCGGGGGTGCCGGCTATGCTCACCCCCCCATAAAACCTCCTGTGTCCCCCCCCCAGGCTGCCCCTAGCCGGCTGCCAGACGCTGCTGAGCCCCATCGTCAGCTGCGGCCCCCCCGGTGTCCTCCTCACGCGCCCCGCCATCCTGGCCATGGGGCACTGCGTGGAGGCCAGCGCTGAGAACTGGAGCCTGCGGCTGAAGAAGCAGTCGTGCGAGGGCACGTGGGAGGTGAGCACCCTACCGGAGGTGGTAGTGATGGGGAGGAGGACACCCCATACACTGGGGGCTTTTTTTTTTTTTTTTTTTTTGGCGTGGGGGCTGCATCTGCCGGTGCCGCAGGACGTGCTGCAGCTGGGCGCGGAGCCGTGCACGGAGCTGTACTACTGCCAGCTGGAGGCGCAGGCCTGCTACATCTTCACGGAGCAGCTGGGGCGCTTCGCCCTGGTCGGGGAGTCCCTCAGCATGGCAGCCTCCAAGCGCCTCAAGCTGGTCCTGTTCGCGCCCGCCGCCTGCCCCTCGCTGGAGTACAACATCCGCGTCTACTGCCTCAGCGACACCCAGGACGCGCTCAAGGTACCGGGGCTCCCCACTCTGTGCCGGGATTTTTTTTGGGGGGAGGGTTGGGGGGGTCTGCGCCCCACTGCCCGACCTCCTGCCCACGCCACCAGGAGGTGATCCAGCTGGAGAAGCAGATGGGGGGGCAGCTGATCGGGGCCCCCCGCGTGCTGCACTTCAAGGACAGCTACCACAACCTGCGCCTCTCCATCCACGACATGCCCAGCTCGCTCTGGAAGAGCAAGCTGCTCGCCAGCTACCAGGTAAGGGGAACAGGGTGGGGGGCAGGTCCTGGTTTTGGCACTCAGGGGAAGGATGGGGGGGGTCCCCGCTGCCGTGACCACCCTCGCCCCGCCGCAGGAAATCCCCTTCTACCACATCTGGAGCGGGCTGCAGCCCTACCTGCACTGCACCTTCACCCTGGAACGCCTCAGCCCCAGCACCTGCGAGCTGGCCTGCAAGATCTGGATCTGGCAGGTGGAGGGTGACGGGCAGAGCTTCACCATCAACTTCAACATCGCCAAGGTGAGGGCAGGGCGGGGGGAACCCCCCCAGCACCCCTGGGACGAGCTCACCCCGGTGGCGCTCTCCCCTACAGGACACGAGGTTTTCGGACTGGCTGGTCCCCGACAGCGAGGTGGGCTCCCCGGCCCTGGTGGGTCCCAGTGCCTTCAAGATCCCCTTCCTCATCCGCCAGAAGATCATCAGCAGCCTGGACACGCCGTGCGCCCGGGGAGCCGACTGGAGGACGCTGGCCCAAAAACTCAACCTCGACAGGTGCCGTGGGGATGGGGACGGGGACAGGGGGGTGTCCGGCAAAATCCTGCACCTGTGGCACGCCTGGGAGCGGGGTGATGCTGACGGTGAGTTGTCCCCGTTCCTGTACCCTGACGCCGTCCCTCTGCCCCGCAGCCATCTCAGCTTCTATGCCTCCAAGCCCAGCCCCACGGCCATGATCCTCAACCTGTGGGAGGCGCGGCACTTCCCCAACGGCAACCTCTCGCAGCTGGCCGCCGCCGTGGCCGAGGTGGGCAAGCAGGACGGTGCCCTCTTCGCCGTGTCCGAGGCCGAGTGCTGAGCCACGGCGAGGCCCCGGCCCCTCTCCCGGGGACCGTGGGGCAGGAGGGGGCCCCGGCCGGCCCCTGGGCCCCGCTGCCCCACGGCTCCCGGCCCGTGCCCGCCGGGAGGGCTGCCCGTGGCCGTGGCCGTGGGTGCCGGGCTCGGCGCGGGGCTGGGGTGCGTGCGGGCGCTGGGTTGTGCGTGGTGCGTGCGGTGCCGTCGTGCTGTCTCCGCCCGGGGCTGGGCGGCCCCGGGCCCCGTGCCGTGTTGTGTAAAGACCGTTTTTTTAATTCTGTATTAAGTGCATTCAAGTATTTACACTTGGCCTTATGTACATAGCGGTGCCGCGGGCGGGGGGTCTGGCGGACGTGAATGTAAATAAATTCGATATATATTGCTACGTGCGGCTCTGCCCGGCCGTGCGCGGTGCCCCCCCCGGCCCCCTGCCCTCACCCCAGGAGTCAGAGGTGCGGAGCCAAGCGTTTTATTGGGGGCGAGGAGGAGGACGGGGCTGTCCCTAGGGGCTGGGCTCCCGGCACGCCACGGCCGCCACGAGCGCGGCGCCTTTCCCTGAGCCATCCTCCGACTGCAGGAAGGTGACGGCGCAGTTGGGCGCGAGGTCCTGCAGCATCTGCTGGAGGTTGTGGGAGAAGCTGCGGGGACAGGACGAGGCGGCTGAGCACCAGCAGGGCGGCCCCGTGCCCCCAACCCCTTCCCCGGGGTACTCACTGCGGGTGCATCTTGTACAAGGTGCCGTCCACCCCCACGGTGACGGCCAGCTGGGCCAGACCCCGGTTCTCCCGCATCTTCTCCACCACGGCGGCCAGGCCGGCGGCGCAGAGCTGGGCCGCCCGCAGGGACACGGTCTGGCACACCTCGCGCACCAGCACGCTGTCCTCGAAGCTGGCGTCCAGCTCCAGGTCCCTCAGGATGTCCTGCACGTGCTGCAGGGCCAGCCCGTCGCTGCGCCGGGGCAGGGCCACGGTTAGCATCGCCGTCATCATCCCATTAAATGGGGTGGATTTGGGTCACCCTGCACACCTCAGCCCCACCACGAGGGCTGCCCGCACTCACGTCTCGATGGTGGAGAGGAACTTGGTCTGGAAGATGTCCTTGGTCTGGAGCTTGAGCGAGGGCTTGCCGCGGAACAGGAGCTGTTTGTCCACCATCGCCAGCAGGATGTGGCGCACGATCTCGCCCAGGTACATGCCGCTGATCAGCTTCTCAAACCTGCCCCAGGCACAGCCCCAGCTGCCTTACTGCCCCCCCCCCCCCGGAGCCCTGCCCACGCCAGGCCCCTCGCCCACCTCTGCTTGCCCGCGTTGATGGTTTTCTCGTCCACCATCCGGTCAAAGGTGGTGAAGATGTCGTCCAGGCAGCCGTTGTCCCCGAAGGCCCCCCACTCCATGTTGATGCACATGCGGCCTTCCTCCCCCTCCACGGTGCCCACGTTCTTCCTCTCCTCCATGTAGCAGGCGTTGGTCCCCGTCCCTGCAGCCCAGCGCTGCTGTCACCCCCCCAGACCAAGCCCCAGCAGCGCCTGGAGAGAGCTAGGGCAAGGAACGGGAGAGACCCCCGGGTGCAGAGGTGCCCCTCACCCACGATGAGGCCGATTTCACATCTGGGGTCGTCGTAGCCGCAGGCCATCATGGTTCCCACGGTGTCGTTCACCACGGCCACCACCTTCAGCGCCAGGTGCTGCAGGCAGGAGATGGGGACACGTGGCGTGGTGGCACCCAAGCTGTCACCAGCAGGGGGTGAGGGGAGGGGTCCCCAGCCCTTCCCCACCTGTTTGCGCTCTGCAGCCTCTCTCAGCAGCTGGACCACGTCCTGCCCCACGCAGCCCGAGGCGCTGAAGCCTTTGGTCCAGGTCAGCAGCACGGCCTGGAAGGGAAACAGGAGCAGGGGCCAGGCTGCATCGCACCCGGGGACCCTTCCCATCCCGCGGGGCCAGCGCCGCCCCCCCCACCTTATCCAGGCCCAGCTGCTGGCAGGGGAAGGAGAAGGTGAAGCCGAGGGGCAGGACCTGCTCCATCAGGCTCTGCTTGCTCTGGAAGTCCATGATGCACTCGATGATGTGGTCGAAGAGCTGTGGAGAGGGGCTGCGGTCAGGCTGCAGCGACGCAGGGGGGGCTGTCCCCAGGCACGGGCAGCCCCGGGGCATTCCCAGCCCTCGCCCGGTGCCGGAGCCTCACCGCCTCGCCGGTGCCTTGCATGATGGATGTCGGGATGACGTAGATCTCGCTGGCCATGTGGATGCCTTCCTCCATCACACGCACCACCAGCACGCGGAAATTGGTGCCCCCCAGGTCCAGAGCCAGAAAGTCGCCTCTCTCTGCGGGGAGCACACCCGGGGGGGGGCGTGAGCGGGGCCAGAGACCCCCCTCTCCCCTCCAAGGGGCTCATTTCCCCGTTCATTTCCCTGTCCCTCACCGGTGCCGTCGGGCGTGTTGCAGACGTAGGTGGGCAGCATGCGGACGGAGGCGTCGGCGTTGCTGTCCCGGCCCAGCCCGCGCTCCATCTCCTGCCTCATCAGCCCCTGGACGCGCTCCAGGTCGGCGCGGCTGAGCCGCAGCGGGGCCAGCAGCTGCTCCACCTCGTGGCGCTGGGTCAACATGCGCTGGGCCACTGCTGTCACCATGGCCACCCCCAGCCCGTTGGTGTCCGCCGCGGGCACCAGGGTGGCCGCGCACTCGGGGGCCAGCAGCCCCGCCACGCTCTGCAGGATCTCCCCAAACCTATGGGGAGGAAGAGGAGGTTGAAGGCCAGGCTTGAGGCATCCTGAGGGGCATCCTCCCCAGCCAGGAGCCCCTATTTTCCCCCCCGTACCTGGCGTGGGCGCGGTAGAGCTCGCCATCCACCCCCACGTTGACCACCAGCCGCTCCAGCTCGCGGCTGCGGCACATGAGGCTGAGGATGGCGGCCAGCCCCGTGGCGCTGAGCGCGGCGGCGCGGCTCACCACCGCCCGGCAGATCTGCTGCACCCGGCAGCAGTCCCGCTCGCTCGGCTGCAGCCCCAGGGCCTCCAGAGCGCTCCTCGCCTTGGCCATGCCCGTCTCGTTGCTGCAAGGCAGAGACACTCAAGGGGCTGCCCGCTCGCGGCCGGGGGCACCCACCCGTCCGGCCTCCCAACCACTGGGCACTCACTCCATGATCTCCAGGACCTGCTGGGTCTTGAAGGCGTCCTTGCTCCCCAGGGCGGAGGTGCTGGCCCCGACGAAAAGCGCTTGCTCGGCGGCCAGCATGAGCATGGCGTGCCGGACGATCTCCCCCAGGTAGAGGCCGCCCACCATCTTCTCAAACCTGCGTGTGGTGGGAGTCAGCCCCCTCCCCAGCACGGCCCCACCACCCCCAGCCCTCTCAGAGCACCACGGGGGGGTCCATTTACTCCTGCTGGCATCCCCATCGCTCCGAGGAGACCCCCGGGGACCCCCCCCTCCCTCGCTGCACCTCCTCTCCCCAGGGTTGGAGGACTCCTGGTCCACGCGGTGGTCGTAGGGGGTGAGCACATCATTGAGGGCGCCGTCGTCCCCGAAGCAGCCCCACTCGCTGTTGACGCACATCCTGCCGTTGTTCTCCTCCACCACCTCCACCAGCTGCGCCTCAGCCATGAAGCAGCTGTTGGTGCCCGTGCCTGGGGGGGTGGGAGCGAGGTTTGGGGGGGTGCTGAGCGCCAACGCAGCCCCCCCCCAGCAGCGCCGTGCCGCCCCCCGTGGCACCCGCTGCTCACCCATCACCAGGGCGATCTCGCAGGGCTTCCCCCCCCAGCTGCTGGCCATCATGGTGCCCACGGTGTCGTTGAGCAGGGCGATGACTTCCACGTGGTAGAGCTGGCGGGGAGCAGGGCTCGGTCAGCTCCATCCCCGGGGGGGCAGCCCCCAGGCTGGACGGGACCCTCGCCTGGCGCCCCACAGCCCCCCCCACACCACCTCCAGCTTGTTGATGGCTGCCTGCAGCAGCTGCACCACGTCCTTGCCCTCCACGTCGCTGCACTGGAAGCCCTTGGACCAGGAGATGAGCTCAGCCTGCACAGAGCACGGGGGGGCGAGCTGTTGATATTCGGCCCGGGGGTGTCTCTGTCCCCCCCCCCCGGCGAGCTGCCCCGCTCACCTTGCCCAGCCCCGTCTGCCTGCAGCTGAACGGGAAGATGAAGCCCACGGGGAGGCGATGCTGGGGGTTGCCGATTTCCTCCAGGAACTTTTGCACGCATTGGGCGACGAAGTCAAAGAGCTGCGAAGGCAGCGGGTGAGCAGCTGCCCCCCTGCCCCAGCACCCCGGGGTGCAGGAGGTGGTCGGAGCCCCGTGGTGCCATGATTCCCCCCCCCACCCCGTACCGCTTCCCCGGTGCCCTGCAGCTTGTCCGCTGGCAGCTCGAAGGTCTTGTACATCAGCTGGGGGCTCTGGTTTCCGTCGCCCAGCAGGGTCACGAACAGGGTGCGGACGTGGCTCTGGCACAGCTCCACCACCATGAGGTCGCCCTTCTCTACGGGGCAGTGGTGGCAGCGTTGGGCAGAGACCAGCCCCCGATCTGCCCCTCGCCCTGTCCCAGTGATGCCCACCCCCGGGAAGCAGCAATTCCCCTCCTGAGACCACCGCAGGGCCCCAGGGAGCCGGCTCCTGGCTTTTCTCCCCACGCAGGGGCAGCTCCCAGAGCCCACAGCCAGCCCAAGGAGGGGATTCCTGCGGGACCCTTCCCTGGCACCGCGGCGAGGGGCGCAGGGCTGGGGGCAGCACAGCAGCACGTCCCCCCGCCGGGCTGCCTCACCGGTGCCGTCAGGCGTGGAGCAGATGAAGGTGGGCAGCATGTGCACGGTGCTTTGTGCGTGCGTCTCTTGGCTCAGCCCCTTCTCCATGGCCTCCAGCATGCGGCACTTCACCGCCTGCAGCTTCTCCAGCGAGAGGGTGAGCGACAGCAGCGCCCGTTGCACCTGGGGACAGCGGGTCAGGGGGGGCCGGCAGGATAGAGGGGACAGGGGACACCACAGCTTGGGCACGGAGAGGCAGGGACGGGCCTTACCGGCGTGCAGGAGGGGAGGTTGTCCTGGTGTCCAAACTGGAAGCTCCCCGGGGCCCTGCGTGGAGGGAGGTGGTGTCACCCAGCGAGCCCCCGGCCGTGCCGCAGCAGCATGGCCGGAGGGGCCTGATCCCGGCCGGGCCTCCCCACCTCCCCTCCGCGTCCCTGCCGCATGGGGCCGAGGTCTGGGCAGCGTCGTGGCTCGGCAGCGTCGTGCCGCCGTCGCGACCGGGCAGCCGGGGGTAGAGGGCACAGCTGTGCCCCACGATGACGATGGCGCAGAGGCTGTCCTCGAGGCCGGGCGCTGCTGAAGGCTGCTGCCCCCACATCATCATGCCCATGCACCTGCAAGAGGCCGGAGGCTGGTCTCTGCCCGGGCAGGGAATGTTTAAAAGCAGGGTGGGGGGGCCCAGCTCTCTCTCCCTGCTTCCCACCCCACACCCGACCCCACGGCACCCTCACCGGTTGATGGGGGGCAGGCGGCCCCTCTCCCCGTGGGGGCTCCACGGGGTCCTGCCGCCGCGGCTGGGCTGGGAGCCAGGGCGCCCGGGGTTGGACATGGCAGCAGGAGGGGGGCACCCGTTGGTGGCACCCTGGGTGTGTTGGGTGGGGGGGTGGAACCGTTGGTAACGCCGCTGCCCCGGCAACAGAAGCAGAACTCGCCCCCAGGAGCGGGCCCATGGGTGCGGCAATAGGGGACTGGGGGGGGTCCAGCCCTGGGGTCCCGCTCGGCGCCCCGCTCCCCCGAGAAGGACGGCACGGCTGCTGCGGGTTTGCTGCAGTTTCATAAAAACATACATAAATATATTTCGGTTTCTTTAACAGGGAGCGAAGCCGCGCAGGCACCTATAAAACACAGTCACTGCTCCGCCCGGCGCTCCCGGCTCGGCTCACGGCGTAGAAAATGTATAAAAGGGGGGTGTGGGAGCAGCGGGAGCAGCCCTCAGAACTTGTGCCTCCTCCGGCGGCCGGCTCGGGGCTGCTGCTGGCTGCCCGAGGGGTGCACCGAGCGCGGCGCCGAGTCCAGGGAGCAGCCCGGGGCGGGTGGCACCGCGGAGGTGCCGAAAGGGAGGCACGGGAGGGAGCTGGCGCTGTCCCCGGCCTCCTCGTTCTCCTCCTCTTCCTCTTCGGCGCGGGCTGGGAGCATGGGAGGGGAGTGTTGGCTTCCTAGTCCAGCGAGGGGGGTCCCCGCATCACCACCTGCAAGGAGAGGGCACATCAGCACCCGTGGGGGCAGCACCCTGACACCCCCTCCTCAAGACCTCGGTGACATGGAGCTGGGCTGTGCCATCACCGGCACATCTTGGGCTGTGCCACAGGTCTGTGGGGCTCCCGAGGGGGTCCAACAGCCCCCTCCTAACCCCCAGCCCCCTATAAGAAGGCTCCTTCAGCAGGAACATGGAGCTGCCACCCCAAAGCCCCAAAAGGGGAGGTCCGGCAGCCCTCATCCCAGCACAAAAAGCAGCTTCCCACCTGCAGACTTGCTCTCCGAGAGCTCCAGCATGCTGAGGAGTCCCCTCTCGTGCCTTCCCACAACCTGCCAAGGGAGAGGAGAACACCATCACAGCGCTGTTGTGAAGGAAGCTGTCTGGACACAGACACCAGGGCAGCTTTGGGGCCAGTTAACGGAGCAGAGCCCGGTAAGAACGGAACCCAGGGACAGGAAGCCACCCCAAGCCCAGTGAGCAAGCACGGGGCTGTATGGGGCTATCTGGGCACCAAAGACTTTGCCACATCTCGGGCACATCCCCCACGCATTGTGCCTTTTGAGGCTTTGTCCTGCTCTGTGGATGGGGCTTGATGCTTTGGGAAGAGCCTTCCCACACAGCACAGCCAGATGAGGAACGCACATCTCATGCCCTCTCTCAGGCTCAGGAAGGTGTGACCACACAGACAAAGGGAAGGGCACTGACCCCGCCTGCAAAGTCCCCTCTCCTGACGGTTCCCTGCCCCAGAAGGCACTGGCATCCCAGCTGCAGGGCTGGAGCTGCCAAGCACCCCAAAACGGGCCGTGGAAGGAACCCCGTGCTACCAGCAAGAAGCTCCCCAACGGCCCAGGACCCTGACCTGCTCCCCCCTCGGCACGAGGCAGAGCCAGAGGAAACCCAGAGCCTTTCCAAGCCACCTATAGGGTCGCCCACCCCCAGCTCCTTCCTGTGGGGACGGAGTCAAACGGCCCCCACGGAGCCGGTGACACGCAGGAGCAGCCGTGCCCCACAGCTCCCCGAGCCACGCAGCGCTTGGCTGTGTCCCAGCCAAAACCATCAACCAGAAATCTCATCATTTGCATCTGAATCCCCAAAGGGCTGAGGCCTGTGATGGATTTAAGGGATTATAGGAAACTAAGACATCATGTTGCATCTTCACGCTGAGAATCATTTCTGAGCGCAGGCAAAGCTCAGGCACGAGGGCTCTGCCTGCAGGAGCCAGCGGGAAGGCTCAGAAGACCCCTCCCCACGCTCCCCCCAGACCACCACGAGCAGGACAAGGCCCGGTGGGGGCCAACACCTGGTGGGTGACCGTGCCCCAGCTGCTCCTCATGCTCCTGCCACGTCCCCCCAGCGGGCACACCTCCCCGTGCTCACTCCCCTGGGATGCTCCAGGCACGGAGCGGCTCCCCCCAGCTTCAGCTCCAAACCTTCCCCGAGGGAAGGGGCCGGTGGATGGAGTCAGATGCGCCTGTCACCCTGCCACCACCCTCCACGGCATCTATATTCAGCCGAGGGAGGCTGCAGGAGCGAGGCGCGCCGCCTGGCAGCGGGACAGGCTGGCTGCCTGCCTGCTGGAGAGGTTACTGGCAGCGCCGCCGGATTAGCTCACCCCTGGGACCGGTCCATGCTCTTGCAGGAAGGCAACAAGCTCTCTGGCCAGGGCTACCACGCGCAGGGCCAGGCAATCCCGTGCCAGGACAGCTCATCCCACGGCCCCAAGGAAAGGGCTCCTGCTGGCGACCCGGCCCCGAACCCAGCGCAAAGCAAAGGAGACGGTCTGCGGGGTCACCCCTCACCTTGGCGCTTCGCAGCCTCCTGGTTCCCTGAGCTTGCCTAGCAGCCTGGAGGCAGCTGTCCACGTGCCTCTGATACTGCAGCAGTGGCACCAGTGACTTACAGAGGTAGCACTTCTCACACCTGCCAGGCACGAAAGGACAGAGCACCGCGTTAGGATTCGCCCTGCGCCGGGCTCCCAGCCACCGGATTGGGACCGAGCAGCGGGGTCAGGCCAGCGCCGAGCACAAAGCCTGAGCGATTATCAGTTTTCCCTGCCTGCTCCTCTGTCTCCTGCTGCTGCAGCAGCGGGACGGTAATCAAATCTGCTCATCTAACTATCTCAACCGCTGCTGATTTCTCCCCAGACATAAAGCACCCTGTCAAAATCCACAGAAATGAAGTGCGAGGGCTTTGCAAAAGGGAGTTAAATTCCGCCTGAAAAGCAAACCAAGTGTGTTAAATCAGAGAGACGTTTTACCAGGGCTGGATGAGCTTGTCTGACTAGTAAATCAAGTCTTCCTCTGCACTATCTCCATTTTACATGCCACAGCACACGCTCCTGCTGGGGGGCTGGCACAGGTGCCCTCTCCCTTGCAGCGCGCTCCTCGAACCCCCTCGTTTGTGCAGGAGATGCCCAGGCTCACGCAGGACGACTGAGTGTGGCTAGGAAGAAAATTACCCGGGGTGAAAGGAGATTGGAGGTCAGGCTTGGCTTTATATGGCTGTAATTGCTTCCACACCAGCTCTCGGCGGGGACCAGAGCATGCAGAAGAGGGCACTGGTTCTTCGGGAGAGCATCCACCCGGGGAGCTGTTCAGGAATGGACCTGCTCCAGGAAGAGACGAGCCCCCAGGGACCAGCCCCAGCAGTGTTGTGTTCAGTTTGATAAGCAGCACTCTCCTAGTAAAACTCACCCCAGGCTCTAAAACGCGTATGGAGAGCCCCCATCGAGCAAAACTCTGCAGTACTTTTCCCGTATTTTCTTTCCAGTCAGTGCTGATTACCCAGATAATGTGTCTAAACAGAAGCTGTCCTCTCTATAATTAGCCTAATTCCATTAGTGATGTTGCCATCCACTGTTTGTAACAGCAAAATTGCTTCCATAGCAGGGATTTTACTGTCAGATCCTCTCTTATGATGCTTTGTGTGGGTGGCAGGAGGAGGGGCTGCATGGGAAGAGATTAAACAAAGCCACTGCTATTCTGAAAGTCTAATTTAATTAAGAATATCACTACAGGTGCCATGTTGACAGCCTCCCCGTCCTAGCCTCTTCTTTTCCCAGGGTTACCAAGCTCAGATCTCCCAGCAGAAACTGCCTGAGTTAGCAACATTTCAGCTCCCTCCACGATGGCCGGAGACCACGCATCCCTGACCCACCATGGGTTTGGCTGAAAGGAATTAGTGCAAAAAATAAGCAAGCAGAGAGCAGCAAATTCCTCTTGTTTCGGTGTAAACATACCCAGCACTGCAACGAGGCGCTAAGCGAAGGCAATTTCTCAGGGAAATGATGCTGTAAGGCCAACAGCCAGCATTTATACAGGGATTAAGACATCCAGGGACGAGCTGGAGCAGAGAGACAGTGTTGGAGGAGCAAGCATACCTACTTACTTGTCAGTGTCTGAGGCTGCCGGGCCGCTGTCCCCACCGGCAGCTTTACTCCTGGCCTCTCTCTGACGCCGGGTGAGCACTGGAGGCAAAACAGACAAGGTTACGGGCCAGCCACCCCCACATCACCCCTGCACGGCGCCCACACCCTTCATTCTTTCACTAAAGGTTGCAGCAGGAGGGATGCAAAGTGAGGCGAAGGAACACAGGACTGGGGTGGCCAGGACCTCAATTCCTGCCAACGTGGGGGCTGGCCAAGCCTCCTTTTTTCACGGAGGGCTCTGGAAGAAGTTGCCTTCCCCAGCCTGAGAAGCCAGCTAAGCCGTTTCACACCAGCACTTGCCTTCCAGCAGAAACAGCTGGACCAACAGGATGCAGTTTACAGTAATTTTAAAGCTGACGCACGGCAGCGCAGCAGCCCGGGAGCGGAGCTGCACAGCTGCTCCAGCACCGCCGCGCCGCTCGCTGCCAAACTAAACACCCGTGTCTGCTGCCGGGCAGGGAGCGTGGGAGCAGAGAGGCTGGGGACGAAGGAGGGCTGAGGCTGTGCAGGGCCACCAGCCCTTCTGGGATGTGGAGGGAAGAGGCAGCCTTGCTGGGGAGGCGCACAGCTCGTGCCGGGGTGGGAAGGTTACAACAATTGGCCTCGCAGCCGCTGCGTTGCCCCCACCTTGGTCTGCGCAGCTCCGTGAGGTCTCTGGGTGAAGAGCTCTGCTCTCCGGTGGCAGCAGGGAAGGCGCTGCTCCGACACACGGAGGCAGCCAGCAAGGTGCTGGCCTGAGCAGCACGCAGGAGGTGGTCCAACAGTTCCTCCAGCACGCCCGAGCAGCCTCTCCAAAGCTGCTCCCCAGGCACCCGCGGGGAGCACGGCGGAGAATTGCCTCTTTCAGCTGAATTCCTCAGCATATTCCTGCTGACATGCCACCAGCAAAGACCCTCAGGGAACACATCGGATATCTTAGCTCACTCCACCAGGGACATCCAAGACTCCAGCCCGAAGCAGATGTCACAGTAAGCACTCTCAGGCAATCTGGCTACAGGGGGGGGCAATGCACGGAGCTGTTTTGCAGCCCAGAAGCACTGCTTGCCACACTCCACGCTCTCATTAGGAGAAGGGCCTGGATCCAAGCTACGGGCATGACAAAGCTGTTATTGCTGGCTCATCAGCTGTGCCAAAGGCAGGGATGCACAGAATTCTGAGCGGGACAAAGGGAATCCTCCAGAATTTTTTGCAAAACCCCATTTCCAGAGCGTCAGGCGACCCCCGTGTCTACCCACGGTGCTGACACAGCGAGGCCCTTCCCCTCCTGGCAGTCGCTGCTCAGCCACAACCACCAGATGTGCCGCGAGGTCCTCGGGAGCTGCTGGGGCTGGAGGGAGACATCCACGCTGAAGACACGAGCTCGAGCATTTCCTAGACGTGGATGCTGCCTCGTGGGCAGCGACGGATCCCAGCAGCCTGCTTCTCACAGGCGCCAAGGCAGGAGTCTCTCTTTAGCTCAGCCTGGCCCAGATTTGAGGTGGCAGCGTGCTCGGGAGGACAGCTGAGCACGGCCACCCCCCGGCCCCCCAGCCTGCCCCCCGTGCGTTTGGCAGCGCGGTGAAAGCCGCTCCCCGGCTCGGTGCGCGCTTGTTAATATTCCTTTAACACCGTCTCAGGAGCCTCGTGCACCAGCTCAGGTGTTAATCAGTTCTATTTTCTTCCCAAAGCAGTGAACACATCTGGCATAATGGGCCCATTAGAGATCTCCGGGACCAGCTCTGCGGGTGCCCAGGGGAAGACCCCCAGCTGTGCTGCTGACAGCAGAGGCGCGGGGGAGAGAACAGGGCCGGCGGTGCCAGCGGAGGCGCAGCAGCCAGCCCTCCCCGCTCACGTCCCCACAAATGCTGGCGAGGCACGACCCTGCCTGAACACACCAGCAGCCCACGGGACTGGGGGGGTCAGGAACTTGGGAAAATACTTGCTGGGGGGCAAACTCCCAGCCCGCAGAGCAGCCCTGAGCCGCCGTGCGATGGGAACCCTGCAACGCCGCCTGGTGCATGGTGCCGTGCTGGGCCAGAGGCACTCTGCAGCCTGCGGACGGCCTGTTCACTCCTTCAGCATTTCTCCTGGCTGGCAGATCATCCTCAGCACCTCCCAGGGCTGCCAGGTGAGCTCAGCCAGATGCCAGCACGCAGAGGGGCAAGGCCACATGTTTCCCAGCTCCTCGCCTTGCTGCACGAGCCGTCTGCTCCTCTCTGCACCTGCTTCCCCCACCCTCGCCACCAGCCACGCTGCTTTGGGCACGGAGTCTTTTCCCTGCACTTATTCTGTTCCTCTTTCCACTGTATCAGTGCCACCTCTGTCGATGCCAGGAGGTTTTTTAACAGCACCGGCACTGCTGCTGCGCTGAAGATTGACAGCTGCATTAGGCTGCATTCGGGGCTCTGGGAGGAAGGGATGTGCAAATCCTCATTTTCCCAGGCTCACCTGGGAACTGAGAAGATGGGAGCACGTAGATGGAGGACGATAGGAATTGAGTACGTCCCAAAGCTCAAGGCGATTCGATGCGCTCAGTAGCAGCCAAGACTCACTTCCAGACAGAGAGCAGCAGATCTGTGCATGGGCAGGGGCAGCAGCAGGAGGCAATGAAGCCGGTGGCTCCGTGAAGAGCCCCTCGCACAAGTCAGCTTCAGCTGGAGGCATTAAGGAAGAGGGAGCTGGCACTGCACTTCCACGGCTCCGCTCATTCACCTGGAATTAACACCAGCCACTGAGCTGGAAACCTGGGACCTGAACCTCCCCCCAACCTGGTACGGAAGCTAAAGCAACAGCAGGCTCTTCCTTTTTATTTACTCAGACCACAGGAAAATGGAAATTCATGATCAGATTTTCATCCTGTCCAGGTATGTGGCTGTCTGGGCATCCAGCCAGGGAGGCCATGTATATACGTAAGGGAAGCAACTGCAGCTCGTCTTGCCCAGCTGCCTAATTTGAAAACCTGTCCTTAAACATCAGCCAGCCTGAGCTGCCCTCCTTGTACAACCCCCTGGAAGGCTTTGGTGCATGATTAGAAGAGGGCAGAAGAGAAACAAAACCACCAAGGATCCATCCCTTTGTAATTTTAAAACTGCAAACGCTGCCAGCTACAGCAAGCAGCGGTAGCGAAGCCATCAGGAGTAAATCCAATTAATAAGTCTGAAGACAGATCAGGAACCCCTGACCCGGTGCAGTGAAGGAAAAGCGAAGCTGTCTTTCCTAACCAGATCAGGACATGGCTCAGAGGGCAGCACTCGATTGCCTTTCGCACAGGATTGCTGCTCTGCTCCTGAGGCAGCCAGCGCCCAGCCTGGATGTGGTGCTGCAGTGCCAGGGGACAGGCTCTGGACCGACACCCGAGTTGGCATTTGCTTCAGAAAACAATTCTCCCACCTCGTTTATTCCCCTTGTGTTACTTTACCTGGAGGTTTTATGCTAGGAAAAGGTGCCAAGATAGCAGCCCTGGAAGCAGAGCCCTTTTGTACCTGCACGGATGTGCCAAGCTGCTGCCTGACCTCTGCTGGGCTCAACATCTCCCCCGCCTGCTCATCCCAAATCGCCCCGAGCAGCCCAGCAGCCGGGGTCTTTTAGGGTGATGTTTGTCTCACTGGGAGCTGGAGGGAGGTGCCCTGCAAAGCCCAGCAGGCATCGGGCCTCTCCCCCACGTTGTTTTCCTCCAAGCTCAAGTGCACAGCTCGGAGCACGAAGCTCCGTGAAGAGCCCTGGCCCAAACAACACAGGTGTCGGAGAGTGTTATGGCTAATAAAGCCTGGTCTCTACAGGGAAAATACCAGAATAACTGGCAATCGAAAACCCAAATTACTGTGATTTTGTCCCAGAACCATTGCTCTGCTTAGAGCCATTACTGCAGAGCAAGATCCCTTTTATTCCAGGCTAGTTTTCTTTTTGGGGGGGATTGTTCTGAACAAGGCAGAATAGCAGCGTAGCAATTCCAAAATAACTACCCTGACAAACATCCCCGAGGAGACCAGTCTGGAAGCAGAGTGGAGAGGCCAGCCTTGAACTCTGTCCTGCTGAAAGCCAACACCAAAGGAGAGAATAAATTCCCTTGCACTGCCAAAAATTTCAAAGCCTTCTCCTGATCACAGCCAGGATTCCCCAGGATCAATGGATATACCCACAATCCAGGCACACGGGGGACCCGATTACCGCCGGGCCAAAGCCAGTCCTGCTAAAAGGCATACTAAAAATTCTGCTCTGTTTTGTAGTGCAGATAAGACCTTTATCAGGATGGGAGAGGAGCTGTGATGCTGCATGATCCGCACGAGCCGTTTCCCCTTTGCACTGGTAGCCGCTTTGTGCCTGCAGAGAGAACTCCCCACCAAAACCCAGCACCGAGCAGTAACAGCTGCTACTCTGCCTGGTGTCCTCTTGACAGGCCCCATGTCACATCCTCAAAGACTCAGTGTAACAAGGACCTTGTATTTTAAAGCTACATCAACTCTGCATTAAGATTACATGGAGAAACTTCTTCCTGCTGGAGGAGTGCAGAAGCTACAGCTCCTGCACTTGCTCTGATTTGCTCAAATTGCTTAAACATTACAGATTTAGATCGCATTTAATAACCCAGTATGCAACTAAAAATTATATATTCACAACCTGAAAAGTTAATCTCATTACAAGCCACTGCTTTGATATTACCTGACATTGTGCTAACAGATTTTACATTTCAAGCAGCAGCTAAAGCATAACTTATTGAATACGCTGATAGCCAACTGGTGTATTTGTTCACTTAAGCTCTACAAAGGTTGGCTACAGAAAACTGACACAGAAGAGTGCAAAGAGGATTTAATACGGGCATTCTGATTGCACTTCTATGCCTCACTCTTCACATGAAGGAGAAAAATCTGAGCTCCCAGATCAATAGCTATCATTTTGCAATTTTGGAGGAGCAAGAGGGAAACTTTTTTTGCAATCCCTTCCTGCTGAACAAGCCATTTTTGCACATACAAATGTCAGGCTCATTGCACAGTGCAGGCTGTACTCGGAGCGGTACAGAACATTCTCATTTCTTAAGAGGCCTGAAGGATGCTCACCCGCATGGCTCTGGAGCCTGCCATTTTCTATCTGTGGCAAATCCTCTGCAGGTCCTCACTAAACTCAAAATAGATGTGCCTTGCAAACGTCGTGTGAAACAGCCAGGTCTCGATCCTTGGGTAATGCTCAGCTTATAGACCTTCCCTGGGACCAATACTGTGGTTGGTTATGAAGCCGATCAGAGTGAAGAGCTCTGTGCAGGAGGTACTGGATATTATTAGAGTCTCCAGCTACACTCTCCTGGCCAGCTCTGAGATGGACCAAGGCGGAGAGGACAAACCTCCCGACCTGCCACGCCTCACACCAAATATCCCGGGAGGAAAAGGATTCCAGCACCCGGCTGCAAGTGCCAGGAGAGGGAGGCCAGCACAAAAAGCAAATACACAGCGTGTTTGGCAGACCTGGACTGTCCTCAGCAGGCTCCTCTCCCACGACGCCGTTGCAGTACATAGCGTGCAGCTCGATCTCTGCAGCTGGAAAGCCTTTGTCGCACAGCGGGCACGACACGCGGTCAGCAGCTGTGGGACTGCCCTCAGCCAGAGCCCTGCCAGCATTTTCGTCTTCACTGGCCTAAGGAAGGAGAGGAAAAGCAGACAGTTAGTTGTGTTGGTTCTTTTTTTTTGGTAGCTGCAGTGCTCTGTGCTGTCTGGTAGCTGCTCACCCTCCTAGAGACTTGCTTTGTCTTGGTAAGTTTTATTCTCCCTTCCTCACACACAGGTCAGAAATAACACCACTGCCTGAGTAAACTGTGCAGCACTAATGTCTAATTCTTCTTCCAAAGGCAACATGTCCTGCTGAATCATGGTGAAGCCTCCCCGCACAGCCGTGCACACCATTTAAGGCAAACACCACCTATCCTAACAGAAAAACGGCAAAGCTTCCATTAATCAGGAAAGCTCAGAAGCGAAACTGATGGGAAATTCATGGGGCAAAGCGAGAGTTCAACACCTGACTTGTGCTCATCACTTTCTGGACACGATCCACACTACAGAGGCTGTGAACACAGCTTTTCCCAGGACGAAGGGAGGCTGCGGCACGGCAAAATCGCTGGGGAAGCTCCTCCTCATCGGGGAACGTGGCTGGAGCAGCATCAGAGGTGACACAGACCCACGAGAGGCAGCGCAGCCAAAAACCCCGTGCCACACGGCATTACTAACAGGGGCTCGTTGCCAGGGCAAAATGTCACAGCCCGTGTTTGTTCATTAACACTTCCCCACGCTCCCTTTGTGCGTTGGTTGCCCAGCTGCAGAGGTGCCCCATTACAAACCCCAGTGCCACAGGCTGCTCCCTGCGCTGCTCCTGGTTCCTGGATGCACCAGGCTGCCCCCATCTCACTCACAGCTCGGGCTCTGCCAAGTCAGGCTTGCTACAAAATCTCTCCATATTTCAAAGAGAAATGTTTTTCCCCCTCTCCATTAAAAATGATTTAAATATTAACCACGTAGAAGAAACCTAGAGGGAAATAGCATAGGAGGGCTTTCTGTTCTTAGGGCTAAGCAGTGCCATGTGCAGTAACACTGCTGTCTGCATCCCTCCAACGGTGCAATTTCAGGGAAGCAGTAACCGGGGCCAGCCACGATGCTCGGTGCTGCTGGAGCACGTTGTCATATTTCTTGGTTTAACACTTGCTTTGCCAAAAGAGGGCCCGATGCTGAGCATCCGTCCTCATTTTTATGTTCCAAAGGGAGGGGGAGCGCTTGGTTGACTCAGAGAGGCTCTGCAAGAAATTGCACGACTGCGTCTTAAACTTGAGAATCCAAGTCAGAAAATTCATCTTTCCCAGACACCGCCTGACAGGCGATGGTACCGAACCCCAAAAACACTGCACTGATTTCCAGGGAGACTCTGCACTAGATTTCTACGGAGGAGTTGCCACAAGAGTTCCTCCAGCCAAACGCAAGCTGTTGGAGCACATCGCTTGCAGCATTAGCACTCATCCCCTGCTCTCACTTCTCAGTGTCACTACATCCCGCGAAGTCCTCACCATGGGGCGTTACAAAGAGGAGTCATAAAAAACAAGATGTGTCAAATATGAATGATCGGATCAAACCCGCATTATCCTAGTCAGACAACACAGCAAAAAAAAAAAAAAAAGATGGGAAAAGCAGCAGGCACCGTGCCTTCGAGCTGCCATTTTTAAATCAGTCTTAGGAGATCACCGGTTCCACACGCCCTGCCCGCCTACATTCAGTGGTAAATTACTAATTTTAAATGGAAATGCAACATGCTGTAACAAAAGATACCGCAGCCCTGAAACGGCGTGCACAAAACCTTGCAGTAGCAGTCCGGAAAACCTTGACTGCGGACCCAGTCACCCCCAGCAGAGGCAGGGACCGGCGCCTTCCCTCTCTAGCAGGGAAAATTGCCTCCGAGAGGCAGCAGTCGCAGCCAGCAAGCAGCCAAGAGCGATGCTAGAGGCTGAGCTCAAGAACAAGACTCCCGTGTCCTGGCTCAGCATCTGCGAGGAAGGAGTCGGTCCCAGCGGTCCCTGCCTGCTTCGTGCTAACTGCTGATCCACGGGCAGCTGCTGCTGCCTCCTGCCTGGGAGGCTGCGGGCTGGGGCTGGTGCCTGCTGCCGAGGAGAACGCTGTGGGACAGCCCCTAGGAAGCCCCAGCACCTTGTCCTGCCAAACGGGCCATCAGCGTGCCTGCAGGGCTGAGGCACAGCTCTGCACAGGACCGCAGCCGCTGCCCGCCGCAGTCTCTGATCGACTGAGCAGTGCTGCGAGGGACCTGCGGAAGGGAAGGAGCACGGGAGCAGAACTGGGTTTATTAAGAGGCCCGTGACAACGAGGCTTCGGAGCTGCAGACGCGCCGTACGAGCTGCAGGCTGCCCGAGTGAGCTTCCCACAAATGAATCCTCTTGTCGAGAGCCGCGCGGCTCTGTATTCATGTACCCTGCCAGAGGAGCACTTGGCAACCCCTTTGATATCGCTCTCTAAATTAATAGACAAAGGGAGTTTTATCAGAAGCAGGAACTGAAGTCAGATGTCGCTACAGTGACAGCTGCGAGGCAATTGCTGCACAGGTGTGACAACACAGGGAGAGCAGCCACACCGCAGCGCACATCTGTATCGGGAGCCGAGAGGACGGCCCCGCCACCGGCTCACTGCTGCTGCTAACCATTACTGCATACAAATCGAGGTTCCTGGGCCCAGCTCCCTCTCCTTGGGCTGCAAGCCACCAGCAGCCCTCAACACCTCGCTGCTATCTTTATCCTAACCCAGCCCCCTTGGGTGAATCTCTGCTCAGCCTCTTGGAGACGGTCTGTGGCCAACAACCGCCGGTGTTCAGAGGGCTGTAACAGGTAAAATTGTGTCCGAACACGAGTAACTGAGGTCCCTCTGCACCACTGAGCACTGCACTTCTGACCCTGGGCAAACACCAGGCTGCTGTCCCCACTGAGGACGTCCTCCAGCACAGCAGTGCAGGGGATAGAGAAGAACGAGCTGCAGCTGGTAACAAATCTCCAGCTACAGGACTGAGAGGCTCCAGATGCAGCTGGCCAAAAGGGATTGGAACTACAGAGCAGCAGAGAAAAATGAATGGAGAAGTGTTCACGAGGATCCCAGCAGCCCAGCTGAACCAAAGATCTAGAGAGCAGCACTGGAAACACGACAGATCCTCAGCTTCAGGCTCTTTTACCTGCATAGGCGAGTCCTTGCTGGACGAGCAGAGCTCTTCTCTCTCTGGCTCAGCAGCTTCCAGTGGACTCGGCTGGGTCTCTGCAGAAAAACAGCTCCATGTCAGCACAGCTTCGTGGCCCCCAAACTTTCTCCTCGCTTGATGTAACTTAACCCGTTTCGTAACAGCGTTTTCACAGTTTTAAAACATTTTTTTAGACTTGTCACAAATGTTATCAGACAACGTGCAACAACACAGCTGGATGAGGGGCTGGGAGTCACAGCACAATGGTGTGAGGACAGAGCCACTGCAGCTTTGCAGCTTCATGGGGAGTGAGACTAGACTCAGGGAAAGTGTGTGGGACACTGCTGGGATAGAGGCAATGCAAGAACAGAGATCTGCCTCGCATCTGAGGAGCACAGCAAACACAGCTCCAATTCCATGGTCTGTCACGCTCTCACACCACCAGGCCTCCAGGCTTTCCTTCGCAACAAAATGTGCCTCCAAGCACTGCCATGGCCTCTCCCTACAGCTGCTCATCACCAGGAGCGGGCTCGTCATCACTTCCCTCACTTAAAACCCTGAACTGGAACATCTCAAATGTGGTAGGAGAGACCAAGGAAGAAAAACTTGTTGGCCCCAAACAGTCTTAATTAATGCAAGACCAAAAAAAATTACTTCAGCTCTCATGCTTTACATATCTTGACAGTGAAAAATGTGAACATTTCCTGATAGCCTTGCAGAGACCCCACCTGGCACTGCGTTTGGAACGACCCCTCTGGTCTCACCGGCAGCAAGCACCCAGCTATTTCTGGCCACAGAGCTACAACATTGTCTTAGAGGGAATGGGTCCAAAACCAGGGAACGAAAACAAAATTATTCGGATAATTTCAGCCCTGATAAACACAGCTGGGAAAGAAAACTTGTTTTGTTCAAATGCCTTGCAAATTCTTTTCTTTTCTCTGTATTTTATAAGTGTGTATCATTCATTTCATAGCTCGGAACGTTCCCAGGTGCCTCTTACCTGGGCAAACGGAGATCTCTTCTTCAGCAGAGTTTTCTGTGGCAATATCTGGGCTCCTTCTGCTGCCAAGTGGGGTCAACACGGAGATGCTGTTCAAAACATACATATAAAACACAAATCCAGCAGGTGTGACATCATGCCCCTGCCTGTCCTGCACAGTTCAGAAGAGCAGAGCACTCTGCCATTGCCAGGTGGTCATTATTTGATAGCCAGAAATGATCAGGATAACAGAGAAACACATTGCTACAAAATGCTGTCCTAAGCAGAAACTCCCCAAAGAACTAATTTTCATACAGTGACCCTTTGTGTCTTTATGGAGGGCTTCTACCTCATGTGAGGGGAGCAAAAATACCCGCAGGGCTCTCCTGCTTCTTTCTGCTCTTAGATCTGGGAGCTGTGCAGGTGCCATCTTCCATCTGGGGAACAAAACCCTCGGAGAGGAAAGACACAGACTTGCTCAATCCTGCATTACTCCCTCCTTCTTTGCACTAATTTCCTTTCTCATCGCTGCACATGGCAGGCAGGAGCAGCAAGGCTGCAGCACGATGCCAGGCCTCCCTGCAAGTCCTAGCGGCAGCGGCGATGCCACTCCTCGGCACAGCACCGCACGCGGCCCCGCTCCTTTTAACCTTCGTGTTCCTCTGTTTTTTTCCACCAAGCACAGTGTCTCTCCGAAGCAGGCAGGCTTTGCTGAGTAAGTCTGGCACCCATGCTGACACTCTCCGCGCTTTGCATGGCTTCCTGATTAGTCTGATCAAGTATGCAAGAACACACTTAAAAAACATGAATCCCCACACTGACAAATAGAAGATTTATTAGGCTCAACCACAGGCCTCAGAGAGGAGAGAACAGGCGCTGCTGATTTATGATAAATAACAAAATTCTGATAGGAAATCACAAGTGGCTTTTCTCTCTAAATAAAGCATCTCAAAGCATTTGTTATGAATCCAGGCTGAGCATGTTTTACTCTGTGTCTAACATCAGGGCTCACTTCAAAAGAACTCACACAAAACAACTTGCTATGACATTTATAAAATGGGCTAATCAATTTGAAGTCAAACCACATTTCTTGCTACACCAACTATCTCCTGGTAACAAAGCCTATAATCATTTATTAAAACCCCAATCTCCCATGCTCTGCACACAGCATAAAACAATCAAGCAGAGTGGCCTGCAGAAAGCAAAGAAGCCACTCTGCCGCTTCCACGACTGCTCCAACACCTCCCGACAGCTCGGAGAGGCGTTCTCCTATTAAGCATCGCCGAGGCCAGCAGCTCGGGGTGCCTGAGCCTCCCCAGGGGGAGGACTGCTGTGGCAAATTACCAGGAGCCAGATGGCAAACCTTAACGTGCACCGAACTGCAAAGACTGCAGCCTTTTGATTCTGTCGTGCTGCAGATGTGCCAGCTGCCAGCGAGGGGCTGCAGCAGGCAGGTGAGTCCCGGCCTCGGGGGGAGCATCCCCAGCCAGCCCCAGCAGGAGGAGATCTCCCTCTCAGCACATTCAGCCCCGGCCTCTCCTGCCTGGAGCAGGAGGGAGGCAGATCTCCAGAGCGTACACCTCGGTGCCTTTTGCTCTGACACAGCAGCAAAAGCTCATCTGTCACAGGCACATCAGCTCCTGCAGGTTCCTTTTGCTCCCCAAGGCGAGCTTTAAGCTTGTTAGAAAGGTGCAAGCAACAGCAGGTTGTTATTAGCCACTCGGGCCAATGCTGTTAGACCTAAGAAAAGTTGGCAGTTTTGTTTCAAAACAGGTTTAAATTTTAAAAACCCAGTCAATAAAAATAAATAAAAAAAAAAAAATCTGCCCTCTCTTGCAATTTGCTCCTTGAATCCTCTCCCTTTTGACCTTCTCACAGCCTTCATTGCAGAACTGCATCCCCCAGGAAGTAAAGACAAAAGGGGGGGAAAAAAAAGACTAGGCTTAAATCTGAGGAAAATCATGTTGACTTGTCCCACACCTGTCATCTGCTGAAGTGGCTTTTCTGGAGCACTGCACTCTATCTTTGGCTGATAGGCAGTGCCGTCTGGCTTCCTCCTCCCTTCTTTCCTCTTCAGCAGCAAGGCAAGAATATAAAAATACACACAGAAATTCTGTAAACCATTCACCATGCTGCATATGTGCCTTCAAAGGCAGAGCATGTGATCACGCTGCTGTAACTCACCTTTAGCTCACCTACCCATCTCCACAGCTTTACTGTACCGTGTCAAATTAGCTTCAGAGGGTAAGGATCAAGTCCTCTTACTTGTCCAAGGATGTACTCGCACGTTTTAGAGAGCAAGAACAATAACTGATCCCTTCTCCCCAGTTGTGCCTCTCTCTCACTGTTCCCAAGCTGTGTATTTCCAGGGACAGGTCTGAGCAGCAGCTGCACGCCCCCTTCCAGCAGGACCTGCTGCTGGAGGCTCCACAGCTCCCAGGGCTTCAGCAAGCCCCATACAGACCGTGCCCCAAACTGCTCCCGGTGGGAGGATGAGTCCATGTCCCCGGGTCGCTGAATTCCCCCTCCTCACCTTTGTGCAGCCCGCATGGGTTCCCCGTCTCCGCGTGCATCCTCTGCAGACAGCACCTGGGAGGCCTGGAAAAGAAAAAAAAAATTCGGATATTGTATAAAACACCACACAGCTAAGCAGGCCAGACAGGCTCTGCTGGGTCATCAGGTTCTGTGTGCAGCATGGCTTTTCTTCTTCCTTTTCTTCCAAAAGCAGCTAAGTATCTCTCCTGAACTTGTCAGCTTTTGGCCTCCGCTGCTCCTTTCGGTAAGGAGCTCGGCAGTGCCTGGCAGTACTTCTGGCTGCCCAGCCGTATTCCTGGGCAGCCCACATCCATCCCTTCTCATGCCAACCTTGTCCTTCACACCCCCAGTCCCTGCCTGCTCCCAGCACCCATCCCAATCCTGGCAGCGATCACAGCCCTTGCCCAGCTCCATTTGTGCTGAGCCGAACCACCCAGGGCTCTGGGTGTCTGCAAGCACTCCAGCAGCCCTCACCCACCCCGCTTTAAGATCCATTTTTCTGAGTTCGGGTGACCTGATCAACTGGTACAGCTGCTGGCTGACCATGAGCAGCGCTTTTCTGAGATTCCCACAGATAAAATCTGTTGCATTTTTCTCGGCGGGGTAATCAGCTGTCCTATCAAAGAGCAGGGACAGATTAACCTGCACAATCTGCAGCGGGTAAATCCATGTGCATTTTATCCCATTTTTCATTTACCTCGCCGACTCCCACTTATTCTCTCCTTTAAAATTTGTTCAAAAGCCTTGTGCATTGCCAAGGTCAGGCTAACATGTCAGTCATTACCCGGCTCCCTTTCTTCTCCCTCCGTGTACACATCACGCTTGCCATTCTCTAATCAGATGGAATTACAACGGTTTATTAGCAGTCCTCGCTGGCAGGCCCGCGATTTCTCATGCCGTTTCTCCAAGAAATCCAAGGGGTTTTTCCTCCCTCCTCCTCTCAGGGTTTGATTTCCACCAGAGGTTTCAGCTTCCATCAGCCCCGGTACGAGATGGCTGCGCCTCCCCAGCAAGCCCCAACACAAAGCCTCGTGCCACATTTCCCTAAAGTGACTCCAGCCCCAAAATATTCTGTTTCATCTACACCGTTCTTTATTTCTTCGCAGCCTAACACATCATTAACATAAAATACCACACCTCCTCCTCTACTTTTTGTTGTCGTTGTTGAGCTGCACATATCTGCGGAGTCACAAACCCCCTCCCAAACACTGCCACAATTTCATTTTCCTGGTGTATACGTTTTAAGGTATGGTGCTAATTCAGGTCACCAGATTCCAATCCTCCAGAATTGGGTCGTTTTCCTCTGAATCTTTTAAGAGACCACGAGTCCCCCGACCTTATTTGAAAGGCTACGAAGGAATTAATGCCATTAGCACTGGGGTTTGTCAGGGCAGGTTCAGGGGCTAGGAGACGTCTCCACCACGATGACCGCTCGGGTTGCCCGTTGCCTGCAGTGGGCAGCGACCTTCCACCACGGCGAGGGGTTTCAGAGCATCACGAGGCTTTTTCAAGGGCAGCTGTGAGCCCGCAGGGATGGTTTCTGGCCTCAGCACAGCCCCAAATCTCCCACTGTCCCCCCCTGGCAAAGCAGCCCCCGGCGGCACCGGGACCGAGGCACGCAGCACATCGGGGACAGCGCTGCCCTGTGCCTGTCCTTTGTCACCGCCGCTGGAATTGTATTTGATAGAGGAGAAAAAATGGAGGCGAGGCACAAGCAAACATCAAACAGATCGATCCTGCAAGTAAATCACCTGCGCTGGCCTCAGCGTGCGACTGCGCAGAGAGGCGAAAGGAGAAGGGAGCAACCTCTGGAGCCAGGAGCCAGGAGGCAGATGGAAGGTATTGAGACATCCTTCTCTCTCCAGTAAACAGAAAACTGGCAAATTTTTGCCCGGGGTTGAAATTTTCAAGCTTGCTCCTCCCCTTGGTTTTTCACCTTAAAAATATCAGGCAGACGAAATCTCCACACACTCACAGCTCCTTAGGAGAGCTCTTGTGGTCAGGATGAGTACATTACAAGTTCCCACTCAGCACCACTAAAACCACTTTCTCCCCAAGAATTAATTAAGCATTAGCATTACACGGATAATAAGAGGAAAAAAACACCCATATTTTTCAATACTAATTAAAAGTTCATGCCCCTCCCAGCTGCTGTAGCTTCCCGAGGGGTTTAGCGCGCACAGCCGCAGATCTGCAGCCACCCCAATCTTCCGGAGTACCACGACTTCAATTTCCAAAGAAAAGGACAGGGAGGGGAAAAAAAATAAAAACAGATTGCCTTAAGAACCCTTCCGATTGTTTGTAACCATCCAAAAGAAATGAAAAAGGCGCAAGCCTGCTTCTTTCCTCTGCAGGTCACCTCTAAGGCTTGTTTAAATCTGTATCCGCTGCACCCAGCCAAAGCACTGTCACGAAAAGTCACTTTTCAGCACAGGCTGCTCTGCACTTTTTCTGCAAGCAGAAAATGCAGACATGACGTTTTTCTTAAGTGTTCAATATTACAAGACAGAATATAAATATCACAAAACAAGTTAAGTATCTTTCTAACACCAGGGTAAATGATCAAATACACTCGAAAACAGGAACAACAGAGCCGAGGCTTCAGTCATAGAGAAGATAAAGTTATACAATGATCCGGGAGTGAAGTCATTATGAAAAATGAGGGTTGGAAAAGGCTGACACAAACCTAAAATACAGCAGTAATAAATACTTCATCTGACTAGCAATCTGTTTAAACTTAGCAGTGACAGAAAGCTGCCTTCCGCTCCAGCGAGAGAGCCCTGACAGAGACAGAGGCTGACACCTAGCGTCTACCAGCCCCAACAAGCAGGCGCGGACAGAAGGTGCCCAGGCACGGGAGCGAGGACAGCGAGCGCTGCTGTCGTGACAGATCTCGTGACAGATCACCCCAGGCAGGCAGAACGCACCTGCGAGCACGGCCAGCCCGTCAGAGCTGCGAGCAGAGCACCACGAGGGAGCAGAGCACCCGCAGGAGCGCAGCACTCAGCCAGGGAGGCGAAAAGGAGAGGCTGCAGTGCGAGAACAGCCACGTCTCTGTCTGCGGAGGGAAACACAGAGCTCCTCACGCGGCCACAGGTTTCTAAGCTGGTTTGCCAGAGCGTTGTCTCGGTGCCCTGACGCCCTGCCAGGCTACACCCCTCCGAGAAGGAAGTGTCAGCTGGAAGTCTTTATCTTGGTGGTGCAGTGATGGACAGCTGCCAGGCTGCACGATGCCCCCACCACTTCTGAGCCGGGAAATCAGCCTGCAGGCTTTTCCTCTCCCTTGCACAGCACGCTGGGTGGCTGGGGGAGGCAGCCCCTAAATTTAAGAGGAGCGCTTATCAGCGGCGCCTGCTTTGCAGGAGGGGCTGAATCCTAAAATGGAGGGAAGAGCACGACTGCCGAACCGCTGCTCGTCACAGCTCTTACCTGGCAGTAGCTCGTGGTCGGCTCGTCATCAGAAGTGGAGTTCTTCTCCTCTTCCATGTTGTGCCCTGGGCTCTCTGCCTCCCTCCTCTTCGAAGGGAGGAGCCAGGTGATGCTCTCGCACTCCTTCTGCATGTCTGGGTCTCCATCTTCGGCATCATCGGCGACCCCATTCTCTCTACTGATCTGCTCCCCCTTCCCAAGCTCATTTCGGCTCGAGGAAGAAGAGCTGGGCACGACTGGGTTTCCAAACTCCTTCTTATGCAACAGCTGCCTCTGAGCCTGCTTCAGGCTCTTCTGGTACACCTCCAGCTGACACAAGATGACTTTGGTGTACTGGTTGGGGTCCACCCCTTTGGGACAGAAGGGGATGCCCCAGTAATAGTGTACTGTGTCTCTCGCCTCCTCCTGCTTGTGCTTCTCCTCGGCCACATTTGGCACGCAGACCTCAGGGGAACTGTCAGGCACCTCCTCCTGCTCTGTGGAAGCACAGGCTCTGGCAGCGTGCTTGGGCTTTGAGGTGTGTTTGGGACCTGTCCCACCACCGCTCCTCCTGGGGCTGCCACCCTCCTCCATGGCCCAGCTCTTCCAGAGGCTGCCCGAGCTCCCAGCACTGGCCTCTCCCGTGGAATGGCCAGTGCAGGGCAGGGGCTGCTCTTTTGGCTCGTGGCCTGCTGCTTTGGAAGAGCTGGAGGGGCTCGCAAACAGTCTCCGAGGTGTGAGTTGCCAGGAGCCCGAAGACACCCTGCCAAAGGTGGGACTCAGAGACATGAGGTCCTCTCCCAGGGTGCTGGGCAAGACGTTACTGGAATCACTTTGAGGCGGCGAGGAAGGCTTCTCACTTGACCTTGTCAGAGGCTGGCTCTTCCCCGGAGACACGATTATGCTGGATACTAGTGAGCTTTCAACGATTTCCTGGCTTAACCTCCTCAACACTACGAGGGGGCTCCGGGCGACATCCATCTGTCCGTTCCCATCAGCTCTGGTGCTCTGCGAGTGGGAGCTGCCCTCGGAGCGAGGGGTGTCGGGGCGAAGCGCCAGGCCTCCCAGGAGCTCACAGCCCTCTTGCTCAGCGGGGTGGCTTTGGCGTGGTGTGCCCAGCGCTTCTTCAGACAGCTGTGGGGTTGCATCAGAGGACTCCGAGGGCTGACAGCTCTGAAAGACAAGAGGTTGATTCTCCCAGAGGTGTGTTCCCACCAGCAGGGAAGAGCAAGGATGCTCCCACCACATGGGCTGCAGAAACCCAGACACTGCCCCCCACAGCACAACCCCACGCCCCAAAACGGGGGACAGATGAGGTTGGACTTCATGTGCTGCTCACTAGGAATGGTACAAAACAACCACCCCGTGGCTGCTCTGCTTCCAGCTCACGCTGGAGCAGCTGGAGCTCCAGGAAAGCCTCCTTTTGTGCAGCATGGCAAAGCAAGCGCCGAAAGCGACGCTGCTGAAGAACCCTAGTTAGTAATAAGCCTCTTCAGAGAAGCACACTTACAGTTAGGCTCTCAGCAATGGCCTTCCTCAAGAGTTCCTCCTCTTCCTCTTCTTGACAGTTCACTTGTCTGGCTTCTTGCTCACTCATTTTCAGGGCCAGCGCAAACTGTTCCTCTTCAGTCATCTCTACAGCAGGAGAAAAGGGGAACATCAAGTCAGAGCTGCACCCTACATTTACCCAGCATTGTGGCAGAGGTGCCCAAGGAGTCCCACCTCCCCGGGAACAATGCTGAGCATCCACACCTCAGCCTTCCTGAAGAGGCATCAGTGACACCAGAGCAAGCAACACGAAATGAAAGGAGTAACCCCAGTCAGGAGCATCAGTCAGGGTTTCTACAGCAGTGTAAACTCTGACTCCTTGGGTTCATTAACCGGACATCTTACTGCCACTCTACAGCTACAGAATGCATGCTCAAGGACAGGGGAAGAAAATTTCCAAGCCATGCCCATGTTCTATAGGACAGACTCGGGAGCAAGGCAGGACAGGGAGCAGATCAGCCCTAACGCCCTGGTTTCGAGCCAAGCAGCACGTCTCACCGCCTTCTGACACCAAGCTACCTGCAGTGCCACGGGAGACCTAACCAGGAACAGCAGAGCCACACGTTGCTCACCCCGAGCTGCAGGAGAGCTCCACGGAGGGCAGCGTTACGGGCTCGGCAGCATTATGAAGGATCTTTCGCATGCATTCATCCCCCTTCTGCTCACACCACTGTGCCACTGCATCACTAAGGCAGTCATGCATGGGGAACAGGTTTCCTACACTTGTAACTGTTATTCCAGCAAAATATTCTCCCTGAAATATTCCTCCTTCAGAGCTAGCTAGAACCCGAAACCGGCTCTTCAGAAGCCCAGCAGTTACTGGGGAAAACATGTATTTACTTCGCTTCAACCCGACGCTGCCATTACGCTTAAAAACACACAATGCCTGCAGAACAGAGCGCAGCTTGCACAACAACTCAACAGCACTCTCAGGAGCTGAAAAATACATCTTCACGCTGGCAACAAACTGACAGATTTCCTTCAAAGCCCGTCTCCCCCCTTCAGGCAGAATCCTGCCCGCGCCATCTCATGCGTGAGCCGAACGGCGCCGCTCTCCGACAGCCCGGGAGAGCTCCACGGACAAGGGAGTGGAGCAGGAGGGCCACCCAGGCACTAAACATGCCCCTGCAGCCGCTTTCAGGCCAGAGGTTTCCCTGGATGAAGACGCATTCAGGAGTTACGGGCTCTCATTTTCCGAGCCGTCCTCTCCCCACCAGCTGCCACCGAACCGCGGCAGCGCAGCCTCCCTCCCTCGCAGGAGCTGGCGTGGTGCTGGCCGTGGCACGGCTCCTCTCTGCCTTTCCCCCAGCTCCCTGCTCGTGTCAGGCTGGTTTTTTTCCCCCCACCCAAGCAGGATTTGAAGCGTTTTTTGGCTGCTCTGATTACCAGCCATCAGATTCCCTTCCGTGTCCTAGTAAATCAGCGCTTGGGTTTAGAGAGGCTCTCTTTTAAAAATAATTTCCTTTAAAAATTAAGAGAGGAGTTGAAGCGAAGGCTGACTACAGCGCACGCAGGGCTCGTGGGGATCTTTTGTCCTTGGACAAAGTCACTCTATAACGTTCCAGCCAGCAGGGACCAGGGAAAAAAACGCAGCCTTTAATGGCAAGTACACCGCAGCCCGGGGGCTGAAGAAAGCTCCGTCCCCAGAGCAGCATCTCCCAAAAACCTCCCCAGCACCCAGCACGTGCCTCGTTTGCTTCCCTGCCCGAACCACCACGGCAATCGGGCCAGATCCTGCAAATTTGGACATGTGTAAGAAAAGCAGTGCACGTGACCAGTCCCCCCATCACAAGCCTTCCCACGTGCCGAAATTAAACGGGGGCCTGAGCGCTCACCAGTTCGGGCTATCAACATCCATGAAGCTTAGTATAAAGAAACATTTTTTGGCGAGTTACTACCGTACATTTTGTTTTCCTCTCCCTCCCTGGCACAGCAATTTCCCCTCTGGGGACAGGGAATGTGCCAGACAAATGCTGCCTCTGGCAAAGAAACCAGCGACAAACAAAATGCACTTGATTCACGTTCCAGTTGAGTAGGTGCTCCGGAGACGGGGACATCTCGCCTTCAATTCCACCTGGCCGTGCGAGCCGGCCCGGAGAGCTGACCTGCTCCTGGTTGAGGGGCTGGAGACGACTCCACACACCACATCCCATCTTGCCTTGGCACTGTGTCACGTTTTAGCGGAGCTGCTGTGGATTACAGAGGTCATAATCCACGGCGAGCAGAAATGGGGAGCGCTGGGGCCAGCGGCGCTGCGGGGGCGCGCTGCGGGAGGAGGCGTCGGGAGCCCCGCTCCCAGGAGGGAGGGAGGGTCTGGGGGAGCTGTTTTTAAGACACTGCAGCCCTAAACAAATTAAACCATTTCAGAGCCTTTTTAAATGCTAATACGGCAATTTGCTAAGCGATTTATGTTCCATTTTGACATTTGCAAAGTGAATTAGATGCAAAACCCCACTAGTTGTAGTTCTAACACTTACTAATAAGAGATTTACTCAAAAATAATGGAAATGCAGGATCTCGGTATTTCCACATACCCAAAGTGCAATTACAGTAAAAACATTCAAATGCGCTTTAGAGCACTGACTACATCCGGAGAAAGAGAGGGAGACTTCTCGGGCTTTTTGTATTCCCATTTATCCTGTCAGGATGAAACGTCACAGACACATTTAGTTATGGCTTTAGGATAAAACGAATAAAACCACAACAAAGCAAAAAAAAAATGGGAGGAGATGCTTTATAGCCAGAGCCTGCAAATATCTGAAATTTTCCAGTTTCAAGGAGGAAGAATTTGCTCTCCCCAGCAGCGCCGCGTCGTTACAAAAGAGCGATTTGCCTCGCCGTTCGAAGAATTTATTTAAAGACACCGAGAAAAAAAAAATAATTACTATTTCAAATCTTAATTTGCCTAAAAGCAAACACCGAAGGTCTAATTATAGCTTCCAATGAAGGAGGGGATGGGCCCGCCAGCTGACGAAGACGCGGCCGCTCTCTAGCAGCACCGCCTGGCACCCAGACACCCCACCGAGCCCTGCCCCAGGAAGGGAGGAATCATTATTAGGAATTTCGGTACCCATAAATGCAGCCCGTGCCTTACACCAGCCTCATCGATGCAATGAGGACATCCAGCCTCAGCAGCTGGGTGATCTCAGCACCGTGTGGTTGGTACCTGCACCTTTTTGGGGGGTTGGGTGCTGTTTCTTTGAGGAGAGAGAAGGAAAACAAAGGAACAACCCCAGCCCTTCTTCCCCCACCTCAGCCAGGACACGCACGGTGGATCTCAGCTCCCACCACGAGCCGGGCTGCTCCGTGCTATGGCCTTAGGCCTCTATTAAAAACCAGTTAATTCACACGAGCCCTCTGAGGGCTGACGAGCCCAACTGCTGCTGCTCGTGGAGCTGCTCCGTTTCGTTCGGTGATTGCTTTGGGTTTTGCAGCAGACTGCTCCTCTTTTATTTTAAGACGTTCTGAATTTAACCTGCCGGGTGGCCCGCCGCCTCCTGGAGCATAGGAACGGGAGAGGTGATCTGCATCAACACACCCAGCCCAGCAGCTGCAGCACACGGAGCCCTACAGACTGCCTGCAGTGCTCTCTTCTGCCTCTACATCCACAGCCACTCCACGAGGGATGTTAGTGGGAACATCCCAGCCCGTTCCCTTTCGCAGCTGTTTTTAGAGCCGTTGTCCATGAATGCATTTGATCCCTCCTTAAAGCTGCTGCCGCTGCCCCCTCCCCAGCCTCTGGTGCCAAGCAGTTCCAGGAGCTGGCTACACGCTGGGCCAGCTCATCTCCGCCTTTTTAATCCCATCTCCTGCTACTGCCAGCGAGTGCAGCCTGGCCGCAGGGGGTGGTGAACAACAGCTCAGCGTTCACCTCCTGCACTGCCCTCCTGGTGTGGGCTCTGAGCCTCTCCCTCTCCTCGGGGAGGACCCCGAGCGCCGGGTCAGGGCACCGCGATGCTTCAGGGACAGCAGCAGAGGGGCCCGAACAGGAGAGCACCTGGTGACTGACGGGGCTTTTGGATCGGGTTCGTATCAGAACCAATCTCAAAACCTGGAGAGGCACAGACAGCCTCGCACGCTTATTCTGGAAGCGCCCCAGCCTGCGTACACGCCACCTGGGGAGCAGACGAGTGACAGCCTGCCTGCTCGGGAAGGCAGATTTTACCCCCGAGAAGGGACTTCTGCATCCCAAGCCTTGCTGCGGGGGAAATAATCTCTAACACAAACAGCAGAAGCTGCTCAGCACCCGTCTACTTCCCCAGCCCCACGCTCGAGACCTACGTGCAATTTTTCTTTTAGCAGCGAGCTTCGTTCTATCCAGCTGCTGTTTTGTTCTTTTCGTTTGCAATCCGCTCTCTTCCTTCGACTCCTGCTGGAATGGAAAAAAATCTGGTGAGTGCATGCAATACGTAAGAAATACTACCAGCTCCCTCCCCTCCGCTACTCCGCCACAAACACTGGTTCAAGAACAAGCCTCTATTTGTGTGAAATTTGAATTTCAAACATAATTCAAGCACATTCTGTAACTATTAAAAGCTGTGTGATAAGCATAACGAGCAAAAAGAGTTACAGACTGACATAAACAGAGAAGTAGGAGAGACAATAGACTTCATGCCAGTCACTACCAAGCGCTGCACCTGCTGCCCATGATTTGAGAGAGAATTTGTTTGGCCTTGCTAAAACATCAGTACTTGTAAGCACTCAGAGAGAAAAATAAAACCTTTTTGTAACTCAACATCTCATACCTGTGAGCCAGGGCTGCTCCCTGCCATACGGCCTCCAGCTCTCTGCCCAAACGATTTTGGGTGGCCAAGGCTAGGGTTTGAGCCATTTCGGGGGACCCAGGCTGGCTCATCCAGAGGGCAGGAGAGGCAGCTGTATTTATTCCTGGTGCCATTCTGTCACTGCACCGCCCTGAGTACTGCCACAATTGTTTCATTTTTGAAGCTTGAATACTTCAGAAATTTGCAGCCGAGTGGCCTCCAGGAACATCAGCCAGAAGAAACCCTCAGCCCGTGCTGCTTTAAGCACGCTGACTGCAACACGGATGGTCACAGGCTTAATTGGCACACATTTATGCAAGTGCCTGTCCTAACGGCTTAAGCGAGGGCGTACACATCACCGAAGGCTGGCCCTGGACCCCTTCCAGTTTGTCTCTATAAATCAGGTAGGATTAGAATCAAACCCAGTGTTTCCAGCAGAGACACCCACGCCTGGCCACGAAGGGGCTTCACACGACTCCATCCGCAGCTGCGCCGTGCTCGGGGTCTTGCTGCCCACGAGACCCCCGCGAACTGGCTCCGTCCTGCCTCACACCACCCTCAGCCCCTCAGGGCCAGGAGGGGTCTTCGTGGAGGGGCAGCACTGCCATGGGATGCTCTGCTTGCTTTTAAATGTCACCCGTTTCTTCTGGCACTGTTCGTGTTTCTTAACCTGCGGAGTCCTCTGGACTGAACCTCAGCGCCAAGTTCTGCTCCAATGTCTCCAGCTTTAGCACTATCTGTAGATGTTATTAATGTATATCCCCCACTTGCTCCCTCTTACAGATCATTAATGAGGGTGTTAAAACACACACAGACCTAATATTGATCCTCGTGGCCTCAGCTTTACATCTCCCCAGAACAAGCCTCTCTTGTGTTCATCACCAGCCTTGGCTGACAGTCTTTTAGCAGGACTTCAATCCAGGAATGTTACTATCTAGACCAAATTGAATTATTTATCCCTGTAAGATTTTGCAAGACGTGCTATTAATTGGTTTCCCGAAACCCTAATACATCACAGCTCTTCCATCCCCTACTACCTGCTCACTCCTCACCTCCACTGATTTAAGAGCCAGCTCCCGGCGAGGCTGCAGCCATCTCAGCACACTCCCTCGTGCTCACAGTAGGGGCTTTAACCTTTGACTGACTCCTTCCCATCCACATCTACCCCGGTTTTGGTTCCTCACGCCCAAGCTCTGCCCCTGGGTCTCCAAAAGGCTGCCTTGCAGATGGATTGTCTCCTGCTAGAAGATGGATGCTGCCCGCTTCCAAGCCTGCCCAGCTCCAGCTCCGCAGCTGAAATCCTCTCTCTTCCTGGATCCACGGATTTCCAGCAGCTCTCCCACTCCCATCGCCCACCCGTTGCCCACCTGCGAGTTGCCCAGTGCTGGTGTGCAGTGGCAGCCCCTGCGCTGCCCCCGTGGGCAGCTCCCAGCCGGGGAGGTGGGAACGCACTGCGGGATCACAGCGGGACCACGCCAGAAGCAGGCGCTGGAGGAGGTTAAGCAAAAGCTCTCCCGCTCTCCCCAAAGTGCTGGCTAATGGTGCTAAACCTATTCCGCTTAAGAGAGGGGCAATTTAATCCTAGCAGGCTCTGCGAATCCCCGGCTCTTCTCTCTAGGCATCAATCTTCCCTCATCACTCCTGCACTTGCCGGAAGGTCAACCTGACACTCTCATCTGCAGCTCTCTTCCAGGGCACCGGCGTGATTTACGAGCACACCGAGCTCACCACGGCTGGGCTGTGCACACACACACACGTTCACAACACGCTGCAGGTTGGCACAGGGCTCGAGCACCCCTGGGGCTCCTGGGGTAGCGGCGTGCCCCCAGTGTGTGCAGCCCCCAGCACCTGCCTCTGCTCCTCGCGCTGGGTCTTGAGCAATCCCGGCGTTTACAGCAGCAGCAGGAGCAGAATTATCGCAGGACACGTGTTGTACGAGCCTCATCCATTTGAGGAAGATGTTTAAATTGCTGAGCGGCGTTCTACTGAACAACCACGGCACAGCGAACTGCTGAAGCAAATCCAATTAATCCTGATGGGCCAAAACATACACACACATCTCAATTCCAAGAATTCTTAAATCTTCTTTCGTTTTAAAACCAGAAAAATAAAACGTACCTTTTAATTAGGATTTATGGCTGTTTGTACCTCTGCTGGGAGACAGCCCCGCAGGCCCCCAAGTGCTCTGCATAAATGCAGGCGTGGATGGGAGGAACAGAAGGGGCCAAGAAGACTCAGGGAAGACAACCGGGCTTGCTCCTCCTGACCCAACCTTTTAATGCTCATCTGTCTACAAGGATAATAGGAACTCAGGGGGCCACTCAACCAACTGCCTTCCTAATAAGATCGCTAGTCCAAAAATAATCTTAATCAATTAAAATATTCCCAAACTGCCAGCGATACTCTTAGTTACAAGGTCATCTCCAACACACAACTTCCAGGGGAAACTGATGATTATAGCCGAGGCGAGGCGGGACCCGTGCACCTCCTCTCCATGCCAGCCTGGATTGGGTCTCTCCTCCTCTGCCGTCAATTTTAAGTGTAATGGCCAGAAGGAACCCGAATTCTTTCTCTGTGTATCATGCTCCGCTGTCTAATTTACGATGCTCTCTTCTGAGCAGTTTCACTGTCAGCACTGTGCGTGGATCAAGAAAAAAATGGCTTTCCAAAGTTCCCCACACGCTCAGTGGAAGGCAGCCGCTATTCTTCTTCCTTGGTTTTTAACCCGCTTGGTTTCCACAGACACCAGGAAATCAAATTCTCATTTTAAAAATGCTTTTGCACATACTTGAGAGAACCTGACTCTGCCAGCAGAAACAGACACAGCTCCACTCGCTTCTAAAAGCCCGTAAATGGAAGCCAGTAGCCAGCCTCCCCCATCCTGCTCCCTCGAATCCACATCTTAAACCACAGAAGTCAGAGTCAGGGAAGGAAAGGGAAGGCTACAGAAGAACGTCTTGACAGCTAACGGTGCAGACTGCAAAGTCAAAAGGTCTGCTTAATTTTGCTGCTCAACAGCAGTTGGGACCATCTAACAATAGGGCACAGCCAAACACCGCACGTCCTGCATGGGAAATGTGCAGATGAAAACCAGACTAATTTATTTTTAAAAGCTAATTAGATGTTGGAAGTGCCACGTTTGGTTCTAGCCAAGGCTGCTGCTGAAATTAATATCACACCCTACTTTATTAGTCTCTGACTTCAGAATCTGTTTCTGCTCTGCTCTCTCTTTTCAACTCATTAGAACAAACCTGCTGGAAGCGGAGCCTGGAACAACAAGCCCCAGCCGGGCTGCTGCCAGATGTGTGGGTTCTGACACACGGGGGGAGGCCGGTGAAGGAAAAAGGGCTTTCACCGGGCCACGAGGAGGCTGGATTCAGACCCGCTGCCACTTCCACGGGGCGAGCACAGCAGCGTGGAGAAGCCTCCCCAGCAGCACTCACAGGGCTTTGACCAGGCAGCCCGGCCAATTCCCAAACATCCCTCCCCCTCTCTCCCCAAAACCTGCATCAGCTGATCCAGGACATCGACAAACACTGCTATTTACCCAGACCCTGAACATCTCCCAGCGGGAATACTCAGGCACAGGGATGTTCCCCACCCATGGAAGGCAGGCCCTGGGCGCCAGGCAGATGGCACTGCCACCCTCAGGTCTCGTCACGCTCCCCGAGGGACGGTGGAGCTGCTGGCACAAAGAGCCCATGAGACTTCATGCAAATGGGACCAGAGGAAGCAGGTACTCCCACAGCTCTCTGAGGATCCACCAAGAAGAAATGGGTTAAACTACCTTCGTGTGAGTCTTCTGCAAGGTCCCACAGCAGGTCAGCAGCATTTTAGGATCCGCTGCACTGAAGACTGCAGATCTGTCAGCTAAATTAGCACAACTAATAGCCTCTGGCTATGCCCTCCACTCGTCCTTCAGCAGGCCTCCTGCTGCTTTTCTTCCGAAAATCTTGGGGGTCAAAGGGTCTTTATCAACAACCCAGCTCAAGCAAGAGGTTCACAAGACAGAGCAGGACTTGCTGTGCTTGACGAGAGCTCTGTCGGGCAGCACGTGGGATATTGTGTGCTCAGGTGCACGGCTACCCATCTTCTGTCACGGGCAACCAATTCCCTGCAGGATTTAACCAGTCAGAGGAGACAGGAACCACTTTGATCATCCGTCGTGTCTGTGTTTTCAGAGAGGCAGTCAGCATAAAGGAAGTCATCTCCTCGTGCTTCCACGAAGCCGTAACCTGTTCTTAATTTGTCTAACACCCCCCACACACACAAAAAAAGAAGAGTTCCCCGAATCCAGGATTATATATAACAGAGATCAGAAAGCCCCATGTCCAGAAAAATTCCTTCTGATGCAGCTCTGCAGATGCCAGCATAGACATGAGCAAAGAAAGAGAATTTGGCAAAATAACATGGATGAGCTTGATAATCCAGCATGACTGAAAAATTCCTGGGAGAGGCAGTCTGCCAAAGATCATCAAAAGTGAGAAGCTGGAGGCTTTCCAGGTGCAGCTGCTACAAGATCTGCTGGTCTGGAAGCAGAACTAGGGACTTGTTCTATAGATACCTGCCAAGAGACTGCCAAGGAAGAAAGCCATTGAATCAATGATGCCCAAATTGTCCTTGTAGCTTTTGATTCATAAGGAACCATGTCCTAACAGATGCAAGATTAATTGAGAATGTATTGTTCTCTAAAATTGCTATTGATCTGGGCTTCCCACACCTCTTCTTGAGCGCATAACAAGGTCTTACCAGAGCAAGAACAACAGTTACAAGGTTTGAAATTGAAATTCAACTTGATGTACGCTGAGGAGCTGCGACAGTTACAGAAGCCAGACAGGGCTTTTTTTGAGATTCCATGCAAATCAGATTCTTGGGTGGTTTTGCAGAAAACAACATTGCAAGAGACTGTGGTGCTGGATCTGGAAGGCGATGATTCACAGAAAGCAGGAGACTGAACTGAATAAATCCACTCATTCAACCGACTGAACTGTTGTCACTTAAACAGAACCTAATTGGCTCTTTAACGGCCTCTCTGAGCATATCCTTTTCTGTAATATGACCGATTATGCCATCAGAATTTATTGTTTATAGACAAACTTACAGAACAGTCAGGGAGCCTAACCTTTTTATAGATGTGTTTTAAGAGACGTTTGTTTCCTCTTTTTCAGATACGCGCACATTGAGATGAATAATTGTCGGCAATAACAGGTCCTGATCTTTTATGTACTGCAGCATCTCTTATAGCTGCTGATTTCTTTTTCTTTTTTTTTTTTCCCCTTATAGGTTTCACAATAAAGGCCAGTGATGCAGCAGACATCTGAAGTTAACTTAGCATATTGCAGAGCTAAGGGTTTAACCCCAATGAACTATTACTGCCATATGTTCCATTTCTTTCAGGGAATTTCCCAATGGAGAAGAACTCAGACAATGTGAAGAAAAAAACATCCAATATCATTTGCCCTACAGCTTTTTACTGTTTATTTCTAGTGCTTTTCCCCTCCTCACATGATAATCGCCTTATTGTAGAGACTCATGCTCCAGATGCGGGAGCGAAAAGGACTTGATTTAAGATCTACAGCTTGAGAGTGAACTGAAATGCTTTTGAAAATGGTGGAATTACAAAAAGCAGCTTAGGAGCCCAAATCACTGGCAAGACAGAGCAAAGCCTCAGCAGTCGCACATAAAAAAAAAAATAAGATTCCAATAATTTCTTCTTGTGAACCCCGAGCTGAGGGCATGTTCTCAGGGCTCTGGCTTTCTCCCAGAGGGGAGTTTTTGTACGCATCCCCAACACCAGTGTAACAGGCACGAATTTTAGGCACTGTTTTAGGGCATGGCTGACGTTAAAGCGATGACGTGAGGGATCAATGACCTAGCTGGTGTGTCGCAGCCAGGCACACCCACCCACGGAGCACCTTTACGCCCCGTGGCAGTGGGTTAAAAACTCCGACTTCTGTAATTCAGGATGGGTTTACCAGACACCAGCTGTGTCAGAGCCACTCGCAAGCCTGCGTTCTGAATCATTTTCTTATCTATTTGCACATAATACAGAATCATGTTTCTCTGGCTTAGCTGGAAATCAATCAAATAAAAATTATGAAAAAAAGATTTGTAAAGGGATTGAGGAAAGGTTACTTGGAAATTACGTTTCAAATTCGGTTCTGAGCGGATTTGGTTATCAAATCCCAGACTCATAACTCACCCTCACCAAGCGCACCGCTCATTTCCTAGTCAAATAGGATTTCCTTCCCCTCACATGGAAGGGAAGGGATGGCACAACAGACCCGTGCGAGAGCAGCACATGGGTACCCTCCCAGGGCCCAGCACAGGCCCCGGGCTCTGCAGGCTGACCACTGACCTCTCCATCGCTGTCAGATATGATGATAAACGCGTCCACAAAGCTGCGCTTCTTCTTGGCGTTGGCCGGGCCCCTCTTCTCTTCCTCCTCTTCCTCCCCATCCTGACCTCGAGAGTCAGGGCCCTCTGCGGGCTTCCTCCTCCTCGGCATCCTTCACCCTGAAACAAGGAGGAAAGATTGAAAGCCATTTGTTTCCTTCTGAGTTGGATTTCCCCCAATAGCCATCCCTTTCTTCTTCCTTTTTTTTTAATTTTTTTTTCTATTTTTAGGCAAAATACCCCAGGCATCAGAGCCTTATTACAAAGCGCGGTAGCTTTAGCGGTACTGGGAGCCACACGCACTTGTCACCGCTCATCTCGTTAAGGATGCTTTATTAGAGCTGATTGCTGAAAGGGGTTTCAGGGGAACGGCAAGGCAGACAAGAGCCACTCTGAGTGCCCTTGCTCCGAAGCGAGGAGGCTTTCCTCTTAGCTTCCCCTGCTGAACTTCCTCGGCAAACTGCTCCAAAGCAACATTTCACAGCGGGTCTCCCTCCCCAAATCCCCACCCTGAGCTTCTCCTTCCCATCCCCACACCTTCCCCGTCCTGGTGCAGAACAAACAGGGCCCCGGCAGCGAATCAAGCTGAGGTTTGCACGCCAGAACGAGGAGCCACAGCAGCATGACCATTTGTCAGCTTTTCCATGGAATAAAGCACAGGGGAGAGAGGCAGGTCCCTCAGAGGAAGCTATTTGGCTGTCAGAGCAGCTGCCCCGGGGAACCAGAGCACTACGGAGGGGGAGAACACAGGCAGGAGGGAGGCTGGAAATGAGACGAGGGGCTTATCTCGCAGCCTGGGCTTTTCAACGAGCAGCAGGCTCCGGAAGCCCTCCGCACAGACGTGCCTGTGCCACCCGCTTGAAGAAGGCACTTGACGAGCAGGGAGGAACCCGCTGAGCATCATTAGCACAAACCCAAGCGCTGGAGGAGCGGCACAATCGAGGGCAGGTGCCCACACAATACCAGGCAGTGCTTCAGCGGCTCCTCTCCCTGCCAGCCTGCTGCAGAGAGGAGCCGGCTGCTCCCATCAAAAGGGACTCAAGCAAGAGGAGCAGGATGAGATCCTGGCGGGTGAGAGCAGCGGGGTGGCACACGGAGTTAAAGCAGCCCTTCCTTTGCCGTTCGGTTTGGCAGGTAACGTGGCGTGCTCTGAAAGAGCCTGGAGAAGCAGGCTGAGCACCAGGCTGAGCACCAGGAGCTGGCCAGGTCCCAGCCCAGCGTCCTTCCTGGGATCATTCTGCCTTCCTTCGTGACCACTGCAATAGCTCAGATGTGCTGCTCAGAGCTAAAATAAGAATAAAGAAGAGCTAGAATAAAAATAAGACAAGGCACAACAAAAGACCCTGCGTTATCCAGCACGGAGCCAAACCCTTTTCTGCAACACCGCAAGCTGCAGACAGCGCTGTGTTTACACCAGTAAACAAGAGGTCCAAAGCCCACGTAGCACCGAGGACAGCAGCGCGCCCCTCCATCGAGTCAGAGGTAGCAGGCTAAGAGCAAGGGGAGCACACGCGCTGCCTCTGTGTTTTCTGCAGCTTGCCACAGCTCCCTTAACCTCCCTGTCTCCCTTCCTCGGCAAATCCAAGCGCACACACAAAAGATGAGTGTCCTGGTGAGCCAGGACTGGCACCGAGGGCTTGCTGAGCCCTCTAAAGACAGAGCCTCGCACAAATCGCACGCGTAGCTCCCGAAGCGAGGGCAGGGCGACCATCGCTGCAGCCCAGGAACGTTCGTGTTTACGAAGGGGAAATAAAAACAAGCGCTGCTCTTCAGAAAAGCAGCAGCTCCTGCAAAACAAAGCTGTTTTGCTCCAGCTGAGCTGAACTTTGGCTTTTGTCAAAAAATCCTCATTACACTTTCTCCATTTTTTTAAATATCTTTTGCTCCAAATAGTATCTTGTCCCTCTGTCCGGAGGGCTGAACCAAGCCTCCCACCCAGCTGCTGGGAGCTGCCCCCACAAAGGGAGCCCACCTAGGAGGGGCAGTCCTTTATCAGCAGAGCCACGTACGCAGCCAGGCTTTTCTGGCACGATGTCTGGTCCCCGGTACGTGAGCCTAGGCAGGGTCACTATTTTTGGAGAGAAAGCCTGTAAACCACTTAAACAAAAGCAAACGGCAACAAGCACCTGCCACACTTTTTTATTTTTTTATTTTTTTAAATCCACGCTGGTATCACAGCTCCCCTCCATGCAATAGATCTTCTGCCTGCTGCACTGTGCTAAATAAGAGATCACTGAGAAATATCAGCTGGAGTTACGATGAGTCACCTACCTCCAACATTTAAAGAAGAGAAGGAAAAAAAATGTAAGAGATGTAACCACACAACTCCCACGAGGCTTCTGAAAATGAAGGGACTCGTGGCAAAAAGAGTCTCTGTAAACGTAACTAAGGGAACAAGACAAGTGAGAGATCACTTGTAGCTGTGCTAGTCTGAGTAGGAGAGCAGTAATAGCTTTTATTAGACGAGCTGATGTAGCTGCGGGAAGGGAACAAGCCTCGGAGCACACCCCCTTCCCCAGGTAAGGGAGCCAGGCTGCGTTTTGCTTTTAGCACTCAGCCCAAGCAGCAGCACTGGGGATGTCTGCTCTGGGGTTCAGCGAAAAAGGCCAGCCTGCACTACCTGAAACCACCTTTGCAGTTCAGCTCGTGGACTCATTTTCCAATTTTTTTTCTCTTTTTACAACTTCGAATTGGGGAGAATTTCTCCGTAAACGCTCTGACAGCAAAGGTGACCTCCCGACGAGGGCCGCGCGCGCACGCCGCGCTTCTCCAGTCACATTTTTAGGGATATCCTTGAAGATCCCCAACTTGTGATTATTTGTCATTTTCCCTCTCATCCATCACTTTGATGAATCAGAAAGCAATTACCGACAGAATAATTCTAAATCCTGACACCGCAGCTACAGACCTGCCAAGCTGTGACAGCTTGAAAAATGCTGGAGAACGAAGCCAGAGATGAATGACTCTCAGCCCCGGATGAGTTTCGCTCGAGCCCCCGGGGTTGGCGCTCTGTAAACAACCCCCCCGCCTCACGGGGACCGGGCACGACGAGCAGCTGGCGGTCGGGGCGTCAAGGTCCGCAGCACCCCACAGGACACACAGGGGGGTGTTTTTGGGGTTCGTCCGTTCGCAGAGCCGGGCTCTTTGTAGAAGGGATGTGAGGATGGCCCAAGCTGTGTGGGAGATGCTGACTGCTCGGCGACCCCCTTTCTGCAAGGGGAGGCGTGGGGGGGGCAGAACCCTCCCCAAAACACCCCAAAGCACCCCAAAGCACCCCAAAACACCCCCCACCCCATAGCACCCCCCACCCCACAGCCCCCCTCCACCCACCCAGCCCCCCCCATCCCCTCACCCATGGGTGCCACCGCAGGGCCCTCAGACACAGCAGGGCTGGGCTGTGGAGCCCCAAACCCCCAAAAAAGCCCCCCCAGGAGGCATTGGGGTGGGGTGGGCGATAGGAAAGCGCTGGGGCACGGCCCCATGGGCGCCCCGCAGGGCCGGGGCCTAGCGGTGGGGCAGCCCCGGGGCTGTCCCGGCCCCACAGGGGGGCTCGGCCGCACACCGGGACCGGGCACCGCCGCCCCCCCGGCCCGTTCCCGTTGCCCCCCCCCGGTCCGGCCCCGCTCAGCGGGTCTCTTACCCGCACTCAAGTTGGCGGCGGAGGCCTCATTGCCCTCACCCAAGATGGCGGCGGCGGCGTCGCGTCACGTGGCCGGGAGGGGAGGTGAGGCGAGGCGGGCGGCGCCATGTAGGGTGAGGGCGGCGGCGGCGCGGCTGGCAACGGGGGGCTGAGGGGAGAGGGCGGGAAGGGACACGGGGAACCGAGGGGACAGCGGGGGCGGGGGGCAGCCGCCGCTCTGAACCCCTCAAGGGCTGCCAAGGCGCCCTACGGCTTCTTGTGACTGATTTCAATAGGAAATAAACATCGGGGCGCGGCGTGACTTCGTTCCGTGCCGCTAACCCCGCCGCAGGATACTTCAAGGGTCGCTCCCGCTCCTCGTCCCCCCTCCTGCACGGTTCTAACGGCGCCGCTCAGCCCCCGCGGGGCCCACACCGATCCGCCTCCCCCCGCTGCCCACAACCAACATGGCGGCCGCGGCGTCCCTCCGCCAGCACGTGACCTCGCGGGAAGCCACCTCCCCCCCTCCCTCCGCTGCGCCGTTGCTAGGAGCGCGGAGATCTCGCGAGAGCTGCTGTGGCGGCGGCGGCGGCCAAGATGGCGGACGGGGCGGGTAGCAACGGGGACGCCGCGGCGCTGCCGGTGGGCAGGGAGGCAGGTGAGGGGAGCGGGGGCAGGGCGGGGGCACCGGGACGGGGCCGGGGCCCGGCCCTGAGCGAGCTGACAGCGCTTGTGTGCCGGCAGTGGAGCGGCTGATCCGGGAGAACGGGCACATCTTCACCGAGGCGCAGTGCAAGGTGTGCAGCGCGCTGCTCATCTCCGAGTCGCAGAGGTTGGCGCATTACCAGGTGAGCCGGGCCGTAGCGGGCCGTGTCCCGCTGTGCTGGGCCGTACTGGGCCATACTGGGCCATAATGGGCTGTGCCGGGCAGTACCGGGTCGTACCAGGCTGTTCTGGGCCATAACGGGCCGTGTCCCGCTGTACTGGGCCATACTCCACCGTACTGGGCCATACAGGGCCATAACGGGCTGTGCCGGGCAGTATTGGGTTGTACTGGGCTCCTCTGGCCATAATGGGTTGTGTCCTATTGTACCGGGCAGTACTGGGCTATACCCTGCTGTACCAGGCAATGTTCCACAGTACCAGGCCATAACGGGCTGTACCAGGCAGTACAGGGCCATGTCGCACTGTACCGGGCCATAACAGGCAGTACCAGGCCATGTCCCACCGTACCAGGCCATAATGGGTTGTATCGGGCCATACCGGGACATATCCCACTGTACCAGGCTGTACTGGGCCATGCCAGGCCGCCCCAGCCGCTTTCTGCCCCGCAGAGCAAGAAGCACGCCAACAAGGTGCGGCGCTACCTGTCCATCCACGGCGAGGAGGAGCTGGCGCCCGGCAAGAGGATGAAGGTGGACGCCAAGCAGGTGAGGCAACGCGCCCAGCCCGGCGGGTTCATGGCACTGGGTCTCAGCTAAACGCTGCCAAGTGACCCCTGTGCCTGTGTGAGCGATGGGAGAAAGGGGTCCTGGGAAGGGCTCTGTGCTGCTGTGGCTGTGCCTTGTTGCGGTGAGTATGGTTCCCATCGCCTTGTTCACATAAGGAAACGCCCACTGCCTTGTACTGGAAGTCACCCTGTGAACTACATGAAAAAAACAGGGTAAAGTAACTAGGAGCAGCAAATTCATGAATAACAAAGTCAGGGGTTTCATCACACCTGCATAACGCTTAATTTTATTACAAGTACTTTAAGAGTTCACAACTCGCCGGACTTCCCTTCCGGCACAACTCTGTTTTGACTTGTTTCAGTTTCTTCAGCCAGTGGTTGGAGCCTGTTGGTCAGCGAGAGGAGCACATTCCACCCCGCCATCTGTCTGCCCCGTGACTCATTTGGGAAACAGATTCTGCTTTTATGATTGCTTCAGCTTTAATCCCTAACCCTCAAACATTTGTAGCGGGGGTGGAGGGGGGGATAAAGGAGGATGCCTTCACACATAGTGTTAGGCTTAGGAATGACTGCTGCTGCCTGCTCAGCCAGCATCGTGTTGCCGATGCCCCAGCTGATAGTGGTGTTTGTATTGCGTGGCTCACACCTCGTGGGGAGCAGAAGGCTGGCTGATCCATTCTGGCAGCCCCGCAGTTAACCTTGTCCTCAACCCATGCAGGCCAGGACAGCCCCTCTACCTAGAGCGGTTCACTAAGATGACAAGGAAATCTGAAGCAGGAATGCTGTCCGGTCAGTGAGTGCTGCACCATGGAACTCTTGTTCAGTCAGATTTCCAACCTGACATCTGAGCGTCTCCATTTATTTTGTTTTCTTAAATGCCTCAGCGTTCTTTCTTTCTTTCGTTCTTTCAAGAAGGCTGAGCAAGGTGCTGTCCCGAGGTGCCTTCCAGCCTCAGCCGTTCTGTGGTTCTGTGTGCAGGAGAGCAAGCAGGAAGGCAGCAACGGGGAGGACAGGAACAAGTGCTGCCCCATCTGTAACATGACCTTCTCCTCTCCGGCGGTGGCGACGTCTCACTACCTGGGGAAGACGCACGCCAAGAACGTGAAGCAGCAGTCCCCCAAAGCAGAAGGTATGACTGCAGTGCCTTCACTTGTAACGTGCCAGCTGGAAAATGCTGCACGCAGTGATTCTGCACTGGGAAGTGTCGTTGGACCCCAGGTGTGAGCCGTTTTGGGCATGTGCCTGTGAAGGAGGCAAGCCAGCAGCACACCTCCAGAGACTGCTGCCTCTCAGCAGCTTGCTTGGTAGGCTGGCAGTGACTAAAAGCAGCATGTTTGGGGTGGTTTTTTATTTCTTGTTTGGGTGCAGTGAAGCTTTCAGCAGTTGTACCTATCCCTGCCTGTAAGGAATGGGCCAGAGCTGTTTGCCAGGGACAGATGTAGAAATACCTGTCACGGGATGTGATGCTTGCTAAAAGCTCACAGAAACCCGAGTGACCAGTGAAACGCCTGTAAGGTGAACTGGGCAGGGCTGCTCGGGCGTAAAGTACAGCTTCTGTGGCTCAGGGGCTTCTGAGCTGCAGATAGCTGGGGGCTGGGGATGTGTAGCTGGGAAATTTGGGGCTGTGCTCGTCCTGCCCCCCTGCTTTGCCCGTGGTGTCTGGCACAGCCTGCTCTGCAGGCTGCATGGCTAAGGCAGAGCTTGGGTGTGAGAGGAGCCTTGGGAAGGGTGGCAGGAGACAGGAGCAGTCCGGTGCACGACTGCCACTTGGGTGTGAGAGGAGCTCTTGGGTGTTTAGGAAGCTCCTCCCTGGTGTTCAGTCCCCTTACTGGGATTTGTCTTAGCACACACCCGGAGTATGAAGGGAAGAGGTAGGGTTGACATCAATTTGTCCAGAGTTCTTCCGTTCTCTGACTTGGTTTGCTTTTGGGGTGTTTGGGGTTTGTTTGTTTGTTTAATGCATGTTTTAGGGAACTAAAATGGCTTTGTTTTGCGCCTGAGTTCTGTGACTGACCACGAGTTTGGTTCACCCTGCAGAAGTAACACCCCCACAGAAACATCCTGCTGCCCTCCCCACCTCTGCCGCGTCTCCTAACGAAGAGAACAAGGACATTACTGACCCCGACAAGTTCTGTACCCTCTGCCACGCCACGTTCAACAACCCCCTTATGGCAAAACAGCATTACGTAGGCAAGAAGCACAGAAAGCAAGAGACCAAACACAAGCTGATGGCACACTACGGCCGAACTCCTGATGCACCAGCGGCGTCCTTTATGGGTGAGTTCTCAGCAAGCAGGCGAATAAAGAATTGCAGGGCAGGGTGGGAGAGCAGCACTGCGTGTCTGACACATCTCGGCATGAGAGCCTGTGTGGAGAGAGCAGGGAGAATTGCTCGTGGTCTCGCAGGATCTTGATGATGCACCGCAAGATGGATTTGGTTGACAGCGTAACCCCCTGGCAGCAGGAGAGGTTTTAGGCTGTAGCTGCTTGTGGCAAGCTCTGGGTTGTGTTCTTGCGATGTTGTCTAATCGGGTACGTGGCCTTTTTATTCTCTGTGCGGATAATCCAGGGATTTTGGCCAGTGCTGTTTCTAGCTAGGTGGATTGCATCCAAAATGGAAAGATAAAAGTGGCATTTGATGCTTAAAAACTGCCTTCAGAGGGGACTAGCCAAAGAAGGAAGAAATAGGTTTTACTGCACCTGCTGCTTCAAAGCACATGAAAGCCAGAGAGATTTCTCCCTGAATGCTTTCTGCCTCTGTGTGGGCACTTCATCTGATGAACTAATGCAACTCTCCAGAGCAAGCAGGAATGTGGAAAAAATTGAGCTATTAAGGAGGAACTTTAGGCAGACAGTTGAAACTCATTTGGTTTATGTTCTGTTCCCTGTGAGTACTCCTGCCTGCTGAAAGCCTCGGAGCCCAGGGAAAGCATCAGGAGCTCGCAGCAAACTCCCTTGTCCCTCCCAGCAGCCTTCTGTCGGAGCAGGAAGTCTAGCACCTGCCGGATGCTTCAAGTAAATGATAAGCAGGCAGATCACCTTAAAATCTTCTTCAAGAGCTTCTTTCTCTGTCATAAAACGCCCGTAAGCAGAAGATTAATTACTCTAATTCTTTGTGGGCCACTTTTAGCTACTGGTAGCACTTAGGAGAAATGAGGCTCAATTATCCAAGTAATATTCTCTCCCACATCGTGTAGTCGTGTGGGAGATGGAGAAGGTGCCTCGCATCTTGTGTTATTCAGCTGCTCTTTACCTAATTAATGGGGCCTGATCAATGGTTCTGTTTAATTGTGACTCAGGAGCCCCGGCCCAGGCTGGGTAAGCGGGCAGTGCTGTTGGCTGTGTGATTGACGTCCTCCATGAAGTCCTCACAAAACCAGTGTCTCCATCCATGCCTCCGTGGCACTCCAGCTGTTCCAGGAGAGGTTTCCAAGCCGTAGCTGTAACGTGAGGCTGCTCTGATGTGATGGGCTGCAGTCAGGGACGTGTTTCCCTGTCTCTGCTAACAGCCACACCAAGCTGGCGTGCCGGCACAGTTCTTCCCAGAACACGCCTCTTGTTCTTCTCTTGTAGAATTGAGCTCAGAAGCTGGCCTATACTTTTGTGAAGATTCTTTTTTTTTCTTTTTCTTTTTTTTTTCTTTTTTTTTTTTTCCTGAGCATTTGCTGTCCCTAAACGTGGCCTTGTTGGGATCAGAGTGGCAGCAGGTGAAGATGTGTCCTTCACAGTGCAACACCCAGATACCCATCTGCCTGAATCCCTCTGGGAGCCATCAGCATAGGGTGTGGGGGCACGGTGTGAAGTGCTCAGCACACACCTCATTGTCAGGCTTTCAACAGAGAGATCTCCACCTGGATGGTGCAGGGAGGTGGGCGTGAGGGCGTTGCGTCCCTTGGTGATGCTGCTCTGCACCCCTAGGGTGAACGTCCCCGTTCCCATTAGGGAAGTGTTTTCTTTGTGAGGCTCCAAGGCAAAACCCTTCTCAGGAGAGCCTGAGTTCAGGAGCACTTCATGCCCTGGGGACAAGTGCCAGGATTTTCCCCTCTTACAGGCTTCTGTGGTGAACCCTGCTGCCATGTTTGCTCGTTTGCTATCTGCGACCTCCAGAACTTTGTGTAACGTGACAACTCCAGCTGGGATCAAAGCCATTGATCTGTCTGCTACAACTATTGTTGGAGACTTTTTTTTTTTTTCCAGTTAACTGATACACCGGCTGTAACTAAACTGCTTGCGGACAGAGTTCAATATTCTCAACTGGCAGCGCAGCAAGGCTTAGCAGAATGCTGCATTGTGGAACCTGATGTTGTGTATAATCTCCTCTGGCTGCTTTTGTGTTCTTGTTATTATTATTGAAACGTGTCGGGCTTACAAATTAAGTATCTCTTGTTTTCTGTGATGAGACAAACAGATCAGGAGAAGTGGGCATTTGGGAAAGAAAAAAAAAAAAGTGGAGTTGCAGAGGCAGCATAATGGCGGGGTTGGTCTCCTAATGCTACATTTTCACCTCATCTGATAGTGTGAACTGGTTGTAGAAAAGGTGTGTTTGTTTTTGGAGATAACAAACCCGGGTTCTGCCCGGGGAAGGCCTGCTGGCTTAGTGCTTCCCTCCTATCACCAACCAGGGCCTGACCGGTATCTCGTGGGGTACCTGGGTTCTGTGACCTCCCTGTCTGCTCAGGCCATTGATTTGCTACTTGTCTTTGTTCAGCAGCCGGTTGAGGCATCAAGTGATCGATCACCTTGTTCCTACCTCGGGCACCGAGTTGTTGGCTAGCTGTGTGTTAACACTGCTGTCTGTTTCAGCCGGGAAGGGGTACCCCTGCAACACCTGTAACATAGTGCTGAACTCCATAGAGCAGTACCAGGCTCACATCAGTGGCTTCAAACACAAGAACCAGTGAGTAACTTTCCCCTCCAGTGTGCTTCCACCCTTGTTGAAACAATGTTTTAGATATAACCTAAACATTGTTTTAGATATAACCTAAACAATGCTTTAGATCTAACCTAAATAGAGTTTTGTGTGTGTATTTCAAGCTGACTCACAAGCAGACCGATACAATTTGTGCAAGCCTGTGCTGTTTGTGGTGAAGCCAGCTAACCAGGGGAGGTTTGCATCCCCTCAGCCTCTTCAGCAGCTCCCCCTGCAGACAGCTCGGGGATGCTGCTGGAGTAGAAGTGTCCTTCAGTGGTGGTTGGTTCTCAGTGGTTCATGGATCTTTGCAGCGAACACATCCAGCCTGACACTTGTTAAACGCCATTTCTGTAAGAACCAAGAGTTTAATTTAATTGAAGACTGGCTTAGTGGAGATCCACTTGCCATTCTATCCTTAGAGTTGCTTTTTTAAAATCTGGCGTGTAGTCAGCATGCTCCAGAAACTATGAAACAGAACTATGTTGCTGAACTCATTCTACAGCTGGTAAGTTAAATAGTGGCATCCCCTGAAAACTATTCATCTCTAAAATTTAGGCTGCTAGACAGATGATTAATACCGAATATACTTGCTCTGGACACTGGCAAAGTTCTGCTCTCTAACTTCTGTGCCTTACCTTAAAGAGGGTCAGTAATGGACCCCTCTTGGTTGGACAGCTTCTTAAAGACAGAGGCGTTAGGAAGCCCTACCTGAAGTGATAGACTCCTAGCTAGATTTCCCAGAGGGGCTAGGAGGAAAACTGGGATCTTTTGTTGTGTGTCTGTGGAATAACAGCCCCATTGCACCCTGTCTGTGAGTAATTGATTGGAAGACATAAGCTCTGCCTGTCCCCCTGTGAAAGTTTCATCTCTTGGACAGCGCAGCGGGATCAGTGAATGGCAAACACCTAGCCTGAATGTAGCCTGTTGTAGAAAAAAACCCTGAAGATGTTCCCCATGCATAGGCATAGTCGTTCCCTTTAAGGACATGGACATTGTTCCAGTTTTTCCAGCCAAACAGCTCCCTTTCTGCTTCTGGATTTAGCTGCTAAACGCTGTTCCAGGCCAGCTTCTGCAGGCTGAAAAGAGCCAGGATACTTGCCTTGTAGTGGAAGCACTTAACAGCCCTTGAGCTGTGCACTAGCTAATTCTGCCCTGCTAAAGGTGTCTGTTTACACACAGAGTAAGGAAGCACTTGGAAGCTTTTCTGGCAAGTGGCTGACTTGTCTGTAGTAGGTTGTTACTCCGCTGACAGCCGTGCTTGCTGAGCAGTGATGGCAGCTGACAGATCTGAGTGACTGACGTTGCTTCCTTTCCCTTTTCTCTTCCCCTCGCTCCATTGGACGTGCAGGATGCCAGGAGCAGTGCCGGTTGTAGGACCGTTCCCCCCCCAGCAGTACGTCCGGGAAGAGTCGACTGCCCCGGGAGGCTACAGCTACTTCAGCCAAGACTTCTAGAGCGAGCTGCAGCACTGCTCTCGGCGTTGTGTTGGTGGCCCAAGAACGCACGTCCTTTGCCAGCCCACAATGGTTTCATTATCCCTCTGGATAAGCAAAGCCCTACCCTCCTGTATGCACCCGTTGAGCAGAACGGGGACTGAAGCTGTCCGAAAAAGGATCCAGCTGGAAGAGACTTGGTAGACAGCAAATACTTCACTCCCTTAGAGTAGTTTTCATTGTGTAATTGCTTCCTGTGAAGGTGGGTGCGGTGTGCGAGGAAGTGTGTATCTGGTATAAGGAGGGGCTGGCAACAGGCTGGCAACGGCCACCTCCTCCCTCACCAGAGCAAGCGGCGGGTTCCTGCACCTGGAAGGCCAGCAGCCCGCGCTCGGAGGCGTCTTTTGCTGGAGGAGAACTCCTAGATCGCAGCAAGCAGCGCTCACGCGGCACGGATGGGGACACTGTGCGGGCTGCCTGGCTTCTTACAGGCCCAAAATGAAAAGTGGCAGCGCAGCATCCATCCTGCCTGCTCCGGGCAGGTTCGTGTGCAGATTTTCCTGAGCCACCAAATGCCGTTGGAGCCTTTCGCAGCACTGCAGCCGCCGGTTCTGGAGCTCTGTTGTCTCGGTGTCTAACAAGTCGTCACGATTGCTGGTGTACAGCTTGCTGCTGGTGGGAGTGGGGGCTGAGAGAGGAGCTCTTGGCTCTGCAGGCAGCTCAGCCCTCTGCTCCGAGGATTTCCATGTGGAAGGAAGGAACTGTTTAGCCTGGTTTCCTATGGAAACAGGTGTATGTGATGATTCACCGTGTGTGTCTTTACCCCCTGTAACTTAAACAAATTGCAGCCAAACTTGGCGCTGGTGGCGATCTCCAAGGTCTGAATGCGATCAGCAGGCGAAGGGTAAGCAGAGCGAGTTCGCTTCACGTGCAGGCCCTGACAGAGTTTAAGTGCAGCATTCTCCCTACTGCCAGCAAAATATTATGGGAAAAGAGAATTTTAAGAAAAAGAAAAAAAAAAAAAGAGGAAACGAATCTAGATACAATAGAAGACCGTAGTATAACTTGGTCAAATTGTTAGCTGACTAAAAAACTACAAATCCCCTGGAAACCTGCCCTTGTTAGTCCTTCCTTAGACACTCCTTGCCCGAGCCCTCTCCTCAAAGCTCTTACGTACTCGTCCCAGCCTGGAGAGGGGCCGTTCTGTATTTCAAACCCGGGAGTTCAGGCTGATGGTCCCTTCGTGGTGCTAATGTACTAGATCTGTTAGAAAAGCCCCCGGCAGGAAGGGCAGGCATCTGAGACTGTTGTGCGTTTTGGGTGAGTTTTTTAGATGTTTTGTCCTTGAGCTAAGGCATTGTCTGTGCTCCGCCAGCGCACCACGAGAGCTGTGTGTGTGTCGGGCTGGCCTCGTGTTCGCTGCCAGCACTCCAAGTCAGATGCTCCACGGCTTCATCCCAGCGTCGGTGCCTCTGAGGAGCTGAAACTTCGCTAGCCCATGGCAAACACCCTGCTGTTGTCCTTCCGTGGGGCAGAAGGACGGGCATCTGGCCCCTTTTGGGGCTCAGCAGGGCTGGCAGAGCAGGATGGGCTGAGCAGAGCCGCAGCAGCTGCAGCGGGGCAGGCTGGGGCCCTGCGCTCCCCGCGCTGCGTTCCAGGGGGAGCAGCTGCCGCCCTCGCGAGGCCGAGAGCCAGGCTGTGCAGGCACTTCCAAAATCCAGCGTGAGCCGGGCAGGTTAAGCAAGGAGAGAGCTGGTTGCTGATCTCTGCCTTCCCCTCCCCGCTCCAGGCTGTGCACGAGCTTTGTTCGCCTTCGCCCTGCGCAGGGTCTGCCACCTTCCCTTAGGACAGGCTCCTGCTGGTCTGGGTTCGCCTTCCTGATGTTTTCCGCTCTTGTTCTACCGCTGAGGTCTGACCTTCACCTCCTGCTCGAGAGGGAGGCTCTGCTAAACCTCGCAGGCCGATCAACGAGCAGAAAATTGAGCTGAAGGAAGCGTCGTGTGCCGGGTGGCTCTGGGTGGCCTCCAACGCTGATCTCCGCTGCTTAGCTCTCGCCTCGCCGTGTGAGTGCAGGTGCCTGCTGGATGTGCTGTGCGCTGACACCACGAGGGAGCCATTTCCAGCACTGCCCAGCCCGGTGTGTCACTGCGCTGTGTTCCCACAGTTTTGCCTCCCCCTGTACACGATGTTTATGTATCTGCTGTTTCCCTGAGGTGAAGCTCTCCAAATAGAGTGTTTATTACTACTGCTGGGTGCTGTCTCTCTGCAGTAACCCTTCCTGCTTTGCTTTGTTTTGCCACGCTTCAGCCCACAGGACGCACACCCCTTTGAAATACTCGGGAGGGGCGGGAGGTTTGTGTTCCCAGCCGCCCTCCTCAAGGCTCTGCTGTCACCCCAAGGTCTGCACAGAGCCGTTGGGTGCCTTCCTCTGCGCTGCTCTAGCAAGTCAGCGTGGCCTGGAGCACACCAGTGTCACTGAGGGGAGGACAGGACAGTCTGGCCCCGGAGCCTGCTGGCACTGCTGCAGGCTGCTGTGCTGCCTGTGTTGAAAACATCCATCACAGGCAGGGGGCACGGGGCTTTTTCCAGCCCTCCCATGGCAGCACAGGAGCCGGGCGATGGCAGAGCCTCCTGCCTCTGCACCCCTCAGTGCAGAGAGCTGTGCTCGCTCACTGCCCTGACACAGGCCCCAGAGCTGAGGCAGCCCCAGAACTGCTGCTCAGCACCCCGGGGCATGCATGGGGGCACAGCAGCACACCCTTCAGCTGCACCCCCTGCCCTACGGTGTCCCCAGGCACGGCACAGGCCTCGTGCTGGCGCTGTTCCCAGCCCCGGGGCAGCACAGGGAGGGACAGGCTGTGTCTGCCTGCTGCAGGGCACGGCTCAGCTCTGCCGGGGCGGCGTGGCGGCAGCTGCCAGCCTGTCCCTCGCTGACCCCGTCCCCTCCTGGCAGCAGAGACGTGGTGTTTCTCGCCGCTCCCGGCCCTCCTGTGGGTGCAGGCGCTCCCCGAGGCAGGTGCAGGGTAGGAGGAGGACGTGGGGCTGCCTCTGTCCCGTTCCCATGCTCTGATCCTTGAACCAGAGGGGTGCCAAAATCACAGGTGTCCCTCCCCTACTGGGTGCACGCTGCCCCTCAGGCTGCTCCGGGGGGGCCCGCAGCCCCCAGCTGGTGGCTGCACTCAGCCAGCTGTGCCTCCCTCTGCCTCCCTCCTGCTGCCAGGGCTGGCTGCCACGCTCCAGCCCCCCCTTCCACCCTGCAGCACCCGGGGGCACCCTGCAGCGCGAGGGGCTGGCAGCTGGGCCCAGAGCCCTCTGTGCACCAGGGGAAGCGGAGCCCAGAGCGCACCCGTTCCCCCCTCACACCGCTGCTGCTGCCAGCGTGCCTCCCGCCCGGGGCCCCTGCGGGCAGCACCTGGCTGTGCCGGGGCTCCGGCTGCCCGCCACGGGCCGAGCCCAAGCGCCTTCCGTGCTGGCAGGCAGGAGCAGGGCACGGAGCCACCCCGGCCACATCCCCGCGGAAGCGCCGCCGTCCCCCGCCTGTGCCCGAGCCAGCTCCTTGGAGCCGGCCGGTCTGTGCAGCCCGCTCAGCCCCCAGCACGGCGCGTGGGGCTGGAACCCCGATCCCACCCTCACCGGGGGGTGTGGGGGGGAACGCAGCCCCCCAGTCTGCAGCCCTAACCGCTGCCCTCCCTTGTGGCCCCGCTGTCTCCAGCAAGTAAATCAGGTGCAGATGTGGAGGCAGGGCCGGGCGCCTGCTTGCCATTAGGGGCTGGGAACATGGGGGTGGCCCTGCTGCTGCCTCGTGGCACCCCGCCGTGGCCGTGCTGCTCATGGGGTGAGCGTCCCATGCCTCGTGGGGGGCAGAGCTGGTGGGAAGAGCCCTCCCTGTGGGACCTGGAGCCTATGGATGGCAGTGGTGCCCAGCCTGGTGCCTGGGGTCTGCAGTGTGCTGCACCCATCCCGGCCCATGCACCCATCCCTGTGCCTGGCACGGCTGCGCCCTGTGCTGCGGGGTGCTCCCTGCTCACCCCAGCAGGGACACCGTGCCCGATGCTGTGGGTTTCATGCTGGGTGCCATGCTGGGGGCTCAGCGGGGACACCACGTCCCTCCCCGGCAGCCCCTGCGCCGGGCCCCGCGTTCTCGCCTCCCCAAAGGGAGCAGCGGGTTCATGTTTGCCAAGTTGTGCCTGGTTAAACCTTAACCGGGCCGGGTTGCTCTATCAGTCCCTCCCTGCGGGAGATAAGGATCAGCAGGATCCCAGCGGGACCGTGCTCGGCTCCTGCTGCGGGGCGGGCAGAGGGATGTGGGGGAGCGGAGGGATGCGGCCGGGCTGGACACGGGGTCTGAGCTCCCATCCTGGACCCCATTCCGTGGAGCTGGGACCCGATGTCCTGCATCACCGTGCCCTGTGCGTGGCCAGCAGCAGCAGCGAGGTGGCTCCTGGCAAGGCTGGAGCAGGACCTGGCCCCACCAGAGCGCCCTGCCCGGCTGGGCTGATAAGAGGCTGCGGGTTGTGGCCGGGGCTGTAGGGCTGCCGTGTGCCGAGGCCAGCGGGGCTGGAGGGAGCCGGGAGCCTCCGCACCAGGCCTGGGGCTGGCGTGTGCCCACCGTGTGCTCTCACAGCCCCAATCCCCCGGCATCCCGACCCCATGCGCATACGGGGTGCTGGGAGCGGGGAGCCTGCGCCCCAAACAACGGCCGTTCAGGAGAGGCCAAGAGAAACTTCCAGGAGGAAAGAGCCCCCCGGGCTCCGGCCCCCCCAGGAGCCACCGGCCGCGCGCGCTCATGCTGGCCGCAGGTGCGACCGCAGCAGGAACGGCGGCGAGCGCTGGGGCCAGGCACAAGGGGCGGCTGTGTTCCCGCAGCCCCGGCTGCCTTCCAAGAGCAATATTGTTGGCACCAGGCAGGCTCCCTGCGCCGGCAGCGCATACACGGGCCTTTCATGAGGGGAGCAGGGATGATTTACTGCCTGGAGGAAGGGGCAGGGGTGGGAGGATGGAGCCCCCTGCGCCCAGCCCCTCGTGCGTGCTCGCTGCCGCGGGGCCCCGCACACGAGCGAGGCCGTGGGTCCGGCTCGGTGCAAACAGCAAATATCGCCTCTCCTTGGTCGGGTTTGGGGCAGAGCAGGTCCCCCTGCCCCATCTGCACCGTGCCCACCTCTGGGCACCCCCTCCCTGGTCACCCTGCCGTGTCGGGGCTCCCACACTGCAGCAAGGTGCCTGGGGGGAGGACAAGTGCCCCTTGCGGTGCTGCGGCTGACGGGAGCAGCCCGGGGAGCAAAGGGGGGCACAGGGGCAGGGCTGCCCCCATGGCACGGGGAGCCGGCGCTGGCACAATCCCCCCTTGTTGAGCTGCTGGCGTGGCGGAGGCCGTGGCGGTGCTGCCGGAGGCGGGCGGCAGGCGGTGGGCCGTGCTGCCGTGAAGGGCTTTTTGTTTGCCTTCAGTTGCTGTTATAAATCAAGCGAGGCAGCCCGAGCCCCCAGCCCCGCAGCAGGGAGGGGAGCAGCCCCCTGCCGCCCCCAGCCCGTGCCCCCACTGCCCGGTCTCTGCGGGGATGCCCAGCATGGCACAGGGCGAGCTGCCAGCGCGGGTCCCCTCATCCTGCTCCTGTCTGCCCGTCCTGCTCCGTCCCCACTGCAGGCACCTGGCTGGAGTTTAGGGTCTCTGTGCCCATCCCATGGGCTCCCAGCTCTCCTCTGGCATTCCCAGTGCTGGGAATGATCCCCTCCCACGCTCGCCCCAATCTCCCCTGGGGCTCCAAGGTTTCGTGCATCCATCTGCTGGGCTTTGCTGCACCCCAGCACCCAGCCCTGCCCCGAGCTGGCCCTGCCGGCTCTGCTTCACCAAGGATTTCCATGTTCTCCCCGTTCGGATGTGGTTTCGGTTCGAATCGAGCTGAACCCAACATTTTTCCCGTGTTTCCGGCACGCCGTGAGCTCTGCGGAGGCGGCTGCTGCCCCGTGAAATCGATGTTCCCGTCCGCTCCGCGTGCCGGCAGGAATGCACCGCGATGAACAGCTGCTGGGGGCCGCGGGGGCCGCTCCGTGCTCCTCTGCACCCCGGGGTGGGGGCAGCACCCTGGGGTGGGTGACACCGCAAGTGACGGTGGCACCGCGCAGCCCTCGTGTGACACCGCCTCGTGCCACGCTCGCTGCTCCCATGTGCCGGAGCCGTGCCCTGGCCTCGTGGCCCCGTGGGATGGGGATGACGGGGGGTGACATGGGGGGGACGGGGGTGGCTGTGCCCCACCTGCAGCAGCGCAGGGCTCAGGGCAGCCCCACACCGAGCCGTGAACCCCGCTGCCTGCAGGAGGGCTCCGGGGATTGGGGTCCCCGTTACCGGCCGGGGATGGAGGAGGCAGCCGGGGGTTGTCCTCGGTGCCCGTGGTGCCCCCGGGGGTCCCCGGGCGTGCAGCGGGGGGGTCCGGGAGGTGTTTATGGGCCGGATTAAGGCCGCCCGGGTCCCGGCTCGCAGCCCCGCGGTGTTTTTACGACGGGGCCTTATGGGCTCCTAATGGGGGTCACGCACGGCCGCTTTATGGCCCCGGCAGCGATAAGGCGGCGGCTAATTGCGGCGGCACCAATTAGCCGGCGGGTGCGCTGCTCCGCTGCCGGGAACGGCGCCCGGCAACGCTCGGGCTCGGTCCCGGGCTCGGGCTCGGTCCCGGGGGCGGGGCGGGGGTCGGGGCCGCCCGCGGCGCGGTGTAACCCGAGCGCCGCCCTACAAAGTGCCCGCGCCCGCGGCGGCGGCAGAGCGCGGCCAAGGCAGCGGCGGAGCCAGCTCCAGGCCGGGGGCCGCCATGGGGACGGGGCGCTGAGCCCGGCACGGCTCGGTACGGCTCGGTACAGCACGGTACGGGTCGCTACGGCACGGTACGGGTCGGTACGGCACGGCCCCGGAGGCGGCGGCGGCGGCGGACTTTGCCCCGGTCCTCCCCGCACCGCGCGGGCGGCTCCGCCGGGGGAGCCGCGCACCGCCGGTAACGCCGCGACCCCCTCCCGCGACCCCCCCATCCCTCCCCCGGTCCCCCACCCCATCCCTCCCCGTCCCTCCCCACCGCCCCCGTCCCTCCCCACCGCCCCCGTCCCTCCCCACCGCCCCCATCCCTCCCCGCCGCCCCGTCCGCGGGGCGCTGAGCCCGGGACCTCTCCCCGCGCCCCCCGGTGCTGCCGTCCCCTCCCCGTCCCCCCCCCGGGTTAAGGCTACGGGCAGGGTCCCCCCACTTTCTCCCAGTCCCCCCCGGGTCCCCAGACCCCCGCAAGGTCCCCAAACCCCCGCAGGGTCCCTGTCCCCTTCCCCACGCCGTCCTGCGCCCCGCTCCATCGCGCCGTCGGGGCTCCGCGCAGCCGCCCCGTCCCGTCCCGGGTCCGGGCGCGTCCCGGCTCCCCCCGGGGGCGCGCAGCCCCCTGACCGCGCTGCCGCTGCCTTGCAAGAGGCCGGGAAGATGCGGCCGCTCTGGCACGTCCTGGCCGGGCTGCTGCTGGCGGCTCGGCCCGCCGCCTCCCGCCGAGGGGCGATGGAGACAGGTACGGGGCTGGAGGGGGGGGATTTGGGATTTGGGATTTGGGATTTGGGCTCGGCAGAGAGGGGGCTTTGGGGTTGGGCACCCCGCCGAGCCCCCCACTTTGCTCATCCTGCTGGTGGGCTCAAATGGGTGCGAGAGCGGGTGGCTGGGAGGCACCTTGCACCAGTGCGGCTGGGGTGGGATTTTCAGCTAGGATGGGGGGTCCCTGGGTTGGGGACGCTGCTTTCTGTGGTCTGTGCATGTTGGCTCGGTGTTGGTTCAGTCCCCAAGGCCCACGGCGTGCGGGCAGCCCGGTGGTGTGCCCGGGGTTGGTGCAGCAGTTGCTGAGCAGTCGGGGCTTTCCTTTCTGGCTGTGCACACGTGTGCTGACAGCCGCAGCGCTCGGGGCTCGGGGGTGTTGCACAGGACCTGCAGACACGGGCTGCGGGGCTGCCACGCTCGGAGCTGCGGGGTTTTGGGTCCCGGCGTCTCCTGCAGCCACAATGGAGCCGTCACTGCAGCGCTGCTCCGATGGTGTGCAGGGACAGCAAGGGCTGGCTGCGCTGGGGTCTGCTCCGGGTTTAGAACGGAACAGAATAATTATTTGGGGCTGGCTTTTCCAGCAGCCCTGCGGGGAGGGTGGCCAGGAGGGTTTGATGCTGAGGGCACCCGCTCCTTTCCCATCCCCAGCGAGGCAGGATGGGCTCGGGCACCCTGCTCCTGCAGGAGTGTCCCCTCCGAAAGGAGGGTGGCATTGTGTGGCCTTGGACAGGGACACGCCAGTGCCAGGCAGCCGCTGGGGAAGCCTCGTCCCCGTGCCTGAGGGCAGAGTCCAGCCCTCGCCCGTGTCTGCGGCCGGGCACGGGGCCACGTCGTGCCGTGTGCTCCCGGCGGGTGTGTGGCGGGGCCGTGCTGTCGGGGGGGTGAGCACCGTGCCTGGCGCTCAGCGCGTCTCTGCTGGGCTGCAGAGCTGTTCGAGAGCCCCTTGCTGGAGTCGGAGGAGGAACACCTCCTGCTGGACCCAGGCAACGTGCTGAAGCTGTACTGCGACGCCAACCACAGCGGTGCCAGCGTGGTCTGGTACAAGGAGTCCAGGCCGCTGGTCCCGGGGGGCCGCGTCCATCTCCAGCAGAGCTTGTTGGAGATCTCCGAGGTCGCCTACGAGGACTCGGGGCTCTACGTGTGCCGGGCCCGGGGCACTGGGGAGATCCTGCGCAACTTCACCATCTCCGTCGTGGGTGAGCGCCCAGGGCGGTGCCGGGGGGAGCACGTCCCCGCTTTCCCGCTCCTCGATACGGGGGCATCCCTCACAACCTGCCTCCCCCTGCAGACTCGCTGGCATCGGGCGATGATGATGAAGACAGCGATGGGGACGGCCCCCACGGAGACCGCGGTGAGGAGCCCGTCTACGTGCACAGAGGTGAGTGCTGCCCCGGGCAGGGCCGTGGCGCTGTGCCGTGTGCCCTGTCCCACGGCACGCCACGTGTGTCCCCAGCGCCATACTGGACCCACCCGCACCGGATGGACAAGAAGCTGTACGCCGTCCCCGCGGGGAACACCGTCAAGTTTCGCTGCCCGGCCTCGGGCAGCCCCAGCCCCAGCATCCGCTGGTTCAAGAACGGGCGTGAATTCCGGGGCGAGCACCGCATCGGGGGCATCCGGGTGAGGTCCCCATAACCCCCCCCTCCCGGTATTCCACTCAGCAGCAGCTCGGTAGCACTGACCCTGTTCCTCCCCACTTTGCCTCCCTGCTGCAGCTCCGGCACCAGCACTGGAGCCTGGTCATGGAGAGCGTGGTGCCCTCCGACCGCGGCAACTACACCTGCCTGGTGGAGAACAGGTTCGGGAGCATCCGCTACAGCTACCTGCTGGACGTGCTGGGTGAGGGCTCTGGCCAGCAGGGTGCCTGGGAATTGGGTGGGGGAGCCTGTGCTGGGCTCCTCTCTGCCCTCGCACCCAAGGGATGTGAGGATGAGGCAGCAGCTGGGGTCACCGCGGGTCCCCGGGGGTTCACAGAGGGTGGGGAGGCAGCGGTGTGACCCCGCTGCGGGTGCCATGTGGGTGATGCTGCTCTGCTGTCCCGGTTGCAGAGAGGTCCCCGCACCGGCCCATCCTGCAGGCAGGGCTCCCCGCCAACACCACGGCCCTGGTGGGCAGCGACGTGGAGTTCTTCTGCAAGGTGTACAGCGACGCCCAGCCCCACATCCAGTGGCTGAAGCACATCGAGGTGAACGGCAGCAGCTACGGCCCCGACGGGGTGCCCTACGTGCAAGTGCTCAAGGTAGTGGCCGGGTGCCGGGGGGCGCACAGAGCCCGTCCCCCCCGGGGGGAGATGCTCAGGGTCCTTCGCTCTGCCGGCAGACCGCGGATATCAACAGCTCGGAGGTGGAGGTGCTGTACCTGCGCAACGTCTCCATGGAGGATGCGGGCGAGTACACCTGCCTGGCGGGGAACTCCATCGGCCTCTCCTACCAGTCGGCCTGGCTCACCGTGCTCCCAGGTAGGGCCGGGGGGGCCGGTGGGCACCACCAGGCTGGTCGGGGCTGGGGGCGGCCCTGAGTGCTGCAGGGACTGCAGGATGATGCCTCCTCTCCCTGCAGAAGAGGAGCTGGTGCGGGAGGCCGAGCCCCCCGAGGCCAAGTACACAGATATCATCATCTACACGTCGGGCTCGCTGGCCGTGGCCATGGCCATCATCATCGTGGTGCTGTGCCGGATGCAGACGCAGTCGAGCAAGCAGCCCCTGGAGCCCATGGCGGTCCACAAGCTCTCCAAATTCCCGCTCATCCGGCAGGTGAGGGCTGAGCTGGAGCCCTGGGGGGACCTCGGTGGCCGACTGGTTCTGCTGCTGCCACCTGCCCCCGTCACCTCCTACCCTCCTGATGGCCTCGGCACAAGCCCTGCTCTTGGGGCCATCGTCCCAAGCACGAGGCCGGGTGGCTGAGGTCCTCCTGCTCTCTCCGCAGTTCTCCCTGGACTCCAGCTCCTCCGGGAAGTCCAGCACGTCCCTGATGCGCGTCACTCGCCTCTCCTCCAGCTGTGCCCCCATGCTGGCGGGGGTCGTGGAGCTGGACCTGCCCCTCGACTCCAAGTGGGAGTTCCCCCGGGACAAGTACGGAGCCGCGCGGCGCTGGGGAGGGCTGGGGCTGGCGGTGCCAGCGCTGTGGCTCCGCACTGACCCCGGCTCCGACTCACGGCTCTGCTTCTCCTCGCCAGGCTGGTGCTGGGCAAGCCCCTGGGAGAGGGCTGCTTCGGCCAGGTGGTGCGGGCAGAGGCGTACGGCATCGACAGGGAGCGGCCGGACAGAGCCGTCACCGTGGCTGTGAAGATGCTCAAAGGTAAGGAAGGGAAGGTGCAGGTGCCCTGCCCTGCAGCACCCCGGGCACGGGGGCTGTGTTGGTGCCGGGCTGTGGCACCACGCCGGCTGGCACGGTGACACAGCCCCTGCCCCCAGACAACGCCACCGACAAGGACCTGGCTGACCTCATCTCCGAGATGGAGATGATGAAGCTGATGGACAAGCACAAGAACATCATCAACCTCCTGGGCGTCTGCACGCAGGACGGTGAGGGGGGCGCGGGGAAGGCTGGGCTTCAGGGGGCGGTGGCAGGACGGGGTCAGGGGGTGGCAGGGCAAGGACAGGAGGGCTGAGCGAAGCCTTCGCCCTTCCCAGGGCCGCTGTACGTGATCGTGGAGTTCGCAGCCAAGGGCAACCTGCGCGAGTACCTCCGTGCCCGGCGCCCTCCCACTCCCGACTACACCTTCGACATCACGGCGCTGCCCGAGGAGCAGCTCTCCTTCAAGGACCTGGTGTCCTGCGTCTACCAGGTGGCCCGCGGCATGGAGTACCTGGAGTCCAAGCGGGTAGGGCCGGCACAGCCTGCGAGGGGTGCCAAAAAGAGCGGGGCGGGAGGGGTGACACCCCTAGCCCTGGGGGTGACGGTGCCGTATGGGGGCTGGTGGCGTTTTGGGGTGCTGTGGGGGTTTGGGGTGTGCCAGGGGGATGCACTGAGGTGCAGCTGCCCTCTCACATCTCCTGCGGGTGCTGTTTCCCTCCTGGCAGTGCATCCATCGGGACCTGGCTGCCCGCAACGTGCTGGTCACAGCAGAGAGCGTGATGAAAATCGCCGACTTCGGCTTGGCCAGGGACGTCCACGACATCGACTACTACAAGAAAACCAGCAACGTGAGCTGGGAGGGGACTGGGCGAGGGGCAGGGCGAGGGCTGGGGGAGGCCGGGACCCCGGCTCAGCAGAGGGTTTGTTCCTGCAGGGCCGCCTGCCCGTGAAGTGGATGGCACCAGAGGCTCTGTTTGACCGCGTCTACACCCACCAGAGCGATGTGTGAGTCCTGGGGCCCGAGGGCTGCTGTGGGGTGAGGGCTGAGGCAGCCCCGTGGGGCTGTGTGTGTGTGCTGGAGGGTCCCCATCCTTAGGACAGGGGGTGCTCCTGGGGGGGTGGCACCATCCCGGTGGCAGCCGGACCCCTCCTGCAGCCAGCCCCCTTGCCCTGTGTGCTCCCAGGTGGTCCTTTGGGATCCTGATGTGGGAGATCTTCACCCTGGGCGGCTCCCCCTACCCCGGCATCCCCGTGGAGGAGCTCTTCAAGCTGCTGAAGGAGGGGCACCGCATGGACCGGCCGTCCAACTGCACCCACGAGCTGTGAGTAGGGGCCAGGGGAGGGGGGGGCGGGCAGGGCGAGCTGTGCCCCCTCCCCTAACGCCGCCCGGCCCCCAGGTACATGCTGATGCGGGAGTGCTGGCACGCCGTGCCCTCGCAGCGCCCCACCTTCAAGCAGCTGGTGGAGGGGCTGGACAAGATCCTGGCGGCCGTCTCGGAGGAGGTGGGTGACGATGAGGATGGTTTTGGATGGCGGTGGTGGTGGTGGCGGGGCGGGCGGTGACGGCACGGTGTCTCCCCTGCAGTACCTGGACCTCTCCATGCCCTTCGAGCAGTACTCGCCCTCCTGCGAGGACACCACCAGCACCTGCTCCTCGGACGACTCCGTCTTCACCCACGACCCGCTGCCGCTCGCCCCCTGCCTCTTCACCTACCCCAGCGTGAGGACTTAAGGGCAGGGCAGGGCGATGCCGCGGAGCGGATCCAGGCAGGGCTGTTCCCTGCTGCACCCAGCGTCAGCAGCGCAGGGGGTGCCCCCCTCCCCGGGGAACGGGCTCCTTTTCCCCCCCATTTCTGCACAAAGCCTCCAGTCCTGGCCAGGTCCCAGCAATGCAGGGCTGAGCGAGCCTCTGCCTGGTGTTGAGGGGCAGGGGGGGCTCTGCACCACGGTGCCCCCGGGGTGCCAGGCTGTGTCCAGGGTTTGGATGGAAGCGTCTCCTGGCGGGAGCCCCGCTGCCTGCCTCTGTACATAGCCATAGAGATGAATATTTATGTACGTGAAATATCGACCTGATAAATTATTTTTTTTTGGAATAGACCCTGCTGCTGCTGCTGCAGTTTCTGGGCTGCTCCCAGGGGCGAGGAGGGCCGGGGGAGGACGCGTGCTGCCCGGGGGGCAGTGCCACAGGTGCAGGAAGCGGCGTCCCCGCTCCTGTGCCTCCAGCCCCGCTCCGGCACAAAGCGCTGCTGCATCTGTTCCCCATTAGCCACTGTTGCGCTAAGCCACCGTGAACTCCGCTACCAGCATCGCCCTGAAACTGATCCACCAACTGCTGCCGGCTCCCAGGCTGGGAAAGAGCCCCCGGCCCGGCACGCTGGGGACCCCCCCTCCCCACCTGGGCCAGCCCCAGGACACCAGATAAAAGTGAGTTACGGGCTCTGCGCTGCCTTCTCCTAACCCCAGCGCCCCTGCGAGCGAGGTTTGGGGGGTTCAGCCCCAGGCCCTGCTCTCTGCTGCCTGCTTTGCCCCCCGGCACCCAGCTCGGCTCTGCGGGGAGCAGGGGCTGCAGCTGTCTCGCCCCCTCCTGCCAGCCCGCTCCCTGGGTCTAGGGTTTCACCTCGTCTCCTCCGCTCCGCCAAGGGCTGGGCTTTGCAGGGCCGTTAGCCCCGGGATCTGGTTTCCTTCCCCAGCTCCCAGCTGCAGGGGCAGCTCCAGGGGTGGGGAGCAGTCCCCCCAGCCTGCAGGGTGGCTCTCGGGGACAGTGGGGACGCGTGGGGCAGGAGCTGGGGGCTCGGTACAGATGGAAAGTGGTCCCTTCATCTCGCCCCTGCTGCGCTGGGGTGCAGCCACCTTTTGGCAAGCTTCTGGGGCCGTTCCTGGGTGGCAGAGCCTGCCCTGCCCCATACCTGCTTGTAGGGCTGCCCCAAGGCCCCCTCCTCGTGCAGCCCCAGCCGTGCTGGCCCTGAAGCCTGCCCATACCTCTCCCAGCCCCTCGCCCAGGGGCTCTGCTCCCCCTCTCCCCTGGGCAGAGCCCCCCGGGGCCTGCAGACCACCAGCAGGTGTGAAACCTGCCCCGTCCCCGCTGCCTCCCTGCCCCGGCGAAGGATCCCAGCTGTCTGCTAATGTGCCAGAACCAATGCATTTAGCACAGCCCTGAATGGGGCATTCACACGCCGGAGGGCAAACTGCCCAGGGTTGGCTGCCCCCCACCCCCTGGCCCCCGGGGAGCCAGCCCTGGGTAAACCCGGACCCGTGGGTGCCTGGGGACGGGGCTGTGCAGGGGATTTGCTTCCTTGGCACTTCCCTGGAAAATGGAGATTGCCAAGGGGGGACAGGGAGGGGGATTCATCGATCCCTAATGGCACGCGGGGGTACCTCGCACCCCCTGTGCCCAGGGCTTGGGGTGGGGTGGGGACAGCAGAGGTTGTAACCCCATGGGGTCTTGCTTCCTTCCCCCTTGCTGAGCACACGAGGTGAGTGCGCATCCTTGCAGCCCGTGCATTCATAACACCAGCCACCTGGTGATGTTTTTGGGGCCACCAGCCACCCGGCACTGCTTTTGGGGCCACCAGCAATGCTTTTGGGGTCCTAGCAGTGTGTCCATTCTGCTTGGGGCTGCCCCGTCCCCAGACACCCGAGCACCCCGTGCTGGTGCTGGTGGAGCAGAGCGGGCTCAGCAGCAGGGCTGGGACAGGAGCACGGGGCTGTGGCGGGGGGCACGGGGCAGAGGAGGCGTCCCGGGGCATCCCGCAGCCCCGCAACAACTGGAGGCGGTTTTATTGTTTAACATTCCTGGTGTTTTCTGTCAGGGCTGAACCAATTGTCCTTAATCCGCCAGGCTCTGCTGGCCAAACAAGTGTGGCTGAGCCACCGGCATCCTGTCCCCACGAACAGGCCCCTTTTGTGAGGGGGATTTAGCGTGTAGCCCAGTAAATCCCGCTGGTTTCCTGAGGCACCGTTCCCACACGCCATCCCCCAGCCAGAGCCTGCCCGGGGCTCAGCCGCCTCCTGAGGGTCCCCGGGGGTCTTGGGGTCCCTCTCGGCCCCCTCCCCAGTCCGGTGGCTGTGGGGTGGGTGGTGTGGGGGCGAGCCCCGGGGCAGGAGCACAGCCCCAATTCCTCATTCCAGCCCCTCACTGGAGATGCCTTCCCTTAACGACCGGCTGTTATAGGGCCGGGAGGTGCCCTTGTCTTTTTTTTTTTCCCCTAAACAAAAGCTCTGGGATTTTATCTTGGGGGAGAATCTGGCTTTTGTGGGCTGCAGATAGCCTCTGCCCCCGGGCTGGGGTTGAGCCCCCTTCATTCCCATACCCCTGCCCCCCCCTCTGGGCACCACCGGGCAGCGGAGGGGAAGGGCAGAGCCCCACGGGAACAGGGGAAGGACCCACGGGGACCCACTCGGGGCCGCGTTTTCCCGTGGACACAGCCCTGGACAGGCGGCTGCTGCCCCCCCCGGACACCCTGAGCCCCTTGAGCCCCCACCCCGGGCTCCCCCCGAGCCCTCTCTCTCTCCTCCCCACGCCCACGCGAGCACCGCGCCCCCCCCATCGCCCCCACGCCCCCCACCCGTGTCCCCCGTCCCGTTGCCGGTCCCGGTGGCGGTGGCGGTGCGGGGAAGCCGGGCTGCGAGCCCCATCTCCTGGCCGGCCGCGGCAGCTCCGCACCGGGCGGGCGGCGCTGGGAGCCCCCCCCATCTGCCCGCACCCCCCCCGGCTCCTGGGGCCGGGACGAACCCGGTGGGAGGACGGGCGGGGGGCTCGGGCCGTGGTTTCCCACCCGCACCGGGCTCCCACAGCGGTGGCAGCACCTGAAGGCTGGGGGGGGTGGAAGCCCCATGGGCTGTACCCCCCCCATGGGCTGTACCCCCCCCATGGGCTGTGCCCCCTCCCCAATTCACGGGGGCACGGAGCTGGAGCCCCCACTGCCATGCCTTAACCCATTTTGGGGGGGAACCATCCTGTGCCACCCCGCCTTGCCCTCTCCATGGGTCCCTGTCCGCAGCACCCGGCTCTGGGGGTCTTGCCCCCCCCCAAAAAATATCCTGGGGTCGCCCAGGCAAGGTTTTGGGGCTGCAGGCAGGTTTTTGGGGCACAGCGCCCGGCGAGCAGCAGATGCGTGCGGCTCTCCCCACCGGAGCTGAGCCCAGCCCGCCACCCCGCTCCCAGCCCCGGCGGTTTCCCGAGCTTCTTCCCCACCCCACAGGGGGAAAGGGGCCTCCGGGCAGGATGCTCCCCTCTCTCCTCTCCCCTCTCCTCTCCTCCTCTGCTTCCTTCCTCCCCCGGCCGGGCCAGCCCTCCTCCTGCCCGCCGCAAGCCTTAACCCTTTCGCCCGCGCTCGCCGGCCATGCGCCAACCCCGCGGCCCCGGCCCTTTGTGCTGGGCCCCGCGCTGCTCCCCGGGGCCATGATGCATCCACCGGCCCCCAGCCCACCCCGCTGTCCTCCACAGGAGCCTCTCCAGGCATCCCCTCGGGATCGGGCAGCCGCGGTTCAGCCGCCTGCTCCCGATGGCCGCTTGGCCTTGGTGGCGGTGCGGGGAGCCGATCGGGTGAAGCCGGCCACCGGGGAGGCCCCACCGGGGAGGCCGTACCACGGAGGCCGTACCGGGGAGGCCTCACCGTGCTCCCACCGGGCCCGCAGACAAAGCCCCGCAGGGTCGCAGCCCCTGCAGCACGCATCCGGGCGGCAGCGCCGCGGCCCCGGTGCCGTTTGGCAGCCCCACGGCCGGAAGAGAGGAGCCGGGAGGGGGCCGTGCTGCGGGGGCGGCGGCACGGAGGGAGCGGGATCGAGCCGTGGCGGTCCCGGCCCTGCTCCCCGTCATGGCAGTGGGGATGGGTTGGGTGCTGGGATTGTGAGTAGGGGGCTAGAGATGTGCCCCCAGCCATCGGGGTGCTGCTGCCTGGGGGTTTCAGCCCCTGCCCGGCAGCGTCCCATGGGGTGAGGCGGTGGCCGCGCTGCGTGGTTGTGAGCTCAGCCCCAGCACGTGGGGGGCACTGTGAGGTGCCCAGCCTGCGGCCCCAAATCTCCCCGGCCAACCAGTGCTATAACCAGCACGAGAGGAGACGGTGACAGCCAGGGGCCTGCACGCAGCCCCCATTTTGTGGGGACACCCCTCGGCCTCGTCCCCACACCACAGCAGCCCCCATTCACCAGGCGCCCCGGTGCTAGGGCAGGCTGCGTGGCTGCGGGTGCTCTCATCCTGCACCGAGCCCTGCCCGCCCCGGGGGTGTGTGTGTGGGGGGGTTCTAAATAAAACCTCCTGCTTCATTTCGGGACGGAAACGCACGTGACAGGTCTGAGCAGGAAGGAGGGAAAGTCGGTGCCTGGGCCCCGCGTGCCGAGGGTGCGGCTGCCGCGGGCTGGGCCGCCCCGAGGGAGCCGGGTGGCACCGGATCGCTCCCCGCCGGCACGGGCTGGGTGTCCGCATGGCACCACCGGGCATGGCGCGGGCACGGCTCCCACAGCGGCACCGAGGCCGGCCAAGCCCCATGGCAGCGGGCCGTCGGCGGTACAAACAACCACAAGCCGAGCCTCCGGCCGTGGCGCTTCCTGCCAAGTCACCCCACCCTCCGTGGGTGTGCGGCAGTGAGACCCAGTGTGGTGTCACGCCGAAGTGGGGACACCAGGATGGGGACCTCGGCGTGGCCCCGATGTTGACGGGGTGGCTGCAGCGGGACGGTGCCCACCGGGATGTGGGCGCTGCGGGGCGAACCGCGTGCCCGAGGGCCAGCAGCGAGCGTGGGCAGGGAGGTGGTGGGGCGTGAGGCCGGGTGCGAGGCCGTGCCGTGCCCGCGCTGTGGGTCAGGAGCCATTTGCTGTGGTTTATTCATGACAGGGCGCTCCACGCAGGGCGTTATTTACACCGGGGCATTATTTGCATTATTGGCCGCACTGGGCACCGATAGCGCCCGCAGGCTGCCGGTATCCCCGGTGCCCCCCTCGGGGAACCAACCCCCGAACGGCAACCCCCGGGCCAGCCGGGAGGGCACCGCACCCCCCCCCCCCCGCAGCCCCCAACCTCCCTCCGGGCACCCCGGGGGGGTGGCAGCCGGGCCCTGCCCCCCGGCGCTGCCCGGGGAACCCAGCCCCATCCCGGCGCTGCCCCCCGCCGGGCCGCTGCTCTCTCCCCCCCCCCCCCCGCACCCCCCCGTTGCCGGTGCGGCGGCGGCGTGGCGTGGCTCGGCGCCCGGCCCCGCTCCTCGCCGCTCGCGGTGGCGGAGACCCCGGCCCCGGCAGCAGGAGGTAGCGACGGAGCCGCCGCCGCTGCCCGCCCCGGGGGGGTGGTGGTGGTGGTGGATGCACGGGGAACCGGGGAGAGGGGGGGGGGGGGGCGCTCGGTGGCGGCGCTCGGAGGGCGGCGGGGAGCGAGGGAGCGGCGCTGCCCGCCCGGCATCGCGGAGCCGGCCGGGGACCCGCTAAGGCCGCGGCCTCCCGGCGGGGCGAGGCCCCGGTACGAGCCCGGTGGAACCGGGAGGTGGAGGGTGGGGGGGCTAGGGGGGGGGAGGCAGCGGGCGGGCGGGGAGCGGGGCGAGGCGGACAATAGCGGGGGGAAGGCGGTGGCGGAGCCCCGCGGCCCCCGGCCCGGTGTTGGTGCGGCCGCCCCGCGGAGGGTTGGGCTGCCGGGGTCGGGGCCGCAGGGCCCGGCCGCCTCCATTTTGTTGGCGCCCGCTCCGCCGCCGCTCCCCGCAGGACCGGGGTGGACCGGGGGTGGGTGCGGGTGTATGGGGGGGGGGGGGGAACCGGGGGCAGCGAGGCCCGCAGGTGAGGCACGACCGCAGCGCACGGGGCCGGGCCATACAACCGCAGCCCGGCCCGGCTCGGCTCGGCTCGGCTCGGGGCCGCCCGGTGCCCGCCGCCACCTAAGATGGAGGCGAGGGCGCGGGGCCGGCCGGGGGCCGCCATGTGCGCGGGGCCGGGCCGGGCCGTGCCGGGCCGCAGGTGGGAGCGGGGCCGGGCGGGCGGCCGCTGGCACCGGGCGGGCCGGGGGGGGGCAGCACTGAGCGCCCCCTCCCCTCCTCCCCCCCCCCATAGCCCCGGACCCGGGGGGGGGGGGGGCAGATGGGAGGGGGGGGGTCCGGGATGGGGAGGGGGGGGGGGACACGGGGGAAGGGGGGGGCACACGGGGGGGGGGGGGGGGACGCGGGCGCGCGCTGATTGGCCGCCGCCGCCCCCCCCCCCCCCCGGAGCGGGCGCGCGCGTGGGGCGCGCGCCGGCGGGATGGCGGCGGCGTCGGGAGCGCGCATGCGGGGGAGGGAGGTGGAGGAGGAGGAGGAGGAGGAGGAGGAGGAGGAGGAGGGAGGCGGCGGAGCGGCGCTGGCGGGGCCTGGCCGGGCCGGGTCGGCGCGTCTCCTCCCGATCGGCCCGCAGCGGGGGCAGGCGGCGAGCCGGCCGCGGCGGCCGCAGGTGAGCGCTGCCCGGCGGAGCGAGAAGGGCTGAGCAGAGCCGAGCCTCGCCTCGCCGAGCCGGGCCAAGCCGGGCCGGGCCGTGCCGAGCCGGGCCGCGGGCCTCGAGCCCGGGCCTAGCGCGGCGGAGGCCGGGCGGCCGCCTGCCTGCCCGCCCGCCGAGCCCAGCCGAGCCGAGCGGGCCCCGGGCGCGGCTGCCATTTTGTGTCGGCGGCCGGGGCTGACCCCATTGTGCTGTGCCCGCAGGTGGATGCCCGCCGCCCGGCATGGAGCAGGCCTGCGAAGTGAGCCGCCGCAGCTGCCTCGTCCCCTTCGGCACCTCGCTGGCGGCCGCCGAGCCCAAGGGCGGCCCGTTCGGCGAGGCCCGCGGCCCCGAGCCGCCCGCCATGCAGCTGGCGGCCGCCAAGCCCGTGTACGGCCAGGACCCGTCGTCCTGCTACATCCCGCTGCGCCGGCTGCAGGACCTGGCCTCCATGATCAACGCCGAGTACCTCGGCGGCGCCGCCGACGGCGCTGAGGCCCTGCCCGACCCCGGCTCGCCGCCCCCCCGCGGCCCCGGGGACCCGCCGGGAGGCGCCGACGGCCCCGGCCCGGCTGCAGACGGGGCCCCCCCGGCCTTCCCGTTGCTCCTCCCGGACGGGGAGGACGAGGAGGAGGAGGACGAGGAAGAGGAGGAGGAGGAGGAGGGGGAAGAAGGCGCCGAGACGCCGGAGGAGGAGGACGAGGAGGAGGAGGACGACGACGAAGAGGAGGAGGAGGACGAAGACGAGGAGGCCGCCGGCGGTGCCCGGGAGCGGGCCGCGGCGGAGCAGAGCCGTGCGGGGCCGCAGCGGGGCCCCGGCAGCCCGGAGCCGCCGCCCCGCCTGCAGCGAGCCGAGCTGCCGCTGCTGGACGGCGGGGGGGACAAACCCGAGCCTTCCGCCACGGCGGCCCTGCAGCTCGTAAGCACCGGGAGAGGGGGGGAGCGGGAGGAGAGGAAAAAGAAGAAGCAGCAGCAGCAGCAAAAGCAAAACGAGGAGGGAAGGGAGAGAGGGAGGCAGGCGGTAGGGGGGGAAGCCGGGGCTCCATTTTGCGGGGGCCGGCGCGGGCCCGCTGCTGGCAGCTGACATCTTCGGGCGGCCGCTGGCAGCCATCTTGCCGCGGGGACAGTTTTGACACCAGCGCGGCCGCCGGGCCCGGGCCGTGCCCCCCGTGTCACGGCCTCACCTTCACCGCGGGGCTCCGGGGCTGCCCCCCAGGACACCTCCCGGTGTTTTTTCCCCGTCGTTGACATCGGTGCTTGGCGGGAGCAGGATGCTCGCGAAGTTGTGCCAGAGGTTTTCTCTGTGTGTTTTTTTTTTTCGTCCCCGTTACCAGCTTGTTTCCTGGTGCGCATGATGATGTCAAGGAGAGGAGACCTTTCTCCTCTCTTAGCATCTCTTTTTTTTTTATTTTTTTTCCAGCTCTATCAGCCTGCGCTCTTTGTTTGGGTTAGCGCAAGTTGCCCAAGCTGCAGACTTTGCCGATTGCTAGGGAGGGGCTGTGGCATGGCCTCGCCTGGGAGGCCTTGCCCGTTATTCGGGCAGCTTTTTTTTTTTTTTTTTTTTTTTTTTTGGTTCTTTCTAATTTCGCCCTGCGCTCACAAATTCCATTAGCTGGTTTTCAGATGTGCTTAATGAGCAAAGCTGGTCCAGGCCTTAGAGTGCTGATGGTGGTTAGAGGCACATGACGCGTGTGTACAGCTCATTTTTGAATGCAAGCGCAACTTCTGACTGGTTTCATCGCTGAACTGGGGTTCATCAAGTTGAGGTTCAGCACTTATACATACATACCCTCTAAATATATTTAAGTTCATAAAGATCTTGAATATTTTTAAAACGTTTTGGTAAACTTAAGTGTCCGTACTCTGGGTTTAAAGCACTATTTGATGCTGAGATTTGGGAATCAACTCTCATGACAACGCTGACCTCTGAAACTGTTTCGCTCTTTCTCATTGCAGTATAGCCGCTGATGCCAGGCAGATGCTACTGGTGCATGCAGCATTTTGGGGAAAAAAAAACGCTCGCTTTCACTTGTGTTCATTTGGGAACCTGTGCGTTTCTGCTGTGAGAGATGCGGGACCACTTGTCACTGAGTGCCCATAGAAGGGCTGATTGCAGCCTGGTGCTGAAAGCAGCTGAGTTTGTTTAAGGCACTGCCAGGCTCAGCTCTGGCTCACGGATCCTTTTGCGTGTTTCTTCGGGAGAATTGTCTCCTTGTGGAGACCCCACCGCCGGTGCTGTGGGGTGAGAGGCTGCTGTCAGCGGGAGGTCTGTACGTAAACGGAGCCTTGTTTTTAAGAGTAAAGCGGGGATCTCAGCAGCCATGTGCTCAGTGATGCGGTTGTGGGAGGGTCTCACGTTGTAAACAGAAGCTCGCAGAGGTACTTTCACAACACTTGCTTATACTATCAGTGGCTTTTACTACGTGCACTGCAGAGCTGCAGCTTTGTGCAGCGAGAACACTTTTAGTGATTGAGCCTGTTATTTGAATACGCAATGAAGGGTTGACTTTTCAGGGAAGCTGCCATCCTGTCTGCCATAGTATGACATTAACCTCGCTGAATTGTTCTGCTGACTTTAAAACACAGCTGCATTCAGGGGGAAAAAAAAAGGCATAAAAAAGCAAAGCGTATTGGAGACAGCTTGGGATCCTTCTCTCCTTGAGCCTTGCATTCTTCTGTTGATAAGGCCGTGCAAGTTGTGCCAGCGCTCACCCATTTTAGCTCTGCTGTTCATGGGATGGGAAGCGCTAGAGATTTTTGTCTGTGCCAGGTTGCCAGTGAGATGGTTAAATCGTGTAATTGTTGAACATGACATGGCAGCTTGGAATAACCAGGCTTGCCCTAGGAACCCCATTCATGTAGGCATTTAATTCCCGTCTCATTTGTATTCGGGTAGCTCGAGTCAGCTGTCTTTGAGAGCCTGCTAAAACTTGAAAAAAAAAAAAACAACAAACAAAACCAAACAAACCTAACAACAAAATAAAAAACCAGGAGCTCTGCACTGCTATTTTTAGGGTGACTTGTCATAGCTGGGCTACTCTTTCAGATAATCCCATTTACCCAGCCCGACGTGGGTCTCCTGCACTTTCCAGCAGGACTTTGAGCTTTTATTTGCCAGGCTAAGGGCTCGGAGTGTGTGCCCACTGCTTCCTCGCTCCCTGTTTTGCCAGGAGGAAAGCCTGCCTTGCATCTCAGCCCTCTGAGCGCTGACATTCAGCTGCCCATCAGACCCTTGCAAGCTTTCGGGTTTGGCCGGATCGTTAGGAGCTTTGAAAAGGCTCATTTCCAAAATGTCAAGGGTGCTTCCAGCAGAAGGGCCAGCAGTTGGCTCGGCTTTTAGTGGGATGCAAAGGCCAGCATTCAGGCAGCGCCTGCGGGCAGGCTGGGTGGCAGGCAGGTATTGTTTTGCAGCGGGCTGTTAATAGCCCTGGCCTCTGGTTGCTCTGGGGTGGCAGCAGGCAGGGGACGGGGCGCCCAGGTAGCATTCAGGTGTAAAGTGGGCTGTGCATATGCCGAAGTTGTTGTAACTGCCACCTTAATCTCAGTTAAGCGTGGCTGAAACTCGCCTCCGAGCTGGCAGCAGCTACTGCCAGGTTTTGTGCTGGAGGGAAACAAATGGCAGCGGCCGTTATTGGGGCTATTGTTGGTGCTCCAGAAGTGACAATGCGGTGACTGCTGGCAGCTGATGGCGTGCTCCTTTCTGAACGTGGTGTTAATGTTGGGTCAGAGCCATTCAAATTGAAACCAGGGACTTTTTAAATTTTCTCTCCTTTATCAGCTTGAACTTGTCTTTAGCACTTCCCTGGCCTTTGGGAGTTGCAGGGGTCCTGGGACAGCCTTGTGCGGAGCTGGATGGGGACCGGGACCCAAAATCTGCCTGCTGGGGAGGGGGCGTGCAGCCACAGAGCAGCCCCCTGAGCGCTGCCCGTCCTGCGGGGACTTTGCTGCGGTACTGGAGCAGGTGGGCTTGCTCCTGGCACGCCTCTCGTGCTGGAGCAGTGCATTTTTAGCAAAGTTTGGGACCATATTACTTTGCTTTTGCTTTGCCAGTTGTTGATTTTTTTTAATTGCTACCCACAAAGTATGTCGGAGCCGTTTGGTTTGCAGAGCTGAGCACTTGAAAGCTGAGAGTTCTTGGATTTAAGTACGCTCGTGCTGCTCTTGTGCATATATCTGTGTTATGCAACGTGCAGGCTTGGGTTGTGTGTTCGCAGGCTGTTTGTCCCCAAAACCCTGGCGGCTTCAGGCTGTGGGGTGTTCAGAGCTTGGAGGGGGAACTCGCTCGGTGTCGCTTGTCGTTGTCATACAGGTGCTGGTGTTGTCCCGTTTCACTCTGGGAGTGTGATGCTCTTGTAATGGAAGCGGGGAAATGAGACCCAGGGAAATCAGGAGCCAGGGCCTTCATCGCTGGAGGTGGCTGCTTCCAGGGACTGGCTGCATGAAATGAGTGGGGGGTGCATGATGTGAGTAGGGCATGCATGTAGGGCCGCTGGGGGGTGATTTACCAGAACCACACCACATGCAACACGCGCAAGATGTTTAAAATACTGCAGGCTAGCAGAGTCATCTCCTTAAGCCTGGAATTAATCCATAGTAAACTTGCAACTTCTGTTGCAGCTGTGGGAAAGTTCTCCCGTTACAAAGTGTTTGTGTCCCTGTGTACGGGTTACTGAGGTTCTCCTTTATTGACAGGCTGCTCTAGCGCCCTTTCTCCCTTGGCTAGAAGTGAAGGAACCCCTGCCACATGATGCTTGCTGTTCCTGTAAACATTTCTGAAGGCATCTCCTACTGCGCTCTGTTGGTTTGTGGTACAGGTAACTGCTGCTAATGGTAGATCCCTGCGATAAAAGAGGCACTGCAGTAGTTCGAGCAGGGAACGTAAATTTCCTTGGGCAGTTGGCATCTTCCTGGTGGGGAAATCGATCCCGTTTGGCTGGCTGTGCCTCCAGCGAGCCTTGTCTGCAGCTGGAGAGGCCGGGTTCTCGCTGCAGCGCTGTCCCCGTGTGTCTGGCTTCACGCACCCCTCTGCCAATGCCACTGCACTGCTGGGAAGGATTTATTTCTTCTCAGAAAGCACGGAGCTGGATCTCACCTGGCTGCATGCTGGTCCCACGGGGCGAGGGCTCCCCTGCGCAGGGAGTCCGGGGAGTGTTTATTCCAGTATGTGGCCGTGATGGCTCTTTTTGTTTCGTTTGTGTCTGGTTTCTAATCGAATATTGGGTCCTGTTTGTGTGTGCGGTGTTACTGAAATAACCTGGCTTCTGTAGGAACCCGGGTGCTCTGGCTACCTCTAGTGTGATGTGCAGCCTGGGTGACAGATGCCTCCCCTGGTCTTACGGGGCTGTGCGGATCTCTAAAGCTGTGTGCAAATAGCAAGAGCAGAGGTGTTTTGGACACTTGAAGGTGTGGTTTCGCAGAATAAGATGTCAAAAGCCTCTCTCACTTCTGCTTTCTAAATTATTAAAAAAAAAAAAAAAAAAAAGCAGCTTAGGTAAGAGACTTGGTTCAGGCAATGTCCCAGTTAATGCGCTTTCTATAGTCATAAATAATCAGTCAAAACTTAGTTGAGTCTTTAGTTGTTGAAGTCGCTGCCAGAGGAGTGTAGGCTTCACCTGGCTGACTGGATTTTGGTTCTGTCCTGTACAAAGCGTGGTGTACATGGTGCATCCCTGCTGCCCCAGGGAAACATCCAGCAGCAGCACAGCTGCCTTCCACGGCTGCTTTTCCGAGCACGGGCTGCCTCATCTTGGTATTGACGTGCTGCTGACTTCTAGACAAGTGTGTCTCCCAGACCTTGAACTCTTCTGTAAGGTTTTGTGCTGTCAGGGCACGATGATGCCGGCTCTGTTCGTCTAAACCCCTGCTGGAACTAGCGGTGGTGGCTGGGTTTGGGTCTCTTACCACAGTTCTTGACCCCAGGGCAAAATATTCCTGTTGTGCTTGGAGCCTCGGGTTTGTTGATTGCCTCGTGCACGTACAGCAGCTTCTGCAGACCTTGGTGCTTCCCACCTCCAGAAGTGGGGTTAAACTGTGCAGCATGTACAGATGATTAGTTTTTTAATTTCCCCGTGTTAACTGAACGAATCTGTAGCTCACTGAAGAGATGTCAACTCTGAACGTGACTATAATAAGCTACTTGAGCCCCATGAAAAGAAGGGATATTTTCTGAATGATTACTGAGACAGTGCATCTTAAAAAGTCTTTATTAACTCAAAAATTCGTGTTTTAACTTCCATTGCATATTCTAAGCAACAACTTCTGTTTCTCTCGTCCACGATGGACAACTTCTTGTGATTAGCCACTTTCTTTTTTTCTCTTTTTTTTTTTTTTTTCTTTTTAAGTCAGTTGCTTTTGCGTTTGGGAGGTCGCAGGGACTAGAAACACATGTAGAACGAAATTCAAAATCCAGGGGGGGAACGTCCTGGAAGAATTTTTCTAAAATAAATACCAAGTTAATGTCACTTCTGATACCAGGAAAAAATGACATATGTTTTGTTCTGTCTGCACGGAGCCATCTGTGCTGCGCAGTGCGGTCTTTGCTTAGTGAAATGAGAGTTAAATCCTTTCTGGTGGTGAAGGCATTGCCAGCATTTCCAAGTTAATGGGTGGAAAAGGTCTGTAAGAGAGTCTGCTTTGAATTAGAGCAGCAGTTTTCAACCTCTATTGATTTGTCCACCCCTGAACACTTCCCAGGTGCCGACTCTTGCGTGGAGAGCTCAGACCTACCCGCAGCAGCCCCGCTGTCTTTTACGCAGCTCCATGGCATCGCGGTATTTTTCTGCAGACGGCTGAGCAGCAGAACCCACTGTGAGTGTTTGTGGCACCGAATTTGGTGCCGAGCAAAACCTGAGAGGGGCCACGTGGCTGCTGGGTGCTCGCTGAGGGCTGCACCGTGCCCTGGTGAAATATTTACCGGGAGCTGTAAATGTGCACGGTGCCCCGCATGCTGCTCTGGTCAGCAGCTATGAGGTGTGGTGGTGCCATCCAAAATGTGTTGGGGTTTTTCGGCTGCTCCGCAGGGCCCTGACCAGCAGGTTCCCAGTGGGGCAGGGTCAGAGGTGCTGCCGTGCACCGGAGGCAGAGGCTGGTGCCTCTCTGCTCGTTGTTTTTATCGAATTAGGATGCTGGTCCTTTGTGGCTGCCCACAGGGGCTTCTGCAGCAGCAGCTGGATGTCCCACAGAGGTGATGCTGCCTTGGGGTGCAACACTCTCGTGTGCGTCCCAAAGCTCTGGTGAGTCCGGGAGTAACCCCAGAGAGATGGGAAAGCATCCACTAAAGCTGACACGTTGCCATTAAGATCGCATCAAGCTTTCCCTCACCCACATCTTTAGGACCTATGGCAAAAATAACTAGGAGCAGAGTCCTGCGGTGCCATCTCCTGCCCAGCAGTTGCAGGTGAGCTGCCCTGGCCAGAAGGCTTTCGCTTGCATCTCTAGCACAGCACGAGCTGCATCTCTACCGATTTAACCACAGGCTCTGGTTATGGCCAGAGCTGCCTGTGCCCTACAGATGAGTGGCAGGGCCTTTTAGTGCCATGGGGTTGGCACTGCTTCGAAGTGTGTGGTGCCACAGGGCAGGCAGTTCTCCTGGGGACACAGCTGGTGCTGGGAGCTGTGGGAGCAGGCAGCCAGCCTGTGGTCCTGGGGGCTCCTTCCAGGCCCCCCCGTGCTCCCCAAGCCGCCAGCAGTTGGGGTGTCAGCCCCAGGAGGCAGCTGCTGGTCCCCGAGCAGGGCTTTTGGTGTTGGTTCTCGCAGGGAGCTTGTCCTGAGGGCTACAGGTGGTGTCAGGCAGTCGTGAGCACACATTGACACTGCTCTGGTCTTGAGGAAAAACAAACAGTTTTATTGGTAATAAAACAGAGTCATTCCTGTTAGCTTTCGGGCACCTGTTGGGAGCCCTGTGCTGGGGACCAACATTTCCCGTGTAAGCGTGCGGGATTGTTTTATTGTGCGTGCACAACCAGCAGAGTGGAGCTGTAGAGAGCAGCCCAACACGGTGTGACGTACTCATTAAAGAATGTTGTTATTTTTTTTTTAAACTAAATGGAGAATAATTCCTTGCACAGCAGGGTCTCAGGACACTGTCAATCTCCAGCTTTTCCCAGCTCCGTCAGGGCCCTCGCTGCTGAGCACCCAGCGAGGCTCTGGTCCCGGGTCCTCCCTGAAGCTTCCACGCTCGTTTTGTTCAGCAAGAGTGTATTAATGACATTAATTAATATGCTCCCACTATTAGTGGAGAGATAGAAACCTGCCGGTTGCCTAACACACGAGGGCGAGGAGCAGGCTGATTATCTCCTGTTAATAGTTCCTGTGCCTGCCCTGGTGCTGGTTTGTTTGGTTTTCCCAAACACCTGCTCAGACACTTGCTGTTCTGGGCAATGCCCTGACCGCCCACAGGTTAATTAGCAGCAGGGAAACAAATCAGATTTCTCTCGGTTTGTTGGCTGGCCTCAGTATGAACGCGAATACGTGAGAAGCTGGATCACAGTGTAAGGGGTAAGGAGCTTCTCCGAAGTGTAGGTCTGTAGGACGCTGGCTGAAGCACCAACCTTGGGGCACGAGCCAGAGTGCGAGCATCAAGAAATGAGTAAACACAAGTTTGTCGCACTGCTGGGGTGCAAAACTTTTGAAACTTCAGCAAAAGCAGGTGGAACTTGAAAAGTTTGATGTGAGCATAGCATTTTTTTGTTTGTTTGGAGAAATGCTTCAATGGTTTGCGCGCTGGGCACCTGCTGGCCTTGAGGAGGTGGCAGCTTTGTGTAAGTCACATTTTCGGACTGTGGATAACAAATTGGGATTTTGTTCCTCCTCCTCCTGTGGGCAAGTCGTGATTTCTGCGGGAAATGACACTTGAAAGCCCTAGTTGGATGTTGCTTTTAAAGAAGACCCTGGAATTATATTAAAACCCCAAAATGGGGGTAGTTCCACGGTTAGTGTAACCCAAGCTCCCAGTTTTTAGCTGTTAAGGCTCTAATTCACTCCTTGCATTGTGTACGTGCTGTTCTCTGGGCCTGCTTCCTTCTGGTTACAGCCTGTCATGAAGCTCACACTCTATTTACATACACAGATGAGAATAACCAAGTTTAACGTTTGCACCATTTGAATCTGGCTTTCATTTCATGGATTTTGAAACCTAATTTCTGAAAAGGAACGTTGCATTTACTGGACGTCTTGCTTGTAAACAGTCTGACAGTATAACCAAACACAAAAATAAGGCTGAAAAGAGGGCAGATCTGATGACCTGGTTTCAGTTTGTGTATTTTTTTTTTCTAGTTCACTGATAGAAGAAAGTATTTGTCGATAATGACTTCTTTGTGAGACTTCACGAGGCTCTGGTAATGCCTGCAGTTCCTCCCTTTCTTGAAACAGTGCGGGTAGAAGAAGCCAAATTTAAAGAGAACTCAGTTTATCCTTTAAAACGTATGCAGATAAGCAAGTGTGAGTGTTCCCAGGAGTAACTTTTCTTCTGCTTCAGGCTCCTGGCAGTGGTTTGAAATCTCCATGTCTGGGTTTTTCTCCACTGCGTAACCCGGGTGAGTCTGTGCCCCTTCCCTCCCTCTTCCCCCCTTCTCCCTCCAGTCTTGCTGTCAGACCCATTTCTGGTTACCACGATGCTGAAGTGTCACAGCTTTGTATCGCACTGCCATTCTGTTCAAATCGTGAAAATGATTAAACCATTAACAAAGTGGTGAAACAGAGATGCTGTCACCCCGTCATCTGTCTGAGCCTTGGTGTTCTCACAGCACTGTGCTCTTCAGTTAAATCCCTACATTTACATCTCCTGAACTCGAAACGGTTGCTTCAGGATGGATGAACTACCCAATGCAATGCAATCAGCTCTCTTTATTTTAACCTTTTACGGCAGTTTGTACGTGAATTTGTACAATTTGCATTTGCAGGCTGCCACTCTGGGCAGGGGTACTACAGGCTGGCCAAAGACGTGCACAGGCACACAGATCCCAGCCGTCTGGCTGGGATCATAACCCCCGCTGCATTTTCAGCTAGTGAATATTTAATTAGCGAGTATTGAACACTTCTTTGTGGTGATGGTCCCAGATAAGAGGCGGCATACTTTTTCGGGCATGAATGTAGGTCAGGTGCCGTTGCCCTCGCCGCTGTGCTGGAGCCGGAGGGGGCTGGCACAGCGCGGTCGGGGCACGTGCCCTGCACGCTCCCTGCATGCTCCCCTTGGCCCCGTGTGGTGCTGTGAGGTTGATCTGCACCCATCCTACCCCCAGCCATCCTACCCCGAGCAGCACCACGCTCTGCCCGTGCCTTTCCAGCAGTCCTCTCATTTCCTCGTTCAGGTCAGAGCTTGCCATAAAGCGACGTGCTGGTCTGATTGCCCCGGCGAGGGCGGTGATGGTTTCACCATACAGGTGTTGTGGTTTGTGTGTTGTTTTTTTTTTTTTCACTCCCTCGGCTGGGCTCAGCCCTTTCCCGAGCTGGGTGAGCCCCGTGAGCGCTCTGACAGCCCAGCTCTACCTGCGCCAGCATCCCCGCTCCCACCTGGGAAGGCTTCACAGCCCGTGTGCTTTGTAGTGCCACTTTGTACTGAGGAAACTCTGACCTCTTTTTGCTCGGTTTCAAATGCTTCCTGAGCTGCGAAGTAGATATAATTCATTTTTCTTTCCATGTTCTGCTTTTTAACAGATTTGGGTTTGATTTCAGAAAAGCTTAGTTAAAAAGCAAGAATCTCCTAATGCGAATTCATTTTTCGGCTTCATCACAAGCAGCTATTAATTACCATTCTTGACTTTTTTCCTTACTTTTTGTTCTTAATCTCATCTCCTCCTTATCTTTCTCATGCAACATATTCACATACAAAGATTATTTCCCAAGTCCCGGCGTCTTCCATTCTATCTGTATTCATTCATTTCTCGGTGCACGAGTGCTGGAGCTGAAAGGTAGAGAACAGGGAGAGGATTGCTCAGGGATGGGAGAGCAGAAGGGAGCCCAGGAGAAGGGCAGTGGTAGAAGTCTTATTTTTGACTGTCTCTGACTGTGAGGAGGAGTCACCGTGTACCAGCTGCGGTCCCGGTTAGAGGATCTGGAGCCCACGGGGATAGCAGCTGGGCAGAGCAGGACACAAGGACAAAGCTGAGCTCAGATGGCTGAGATTTTAAGGCAAAGCCGAGCATCTTTGCTGTAAGTTAACTCAATGATTGTAAAAGTAAGGAACAGAATATTGGCCTGAGCTTGCCTGGAGGGAAGCACCAACTTGTGAAAGCTCCCAAGCTCTTTCTTGCAGTGCTTCCAGGCTGGTTCTGGAGGTGCTTTAACAGCAGGTTTGTGCCCCAGGTGCTGCCCCTCTTTAGTGAGGGCAGAAGGTGGGGAAAGGGCAGGATTTGGGGATTGCCGTGTCCTCGGTGTGGCACACGGGATGCCAGCTATGGGCTGGCTGTGGTCCAGGCAGCCCCAGGGACCTTCATGTGCCCCAGGTTTGTTTGGTTGGCAGCTCTTGGCTGGGTCAGCGCCAGCGGGGTACCTGGGGTGGGTTGGCAGTAGGTGAACTTGTCATTTCCTCCTCTTCAGGAAAAAAAAAAACTCGTATCACTGAGGTTTAAAGGAAAAAAGCTGGGTGCTGGCCCTCCCCAGGGCTTCCAGCCCCACCTGGAAGGGGGTAGGGAGCTTTCCTGTGATAGTTTGCAAGCACTGCCAGCCTGTGGGTGTGCTCGGGGTGTTTTGTGCCCCCACTCCAGCGAGGTGAGTGGATTTAGGTGAGTGGATTCACGTGTGGCAGCTCGAGGTGGCGCAGCCGGAGCGCTGATCGGCCAGGCTTGATTTTTGTCACTATTTAATGATGTGGGTATTTGAGAGGGAGGAGGATTGCTGAGAGACAGTCGAGGGCTTATTGTATGTGTACGATAATAAAGCCATTTAGACGGGTGAGCTTTCTTTGCTTGATGCTTGTTACATATTTGTCTTGCGATGCTGCTCTCACGAAATCCTGCCGTAAGCTGGCGCTCGGCTTCGCTCCGTGACTTCCAAAGGCTGCTGTGTTCTGTGTGACACTGATTCAGGAGGTGGCTGTTGAAGCAAAAGGATTTGTGTCCTGCTGCTGAGCCTTGCTTGTGTCCCTTCCTCAGGGATCGGTGCTTGTTTGGGGTCCTGGCTGGCAGGGAGGGCTTGGTTAGAAAAACAGCCGCAAGATGGGTTCTTGGTCTCGCCAAAAATAGCACAGAGCGCTCTGAAATACCGCCGATAATCTAGAGTTTAGGCTATGGCTCGTCTCGGTTGAGCAGCAAATGAACTCCAGGCAGCTGATAACAAGGCAGCAGTGGTTCCTCGCAGTACAGACTGTGCTCACAGGTGGGGTTGGGGCTGTTTTGGGCACTGAAGGCCCCCAAAGGAGGAATCTCTGCAGGACCTACCCGCTGTGTGGTGCCTCGCTCAGTTTTGCTGTTCTTTAAACATTTAAACGTTTCATGGCTCTGTGCAATAACATTCAGTGCCCTGGCCGCATACGGGGACTGCATCTGAAGTTTGGCATTTTGGTGCTGTGTTCAGAAACGTGGGGCTCTCCCTGCTTCACGTCAGTCATCGTTGCTGCAGGGCCGAAGCTTTTGCAGTCAGGATTTATTCAGTTAGACCTTAGCACAGTAAATGCAAATACTAGGAAAGAAATTTGTTGTATTCTGACCTGAGAAATAAATGCTTTGGGGCTGCAATTATGGATCACACAGCAGAGATGAAGCGAAAAGATTGATTGTACCTGGAAATGATGATAACTGCTGCTCCTAGAGATGGGAAAAGTAATGCAAGGCAGCGAACCCTTCTGTGCCCACTGCTGGGGCCTTTGTGGTGCTTAATGCTGAGGCATGAGAATAGGGGACAGGAGCCCAGCTGAAAGCTTGCTGAGTGCTCGGGAGGAGAGTTAACTGTCCGAGCATTGTCTGGGTGCTTTGGGGAAAGGCACCTTTCCAGGAGGCTGTGTGTGGCATTAGGGTGACAAAGGGCTGATTGAAATGCAGACTCGCCTCTGGGCAGGGGCTGTGGGTGTCGCTCAGGTGAATCAGTGAATGACTTGGGCAAATCCCCGGCACAGCTTTACTGCTTGTCCCGCTGACTCTGCTGGGGTTACAGATTTCAGGATGCACGAGCATTGTGTGCAAGGTTTGAGGTGCATTCAGTGACGATATTTGTGCTTCCCTTAAGACCTGGGGTTGAAAAATGCGTAAATAGCTGGGTAAATGTTTACAAGAAGAGCACATAAACTGAAAAGAAAAAAAAAAAACACACAAGCACACAGGTTTTGCATCTCCAAAAAGCACCCACGATTAAGGTGCTAGCCTTGCTGGCACCTTTGCTTTGAGGATGTGTGTGCAGAAAGCTCCCCTCTGTGGTGTGGGGCAATGAAATGATGTGCGGAGCAAGGGGGTCTCAGCAGCCCCTGCCCCGTGCTTGTTCACGTTGCCTCCCTGAGCTCTTGCTCAGAAATAAGTTATTGCACGGCTTTTGCTGGCTGAGTGAGAAGAATTCCAGCAATGTGGTCTGTAACGTAATTACCTGCCTTTTTTTTCCGTGTAACAGAGGGGTTTATCCTTTTGTAGTCTCTATAACCACGTGAAGAAATCCCGTAAAGCTCGACCTGAGGTGGGATCTAGCTTTGATTAGATCTGTTGGGTTTTACTCTCCGGGCTGTTGAACTGTGAATTGCGAGAGGCGTGCCTCAAAGGGTAGCGAGCAGAGGGAAAAAGCCAAGTGAGAAGGTGTGTGTTTATGCCATGACAGCTCTAATGGGGAGCACATTGCTGGTGCTTACTGGCAGGAATACCTGCAGCACCGCTCAGAGCTCTTAAAAAGCCAAAACCATCTGGGACGGGTCACCGGCAAGTGCTGGTAAACAGGCGGGGTGCCTCTCGCAGGCACGGGGCTCCCGTATCACCCGAAAAGCTCTTGCACCCCGTCTGGCTCGATTCATCAGGATGTGTGCGAGCTCCTGAGTCCTTGTCCCAGCACAGGTCCCTCCGTCGTGTTTCACAGAGGAGAGGTGGCTGCAGGTCTGCTCCCTAGCCCTGCTGTGCCACGTTTGGGGCAGAGCAAGAGCCTTTCTGGTCGCACAAATCAAAAATTAGAACATAAGCTGCTTTTTCTGTTTGTACTTGCCCTTGGTTTCAGCTGGTTTTATGATGAAGGGTTTTCCTGAGCATCTGTAAGAAGAAAGACAGTCATTAGCTTGTACGTACCGACTCGTTCTTTCTTTTTTTTTCCCCCTCCCTGCTGATAGATTCCTTATTTGCTGTTCTCATCACCTCCTTCCAGGCAGGAATATTTCATTGTCTCTTATTACTTTTTCTGTACACTGCAACCTTTGAAACGAACAAATTGGTGTTAGTGAAGTCATCGGCGCGAGTTGTGGCTCGAGGTATTTACCTGCTCAAATGGATGCAGTTGAGTGCAGTCGTTTACCAGAGGTCACATACCATACTGGGGAAAAAAAAAAAAAAGATAAAACCAACCCTCGTTTATTGTTTCACCCTTTCAGAAGGATGAGGAGAGCGATCGTGTTCTTTGAAGGTGTAGGAGCCACTAAGTAAAATCAGGACTTGCTTTTTTAATGTAAATGTCTCTGGTGGCCAGATGTAATCTGCGCACAGGGGGGAGGCAAATCTCTTTAAAAGCATCTGGAGCTTTAGTGATTTCTTGTGTTCTGGTTTTTCCCCAAAGATCCGAGCCAAGAAGAAACCTACTCCAGTGAAGTATGAAGTTGGGGATCTTGTTTGGGCCAAGTTCAACAGACGCCCATGGTGGCCATGCACAATTTGTCATGACCCAGTGCTGGACTGTCACTCAAAAATGAAAGGTACTGTATCTGCTCAGACACAAAGTGGAGGAGTTCTTTGTTAATGGGGGAAAAAAAAAAAAGCTGGCCCTTGAAAGATGTGAAGAAATAGATTGTAGGGTGGAAGAGCTGGGTCTGTAAGGCAGACCTAGACCAGGGAGGTGATGGGGGAAGAAGGGGCTGAAGCTGGTGGAAGGCACAGGCAGCTGCTGGAGCTGTTGGCTTTGGTTTCCAGGGCATGAGAAGGATGTGTGGCCAGGGTGAGTGCAGGGCAGTGCAGCCTCTTGAAAGAGAGATGCATAGAGAGGTGAATCAGAGAGGTGAGGGCAGCGGATGGAAAGGGTGGGCAAACAGAGCTGGGTACGCTGGAGTGGTGAGGACACAGAGTCAGCCAGGCTTGGGAAGGGGAGGCAGGAGAGGCTGTGAAGTGGTGTGTGGGGTCAAAGAGTGGAGCTGCTGAATGCCTGAAGGTGTGATGTGAGTGTGTGGGAGGAAGTGAATATTTTCTTGGCCTTGTTTGGCACGGGGAAGCAGGGGGCTGTTTATGGGGAACTATCGGAAAAATCTGGTGATGGAACCACATATGTGAATGTTTAGGGCATAGTGTGTTAGGCTAGGAGCTGAGTGCGAGGGGAAGGGATGGAGGGAAATAAGACAGAGCTGCATGTGCCTGAACACAGGGAAGAAGAGGGTAGAGTCAGGAAGGAACGGGGTCTCACACGGTCAGGACAGAAGCACAGATAAGTCATCGAGAACAGGAGGAAAGTGATGGTTTGGACATTGCAGTTTAGTTGAAAGCTCTCACGTTGCTTTTAGGATTATACTAGCTGCCATGGGGGAGACTGCCACAAATGGAAAGGTTATTTATTCTGGGTTTTCCCTTCTGGTTCGTTTTGTTCTGCGGGTAACCAGAAACCCCTTGAAATGGTGTTGTCTGTCACTGACAGCTCTGTGGCCCTCACCAGCCAAAGAACCACGTGCTGAGAGTGAGGAGACTTTTATTCTGGTGACCACGGGCTCAGAGCCACCTACTATCTCTCTAGAGACATGAAGTGGCCTTTTCTACATTGTGCTCACAAGTGTGGTTGCTGTAGTGTTACTTGCTATTTCTCCACCTTCCTCTTCCTCCTTTGGGAGGCATTCATCTGGTTCTGGGTAATCCTGAACGTGCAGATTTAAATAGTCCCTTCTGAGCTCTCAAATTCCTGTCAAAGATGGTGTCTGAATCCATCCCCATTGTCCTCTGTCCCCCACCCCCAATGAAATTATGGACAGGATTTAATTTATATAGCTGTCCAGCAACCCCCTCAGCCTGTGTATGGCAATTTCTAATAAAGGAAGGAAACATGCTATTAACAAATTCCAGCAAGATGCAATCTCCAGCTACACGAGAGACTCTCCCGTCATGTTTTATCCATGTTCACATCAAGAGAACTCTGGGGAAAAGTGCATTTTCCAGTTGTGGTTTCATGTAATCTATTCATCTCTCCTCCCCGAGGGGAGGAATGGCAGAGCAGGTGGATCCGAACTCTGCTGTTTTGGGGCAAAAGGAGCTGCCAGGGCTCTGCGAGCACCATAGGAAGCACAGTCCTCCTGCCTCAGCTCTCTCCCGTTGTCATGGGAACCAGCCCTTCAAAACAAGGCAGGTTGCTTCAAACTCATCACTTGTGCAGAAAGCTCTTCTCTTGGTTCGAGGCACGGTATTTCGCTTCCAGCACTTCCCCTTTCTCAGCAAGCTGAACGATGTAGAGATTTTTGGAGCTGGAAAACCGAGGCTCAGTGGCTTGAGTCCCATTCCTGTAGATGGGATGGACTACATCTGTCATCTCTGTCCTCGGATCGATTTTTTTTTTCCCCCAGTCAGCATTTGTCATCCTCTGTATGTTCTTGGTCAGAAGCTTAATTTTGGCATCGCTGAACACCAGGCTGCTGGTGCTGCGTTGGCGCTCCTGGAAGAGGCAGCACAAACAAAGCGGGCTGCAGAGTTTAGGCTACGTGTTCAGGCAGCGAAGGTATTCCCAGGACAGCAGGAAACACTCCGCAGTGAAATGCAGGGAAAAGTTTATATCCCTCGTTCAAGCCTCGTTTGCTTTGTTCTGATGCCTGTAGCCTGTCCTTTTTTTTTGCCAGCATACCTAATTCTGGTTCTGTTCTGAAGTGTATCGTGCCTGTTCAGCGCTCTTGCACAGAAAACGTCTTTGAAAAATCCTCAAGTGGTTGTGATTGTGCTCTCAAGATTTTCTTCTCTTGATCCGCACCTTAGTGCCCACGGTGTTGAAATACTCGTCACAACTGGCGCTTTGTCCCCACGCACCCACTCCACGTGGAGTGTGTGTGCGTGTCTGTGGCTGACTTAATGCTGCTCTTCGTATTTCATGTCCAGAAGAAGGGTTTGTTAACAAAGCGTTGAGCAAGATGGGGTGTGTTGTGCTGGGGGAGGTATGACCTGCGTGAGCAAATCCTCTCCAAAAGGATCTTATTTCTGGGTATTGCGGGTGCACCGTTGTCTTTTCCTGATGGTCAGATAGACTGGGCTGTTTAATTATTAATTGGTGGAGAAGCACGAGGAAATGGCTTGCTTAGTATGTTACCTCTCTCAAGGAAAAGCAAAACAGAAACACAAAACAACCTTTGGCTATTTTTCAGAATTGTTTTACAGTCAATCTCTGTAGTTGTCGCTCTAGGGAGACAGATATTTTAGACCTGTTATTCACTGTAATAAAAAAAATACGCAGAAATGCAGAGTAGCAACAGAGAAAATAGACAGCAGGGCTCGTCGGGGTCTCCCCAAGTTCTGACTGGGAATTGCTAGAGCCAGCATTCAGGTGGGAATGTTATTAAGCAGAAGGTGTGGAAAAATGTTTGATTGCTGCTGATTTCTGTGATTCTTGTTGTGCATCTTTATTCTGTTATGTGCAAGGGGTTAATTCTGTTAAATTGTCCAAAATAGTTTCCAATCGGAGACCATACCGAGAGTACTATGTGGATGCCTTAGGAGAACCTTCCGAGAAAGCCTGGGTGGCTGGCAAAGCCATTGTCCTCTTTGAAGGAAGACACCAGTTCGAAGAGCTGCCTATTCTGCGGAGGAGAGGAAAGCAGAAAGAAAAAGGCTACAAACATAAGGTGAAAGATCCGTTTTCTCTAACACGATTTTGATTCCTCGAATGTGCACGATGAAAAGTAGTCCTTTGTGCCTGCAGGTGTACTTTGACAGCTTGCTTTTGTGGCAGGGACTGCAGCAACGGGGCCAGGGAAGAAGTGATTCTCTGCATCTGCCTAACAAGCGTGGTTTATAAGCTGCTGGGAGTCTCTGGGCCCCCTTTTATGTTTATGTCCGGGTGTGCCCACTGCTTTTGTGGCCCTGCAGAGCTCTGAGAGGCAGAGGAGTCAGGTCCCTGTCAGTACGAGAGCTGTAGCAGCGCAGCCCTCTCCTGATGCCAATTACAGTGCGCTTTTAAAGAACTTCCTGTGCTCTCGGGCAGCCTCTTTTGGCTGATCTGGAGTCGAGCTGGAGTTGCATACTTGAGTGAGATTACTGACTGAGATAAAGCGGGGGGGGTTTAGTCCCGCTTCGACAATTCTCATTATAGAAACCTGGGAGGACTTACCGTGTCACTTGGAAAAAATTGTCAGCGAGCCCATGGGAATGGATTTTGGGGCTCATTGCATCATCTCCATTTCCAAACATAACAGCCCTGAGCAGCTGTAGCCAGCACAATGTAATGTGACACACAAGTCTGGTCTGCGTCTTTAGCATCGTGGCTGCAGAAATTAGCTTTTTGGAATTGCTGAAATGAAGTAAACAGGCTACATGTTACAGTGAGAGAGCAGGTAGTTGTACTAGGCAATGGTGTCTGTTGTGGGTTTAGGGTTTTGGTTTTTTTTTTTTTTTTTTTTTTGAAGAGATTTATTAGCAGTTATGTACTTAACCCGTGGTAGTGCAAAGCCATTGGATTAAATGTGCTCTTGCAGATGTGAGCTCCCTGAGTGTAAGGCTTTCTTTTGTTCCGAGGGTATGCTCAGTAACTTCTCTAACAACTTTGCTACCCCTATTTCCACCTCCCTCATCTAACAACTCATTATGTGCTCCAAAGTAACATTTTTGGTGCTAGGAATTAAAATGTTTCGAGGCTAGAATCTCACCCTGTATGTAAATTGTAGCAGCAGCGTGGCTGTAACTGAAGGAACTGAATCAGAGCATTTTGCTGCTTTGCTACTGGGCCCTGTAAAACTCTTTTTTTTTTTTTTTTTTTTTTTTTAAATCTGCTAAGATAATAATTTATTGCTGTTTTTTTCTTTTTAAGGAAAAAAGTATCAAATTTGAGATGTTCCTCCTGCCATGGGATAGGTTTTGATTTTTAGGAGCAGTTGTGAAGCATTTGGTGTTCTGTTGTGCAGCCAAGAACAACATGTGCAGATAAGAATCAGAATAAAAAAAGTTTCTTGTTTTTAGATGTTAGCAGAGGTTCCTGTCCAGTATGCTGAGGCTTTTTTCTAAGGGTAGAGTTGAAGCTGGGAGAATTACGGATAAAGGATATGTTGAATCTGTTAGATTATATTTTAGGTGTATGTGTCTGGGTCTTATGCTTGTAGCAAGGTGAGTTCGTGGAGAAGGAAGACTGAATCGTGCTCTGAGTTCAAGGGATGCAGGAACAATCAAGAACAAGAAAAGCAAACGTGTCTGTTCAGATATTCTGAGAAAATGATTTTACAGTTGCATTGTGAGGCCTGTGGGCTGTTGCTTTGCATTTCTGTCAGGGATCCATACCATACGCATTCCCTCTGCCTACTGGTGTTTTTGGGATGTGGTGCAACGCCAGGGTGTTTGGTCCCTGGGAGACCAGTGCTTGCAGTTCTGCTATTTTGGGAATGCACAAAAATTTTTATTGGGCTTGGGAAGAGCGTGGGGTCTTTACCTGGGAGGAGTGTTTTGTGTCCTCGAGACACAGTCTCTGGGAATCCATGTTAATTGTCTTAAAGAAGCAAAATGCAGGACTGTCACTCTGTTCTGCGCCTTGTCTATCTCACTTTTATCCTGTTGGTTATCCCCTCATTTTTTTTCTTTTTTCTTTTTTTTTTGTCTCCTCCAACTTTAAGGTTCCCCAGAGATTTATGGCTAAATGGGAAGTCAGTGTTGGACAGGCAGAAGACATTCTTCTCGGGGGGCCAGAGGATCAAAAGTGCAGCCAGAACTCCAGCGAGCTGGACAGCGAGAAGGAAGTGCAGTCGGAATACTATGCCAATGGCCCTGGAGCCGAAAAGGACAGGCAGCTGAATGGCTGTTTTAAATCCTTGGCGTTTGACTCGAGACACTCAGCCAGTGAAAAAGGAAAATTGCACATTAAGCCACACGTGAAAAAGAGCTCTGACAGCAGAAAGAGGACTAGAGTAAAAAAGAATAGCATGAGAGGAGAAGCTTCCAAGGGAGAAATCAAAGAAAAAATGCCAGAGAGCATAGTTAAAAACATGATGGTTGGGGACCTACCAGATAAACACGCATCTCATGAACTTCGCCGGATTGCAAACAGCCTAACGGCATCCAATAGTGCCAGGGAAAACCATTTGCTCTCCTCCTTTGGAGAAAGACATTTTGAAAAGATGACTTTGAAACCAGACTACGAGAACTGTAAAAGCGGTGCTCTGAAGAACACACTCCAAGGGGATTTGTTTTCCAGCGCATCTTTGGAGAGAGAGAAGAGTTCCCTGGGCATTCTGTGCAGTTCCAAGTTACAAATACACTATTCTGCGTCTGAGGCTGGCATTGAGAAAAAGCAAACGGAGTCAGATTCATCCTCTTCCCTCTCGGATGGTGGGAACAGCGATGTGGATACCATGGACCAAAGTTCAGAGAGAGCCTCTAGCACTCTTGAAGTCAGTGATTCTTCAGATAAGATGGAGAAGGAATTTCCTATGACGTCAAGTGGAAACATTAAGCTTTCTATGTATTTTTCTCAGAAGAGCAACAGAAGGGCCAGGAAGAAGTCGTACAGAGATCGCAAACCTCTGGGAGGTTCAGCAACCAGCAGGCTTGATGCTGAATTTGCACATGGGGAGCTTGAAGGAGGCTCCTCTGATGCTGAGATGTCATTGACAACTCTTGAGCGCTCTTCAGATGTGAGAAATGACAATCTTTCCCTAGCAAACAAACACACTACTCCCCAAAGTGTTTCCAAGGACAACTCCTGGTCTGCTGTTGCAAATCAAACAACCTTAAAACCGAAAAGCGTGAAATTGCCCCGGATCAGGAGTATCAAATGCAAACATAAAGAAAAAGGTTCTGGGTTGGAGCCTTCTCTTGCAGAAGAGGAGGGTGGCATGAAGCGCTGCTCTTCTGATACCAAAGGTTTCTCTGGCCTTCAGAAAGATTCTCTTCTGAGAAGTGGAAAAGTCGATGGTCAGAAACTGTTAAACAACGTGCACGAGAAACCCAGGGATTCTGCTGAAATAGAAACGGCCGTGGTGAAACACGTCTTGTCGGAGCTGAAGGAGCTCTCTTACCGGTCCATGAATGATGATGCGAGTGACTCTGGCACTCCAAAGGCCACAGTCCCTTTACTTTTCTCTTCCGCCTCTGGTCACGGTCGTTTGCCCATTGAGCCAAATTACAGATTCAGCACCTTGTTAATGATGTTGAAGGATATTCACGACAGTAAGGCAAAAGAGCAGCAGCTGATGACTGGTCAGAACATAGTCCCGTATCGAAATACCAGCACAGCCGATGGTTCTGGAAGCAATTCTGCGAGTGGTCTGACATCCTTGTCTATTGTAGGTCCCCCGTATAAAATAGAAAAAAATGGAGATTGTGTCCAGGAAACGGTCAATGCGAACTCCAGTATAAGCAACTCCTCATTTTCACGCAATCCTCCAGCCAAGTTAACAGGGATTGGTACTAGTAAGAGGGAGCCTGCGAATACTGCTGTTTCTGGGACAAATGGCACAAATTGCGTGTCCAAACGCAACTGTTCAAAATCTAAGCAGTCATCAAAGCTTGGAGATAAGACAGTTTCAAACAGAAAGGACTTTAAACCAGGAGGGCCAAGTAAGTTGTTAAGTCGGTTATCCAGAGATTCAGGAGAACATGCATTCCGCGTTCACGGTTCGGTTACCAGTCCTCTAGGTAATGAAGCAGAAGATACTGGGAGGAAAGAGTCTGTTGATTTAACAGAACATTCAACTGATGAAGACTCTGCTTGTTTATCTGATGACAATTTAGGTCGTATTGGAAGGAGACCTGAAGCTGGTAGAAATACTGAGAGCTGCACTTCTGCTGAAAATGGGGAGAGTCCAGACTTGGATTCAGAGGCAAATAGTGAGAGCTCTCTTGGTGATGAGGCTAATGAGATAAATCATGTAGCACCCAAAAAGCGATGGCAGCGTTTTAACCAAAGCAGTGCTAGATCTAATAAGCACATCAGTAGATCTAGGGAACAAGGAAACTTGGCGAGTGCCTTTGGCCTGAATTCTCATGGCTTTTCACTGAAGGGAAATGAGTGCTTGGGACGTAGGCATTCCCCTCATTCAAAGGTGCTTGAGGGAGACCTAACAGGTCAGGACTATGAGAATCGTTTAGACTTAGTTGAGAAACGTTTGAATGTATGTGGTAAGCCAAACAACAGTGTGATGGACTCAGAAACAGAGCTTGGCAACTTTGCTCCCCAGTCTGAATTCTCTGCACAAGGTAAGGGAGCTGGACTTGCGCCAGAGTGTGTATTTATGCATTTTATAATTTTTCATTTAAAGCATAAGATGCAGATTTTTGGGCTGTTTGACAACATGGAGGCGTGTATATATCTGTGAGCTGAAGAACAAGTGTTGTGTTGTTTTTGGGTTCTCTGTCAGCACGGAGAACAAAGAAGCTGGTGTGACTTTAGGATTTTGCTTAGCTTTTGGTTAGAAAACTTGCATATTTAACAAATGATTAGTTCCTGTACAGTGAAAGATAAAACATTGATCTTTCCAAACTAAGGATTTTTATCCTTTAACTTAACACCTTCATACTGTTTCCCTTAGTCACGTGCTTGGTCTTAGCTGGATAAATAGCTCTAGAAAGTTATAGGAAATAGATCATAAAAAGATCTCTCTCCTTCCCCCTTTTTTTAACTTCATGCTGTTTGACTTAGGACAAGTCAAAGAGACTATGTCTATAGTATTTCATCAAGACAATGTCTTGTTTATTTTTATTTCAATGTGAGGTTTATTAGTTGCTAATAATGAATCGGGGAACTGCACAGATTTCCTAATTCACAACATTTGTGGGGCTGCCTGAGGGATAAAAATAAAAGGGAGAAGATAGGATGGGAAAGTTGCCAGGGAGTCTGGGAGGAGGTGGCTCTGGAATATGGCATGTGGAAGTAAGGCAGCCTCGTCCAAAGGGAGGTCAGCTCGGAAGAAGGATGCTTCACGGCACCACAGCCCTGTCTCTCCCACAGGGATCTGGGTGAATTTCTTATGGATAGCTAAGGTTGGAGGGGGAAAAAGAAAGAGGGGCTCATAGGGTGTGCTGCACTGGGTAAAAGTTGTGTTTTGAAACCACAGCAAGCTGAATCGCTCACTGCCTGCTCTGGCTGTGTGTTTTTGAGGACTGAAACCCTCCCAGAGGCAGCGCAGAGCTGAGCTTTGTGCTGGGATGGGGCTTTGTGGAGAGGCCAGGCCGCAGCCTGAAGCGAGCTCCTGCTTTATGCAAAGACACCACTGGATTCTCTTGGCTTCCTGATGGTTTTGTCATTGAAGCATCCCAGCACCTTGCTAAGCAAGGTGAAGGTAAAAGTCTGCAGAGAGAGCTAGGGAGGAGCTGACACGAGGCGGCAGTGCCGGGAGAACCGATGGCAGTAGACCCATGGGGCAGGCCTGGAGGAGGAGGCCGGAGAGCAGTGCAGGGACGGCGTGTGGGCCTGGGATTGCTTGCAGAAGTGGCAGATCAGCAGCTGTAGTGTAATCTGGTTCCCCTGCCCTCGGTAGCACACCAGCCTCAAAGCACACCTGAAGTTTTCCTCCAGAAATGTGCAGTAAGGAGGCGCTGGAGCCTCTGTGCGTGAGGAGCTGTCAGGGCTGCTGCGGTGTCTCCAGTGCGGGATGGGCAGGGAGTGGGTGAGTGCTGGAAAAGGCCCGTCAGTGGAAAGTGGTCCTGCTTTGTGTTGGAGCAGGCCAGTTATACAGAAAGTAGAGAGAGAACGGTGCTGGAGGTTAGAGCTGCCACTTAGAGAACGGGCTTCCTCTCTTTGCCAGTGCTTTGAGACGATGTGACTAATCCTCCTCCGCAGGCAGACATGTAAGGGGCCACAAAAGATTGCATTCACCACCGTGTAATTTCCACTCAGCTCAAACTATACAAGTCCTCATCGTAGCCAAGTGGCAACATCCGGCGTCTTTCTGCTGCAAAACTTGTAGTGAGTAGGGTGTCAAGTGAGGAGGGCAGAAATGGTGAGCAAGTAAGGCAGAAATGGATGATTGATGGATGATTGGTAGCATTTGTGACTGAAAATATACAAATAATATCTCTTTAAAGTATCCCATTTGCCATTGCCAGTCAGACTGCGTATAGGATTCTTGTACAGGGTTCACTTCAGGGGGAAAAAAGTGCAGTGAAGCCACCCTTCCTGGTACAACGCTGTGAGGCTCAGGAGTCACCTGGTGAAGGTGCTCAGCCTGGAGCTGGGAATGTGCTGCAATGTGGGTCTCACTTAGACACCTGTGCAGAGAGTTAATAGCAGCTGAGAATAGTTGTGTTTGGGGAAAAAAAAAAAAGTTCCTTTCTTCTCTTTTGGCCAAGTTTGACACTTCTGTGCTTGTTTAACCACAAAGCCCCAGTGAAGTGTAGCAGTCTCGTCCAACATCCCTTGTTGCACTGGAATGCTTTTCCGTGAAACGTGTCTGGACAAGGAAGAAAAACCCACCTTCCAGCCGGGAAGAGGAGTAAAGAACAGCATGTTTAGTGTTTGTTCATAAGCTCCCAGGAGACCACAAACGTTCCTGTGACTAGAACTGCTGTGATGGTAACTCCAGAAACTAGTGAAGGGGAAAGTCCGAGGTATTTGTGAAAGTGAGAAAGCGACAGAAACTTGCATCGTCTTGCTTGTGCAGCTTGCTGAGTAGAGATGCGTACGATGGTATCAGAGCTTGCTGTGAGCTGGGTGTTGTGAGAGTGAGCAGTGAGGTTGGTACCAGGGAAATCCCGACTGCCAGGCTTTTCCCCTGTGACGCTGTTGTACGAGTGTAAAGAAAAAGGCATCCGAGCCTTGAGCAGCTCGCAGTCTCTGGGGAGGATGGGTTGCTCCCTCGTCATCCTGGTCTCGGTGTAGAACGTATTGTGGGGAGGCAAAGGGAATAAACAGGCTGGCAGAGGCAGCTGGGGAATGCAGGGCTCTTGAAGCCTGTGAGAAGATGGGCTGGGCAGGAGGCGAAGGGAAGGAGTCAGGCTGGTGGCTGAGCGGTGTTAGGGAAAGCAGAGCTTTCTTGTGTCCCTGCACTTAAACCCAAGGGAGTTTGGTTAACAGGAAAAGTAGAGAATCTGAGCTTCTAACAGGTGTTAGGTTTCATAAGAGTACTGCGTGAAGGATAAATGTTGAAATTCCTAGGAGCCTCTCAGTCAGATAGCTCATGTTTAATTTCTCACCTGAAGTGCTTGAAGGCCTTAAAAATCTCACTCGTTATGTCAGGCTTCTGGAAACGCAAAGCTCCAAATGATAAGGCAGTATCAAAGAGAAAGAAGTACTGGGGCTCTTCCACATGGAGCCTGCAGAAGAGAAAAGGCAGGAGCAGCTATTGCCTGCAGATCATGAGGAGAATTTGTCTTGTGATCTTCTCAGAAACACAGTCTTGAAGCTGCTTTCCTTTTTCTTAGTACATTCAGAGAGGAAACGCCTTAGAAAGCCAAGTAAACGGCTTCTGGAATATGCAGAAGAATATGATCACTTATTTGCACCCAAGAAAAAGTCAAAGAAAGTCCAGGAGCAATTGCAAAAGGTAGGTTAAGGCAAATGTGCTCTTCGTGTCTCGTGCTTTTGGGCTCCAGTTCACGTGCTTTTGCTGTGTTCTTGCTTGCTGAGCGTCCTTGCTGTCTACAAGGCTGTGCAGGGCAAATGTTTTCACCACCGTGTTTCGCTACGCTAGGTGAATTCTGTGGCGAGGTCTGAATTTGAAGGAGGTCTTCCTGCACAGTGCAGTCCTGACAGAGACACCCAGCGGGGGCCGAGCCCTTTGATTTCAACTCCATCTTCAACCAAAGAGTCCCCTCCCATTCTTGAAGCAGAGTGCTCCTTCTCAGAACTAGGATCCCATTCCACTGATCCCACTCACCAACTCCTAGAAGGACCTTCTGATTTTCCAGAGCTCGTGCTATCTTCCTCAGATGTTTCTGAAGTTTCTGCTTCTCCAGATGCAGAGGAGAGATTCCTGAAATCGGGTAAGTGGGAGGTTGTGTGATTCTGCTCCCGTAAGCGAATGTGTCACAAGTTCAGTGGAAATGTTGCTTCAGTCCAAGTTAAAAGGTTAGTAACTGCTGATCTGTGTGGTTATCAGTTTGTTTATTGTGCTTTGATTCATTCAGAGACTACTACTGGTGCTGGGAAGGGAGAGGGCAGGTGAAGTATGTTACACAGCGAGGTGCCTGATTATCTTCTGCTTTTACTGTTCTGTGTAAAGATGTGACCAGGGTCAAGGCCCTGGTGTTCTGGCTTTGTAAACATGTAGAGAATGCTGTTTCTGTTGGTGTGTATATTTTCCTATAGTGTTTTGTTTATAGAAACAATAAATGGTGTGTACATACACACAATAAATATAAACGTGTATCATAATAAACCAAGTGTGTAGAGAGAGGTATAGTCACTGAGAGGTCAGTTAGCCTGGTATTTCTGGGACCGGGGGGCTGTGGGTGTCAGGTGGAAATGGAAAGATGGCAATGATTAAAGGAAGGAAAACTGGGAATGTGCACCTGAGGCTGGACGTGCAGGAGAACAGCACACAGCGGAGCCAACATCCAGCATGCAGGGGTTGCATTTCTCTTCCCACTTGTGAGAAAGCTCGCGTCTTGCTAAGCACACAGCACCCAGGCTGTGGGCAGAGGCTTGCCTTGAACGATGACGTGTTGTCCTCCGTTAGGTGTCTGATGTCTCTGGTATCTGTGCAGAGGCGTGTGCCGTAGGAAGGACATAGCCAAGGCTGATGAAAGAAGCAGATGAACAGGGTAGGGTGGGTAGTAGGCCATTTCTCTGGAGTGTCTTGCACTCATAGCATCACAATTTCCTGGTCATTGTAAGTTTCTGCTGTTGCCCACATCTAGCAACTTGTTGTTCCCAAGGACCAGCAAAAAGCTTAGCAAGAAGCCAACACAGCTTTCAGCTACTTTGCTTGAGTCGTCTCTTAACAGGTGGTTTTAGCTGGGAGCATGTCCTTTAGCCTGTTTACTCTATGCAGCAAGAGCACTGGTGAGAGTGGTGTGGGAGGAAGCGCGGCTGGATCTGTCAGTGGGTAGGATTGGATTCTTCTGGAATCATCTTCTGGAAAGAGGTCCAAATGGAGGTCCGTTTTTATGTAAAGTGTGCAGGTAATTGGCGTTTTTGCACAAGGAGCTTGTGATACAAAAGATGAGGTGAATTGGATTGGTTTGAACTGTTGGCTGGTATTTGCTTAATGGCCTTAGTGTGACTGAAGTTAAGAAAATCCCCATTTATCTAACGAGAAGGACTTTATTGCAGGAAACTTTGAGAGCAAACGTCAAAGGAAGCCCACTAAAAAGCTCTTGGAATCCAATGATTTGGACACTGCCTTTATGCCAAAGAAGGAGGAGTGGACTCCCCCAAAGAAGGTATTTTTCCTTCCAGTGCTTTTGAAAGTCTGATAGAAAATGAGCCCAGACACCAGAGCCCGCTGAATGAGAGGCACAGTGCAGTGGGCTGTGGTTTTTGTTGGCTGGGGCCCAGGAGTGAGAGTCCACCCTTCCCAAAGGTGCTGGTTGCTGTGTTATGATGAAGAAATCTGCTAAATACAGAGGTGTTCCCCACCCCTCTCCGCTTGTAATGAGGACTGGGGAATTTTGGCTGCAAAGTCTCCGTTCTCCATTGATTTCTATGGAAAAATGAGTCATCTGGATACTGGTTGGAAAGGTGTGAACAGAAATGTTCTGGGCAGAGCTTTTCTGTCACAGGGAATCCCTGTTATGTTACGGTGTAACTCAAGCTTGAACCAAGGCTTTCTCCTTTTCTGTCAGATTTCCTCTGAATAGTATTTCCTTTGTTATTCCCAACTGGGCTGGCACATGGTAAGTAAGTGCAGAACTTGTAGCTGGATGGAGGTTTGAGCTGTATCACATACGGTTTGCAGTGCTTGATGCAGTTAAGCAGAAAATACCAGCATTTTCTTTTTAAAATACCCAATATTCAGTAGCATCGTTTGGAAAAAAAAAAGACCAGAGTTATGTCAGGCATTGCACATGCACAAGACCTGTAGTTGTTTCTCAGGTGAATTAGTAAGTGTTGTTGTTTTTCCTGTTCTCTCTGTGGCACAGTCAGCATGGTTGCAGTAATGCAGAAGCCAGCGTGTAATTCAGTCTTAGGCTCCATAACAAATGTGAAACCAGGAGTGTATTCCCAGCAGCTTACAGGGTGTTAGCAGCCTTTTTGGGAGAGCTCAGGAAAGAGCAGGGGATGCTGGTGACCATGAGGCTCGTCATTCTCTGTGCAAGGAGGAATGCCTTTTCTATGTGGGATCTATCAGACACAAACCAAGTGTTGTCCTGTAATGCTGATAATCATTGATGAATTCATGATCTGAAATGGGAGTTATTGCAGTCACTTGTAAAAGGCTGAGGAACATGCATCTCTGATTTGCCTCTGCTGAATTGTCTCTTGTGTATTTGTAGGGCACTGGTCCTTCGGAGAGCGACAGCTCTGAACTGTACTCGCCAGCCCACTTCTCGGACCTGGGAGAAGGTAAGTGAAGACAGGGCAGCGGGGCAGACTGATGCCATGTGGATCAGTGCCCGTGGCTTTAGAGAGAGCTGTGTGTGTAGGGGCTTATGTGTCTTAGGAAGGCTCTTAGAAAGTACTCCTGAGGCAGTGGCAGAAGAAACAGGTACAGCAATTGCTTGTCAAAGGTGTCAGTATATCTTTGACTTCCTTAGGGAAAGTGGAGGTGTTAGCTTCATATTTCCACTGGAAGATATTAAATTTTCATTCTTACTTTGAGTGGTTGAAGGAAACTCATCACCACAGGTGCTGTACCACTGCACATTTTGCCTGATGGCACGCTGTGCCCAGGCTCAACAGTGGCGTTCCATGGAGGATTGTGCGGTTGCACTGCGTTCCCTCCCCCATGGGCCTTTATATTAATCACATTGGTGTCAATGTGAGATTTCTGTTTCATGGTGGTGGGAGGAGATAATTATCAGCATTTCAATAGCAATGATGGCTTTGTGTTGGTAGCACTTCCTTTTTGTCTGGAGGGCTGTCTCAGGATAAGTCAGTAAGGATATTCCTCAGCTCAGCAAAAGAATTCAGACCGAGAATTCAGGGTGAGTCAGTGTTGTCCAGGGCCTCCGATGGCTGCAGGACAAAGGACAGATTGCCTTGGAGGCAGGCTTGCATCGCCCCAGGCCACATGCCTTCCAAAACAATGGCAACCAGCCTGAAGCAGTCAGAGTGTAGAAGCTGATGGTGGGCCTGCAGAAAGCAGGCAGATTGTGATTTTTGCATTTTTCTTGAATGGTCTTTGTCACATCCCAGCTCCTGAAAAGGTCTTGGAGAAGCAACGGAAGCGGAAGAGACAGCGCCATCCCTCTGTTGCAATGCATTCCAAGAAGGAGAAAAACGGGGAAGGGCTGGGGGAGACCCCACATTCTGAGGTACTCTTGGGTTTTCCTACACTCTCTCATCCCTGTAACCTCTCTGCTACTTCTCAGGGTGCTGTGCAGAGCCTAGGCCAAGTAGTCTTTGGCTGGCTGAATGAGATCGGTGTGTCAGATGGGACTTTGTGCCCCTGATGCAGTTGCATGAGCTGGGGTTGAAGCTGAAGGTATCACCTCGATTAAGTAACTATTTTGTGATAGCTGCTTAACTTGGGCTCAGTTTTTAAGCTGCTATTCAGCTAATTCTCCAGGAGAGAGTCTGTTCTGATCTGACAGGACCAGGTTTAGCCTGGTATCTTGCTTTGTACCTCAGAGGGCCTGATTGCTGTAAAAGGTCTTGTCTTCTGGTGTGGGTATCTTGCCGTTTTACACACCAGTATGAAACACAAGCACTGGATTGTGGACTTCAACCCCTTCTTGCACTTGCCCTGCTTGGCTAGGGTGAGCTAAGAGCTGCATCGGAGGGCTTGGGGGGAGGACGGGACGGGGGACTGTCTGTGTCTGCTCGTAGGAGCCTCTGATTACATTCTGCCATCCAGCAGAAAGGGATAATTGGGGCAACTCCCTTCTACTGCATCCTAGCAGAGCTGGCATACAAATATCTCTGACAAGCACGTTTTGCCTTTTAGGAGTGAGCCAGGTATCACCAAGTGTAGGGGAAGCAAGACTTTTCCTGAGAGAGGCGGGACACCTCCGGGCCTCTCTCAGCATCGCCTCTCACTTCCAGTGGCCCAGGTTCAGCAGCAGGCTGTTCTGTCAGGATAGTCAGTATGTATTTCAGGAGCCAATTATAGACATATATTGTTATATTTGTTGTTGTTATACAGCTTCCAGCAGAGCACAAACGTCACACCAGTTGTCTGAGCAGTGCCAGCTACCCTGCTGTCTGCTGCTACTGCTGTTTGAAAAGCATTTCTGACGGGGGTGACAAAGTTTGGGGTAATACCTCAGGGCCCTGCAAGCCTTCCCGTGCTGCTTGAAGAGCACTGGTCACTTGTTTCTGAAGTGTGCTCACCTGGAATCATGTTTCAAAGAAGCCTGTACAAATATCTTTGCCAATGCTGGGGGGTAGTTAACACTGTCTGCTGTTAGGCACCCTGTAAGAGGCCGGCTCAGTTCAGAGCCAGCAAATTCTCTGCACACCTTTTGTAGCGAAGAAGTGAGGGGGCAGTTCAGAGCAGCAGGGTAGCTAGGCCACAGCTCTGAATGCCACGCTCACTGCAGAGAAGTCCAGGGAGTCTTAACTGCCTCCAGCCTTAGACGTACATCTGTGTTGGGTACCTGAAGTCATGTAACGCCAACACTCGGCACCTTTTCCCAGCATCCATTTTCATGATTGTGTCTCTGGAGCCAGTGTGGGGAGTGTTCACCCCTTGGCTTAGGAGAGTGCATAGGTGAGTATTGGGGTGCTGTGGAGACGCAATTACACTTCCACTTGGAATTCGGACCACACTGGTCCCTAAACAACCGTCCACACACCTGGCAAGGAACCTCACTTTCTCCTGAATGCTGCTAGAAGAAATACATGTTCTGATGGTGCAGCACAGTGAAGCCTTGGATCCAGCTGCTTTCAGAGGGCAGAGGAAAGTCTGCCTACCTGGGCTGAACTGGGCAGTTTTCTCTGCCCTTGCCTGCCTGTGGAGCCAGGAATGCAAGTTGGCAACATCAGGGCAGCAAGAGCCCAAGAGAACAGGATGGAAGATACTGTTGAAGTGGTGGTCAAGGTTGCGTGTCAAGGTCAGGCTGTGCCAAAGATCAGGCCAGGCTTTTAAGGATGTGCCAGATACGACAGCAGAAATAGCTCTGGAAGAAGACCCAAGATGAGACCTGCCCTCTATAGGAGGTATGTAGCTTCACAGTGCTCACGTTGGATAGGGGAAAAAGTGGGAACAGTGTGACAGGTTCTTCTGAGTGATGGATGGTGATCTCCCTGTTTGCAGAGCACAAATACCTGGCCTTGCCCATCCTGCCCAGTTCTGACATCCCACTCCTGGTGTGTTTCTGGGAGGACGGATTAAAAAAGTAAGGCTAAGGTCCCTGACATGTTAAATGTACAGGTTGGCCAGGTATTTGTGGAACTAAATAGGATGGCTTGAGGCTGAAAAGATAGGAGTTGTAGCATGCTCTGCTACACTGGGCTGTCTGGGGCCAGTTGTTGAGATCCTTGCAAACAGCAAATATTTACAGCTCTGAGGGTTGCTGGTTTGTGTTCTGTAACTCGAGGTGCCTTTCAGTCTGTCATTCCATTGACACGTGAAACGTGGCCTGGGTTCATAACAAGCAATCCTGGCAGCCGTGGTAGAAAGCAGCCAGAAGGATGGACCAGTCCTGAATCCCTCGTACTGCTGGCTGTGGCAAATCTGAATGTCTCCCCTGCCTCCTTCCAACGCCCCTAGAAACTAGTGGGAAGCAAGTGCCATTACCCACAGGAGGGGTGGTGGTCGTTAGCCAATTTCCTGTCCCTCTGGAAGGGTTCTCAGTGACCACAAGAGAGGCCAAACTTTGTGCCTGCAGCACTAACCCCAGCACAAACAGAAGCTGTAGCTGAAGCTGTTTACACACACGAGTAGCTGATTAACCCTGCTCTTGTTCTTCCTTACAGTGACCCCTGCAACCCTGAGGTCACTGCTGAGCTGAGCAGAAGAGGGAGCACCTATGTAGGAATTAGGAGGACCTGAGCTGTAACCAGTCCCTGGGATGCTGGTCCCTGGTGCTGCTCCTGGAGCATTCCAGGAGCCAAATCAAGTGGCTGAGCCAGAGGGCTCTCTTGTGGCAGACTGCGCCCTTCCTAGCAGAAATTCCTAGCAGGAGCAGAAGTACCTAGGTAGCACTTAAGATGCCATTGTGTGTAGAGGTAAAGGCAGCTGTTGTGTTGTTAGCAAGTGGTTTTACCAGAGCTCTAGACCTTTTCCTTCCCCTTCCATCTGCCAGGGCTATGATGGCAGCAAGTGATGTGCTCCTTCACAGAATTCCTGAGGGCTGCATCACTGCCAGCTTCCAGCATGTCTGTAATGATGGTGTGTAAGGTTGTATGCTGGACGTGTGATTGGCACTAGTTTGTAGCTGGGAGTTTTCTTGTTTTGTGCTCAATAAAGCGAACTTTACCACTCATGTTTGTATTGTGTGCTTTAATACGCTGTCAGTGCATCATTGGTCCACGTGGTTTGAAAAGGTTCCCAAGTGAAAACATGCCGATGGATTCAAGGACTGAAAAATCAAGCAAAGGAAGCATCGTTACCTGACAAGAATACCAGCTCCATGTTCTTCCATCTTAAGGACGTAAAGCTTCCCTAGCGTTTGTTTTGCCCAGACTAATAACGTGCTCAGAGTGTTCAGCTGAGCCTGCAAGCTTTAGTGGCACCACAGCTCAGATGAGTATGGTATTCTCATGGACAGAAAGTGGTGCAAAGCTCCCTCTCGTCGTCATTAGTTGTCCACCTGGCATTGAGCAGGCTCCATGCTGCTCTTGCTAGGAGTTGGAGTTCCTAACAAGGTCTTTGAAGTGTAGGTTTTTTTTTCAGGGCATGCAGTAAACACAGCTTTTTGACCCAAGGAGGATCTTGGATCCAAAAGCCACTGTAGCTATGCACTGAGATCACTCAGCTGTCTGCAGTGAGCTGGGATTTAAAAACAAACAAAAATAAATTTCAGTCTTTTATTTGCATTTCTAGTACAAGCAGACATCAGCGCACAGGATGCTTCTTTGGCATTGATGGGCATGATTTTCAGACTATGCAAACCTGCCTGATACGTTTCTATGAATACTGTTCTTCCTCGGCTGTGACTTTCTTTCCTCAGAGGGTTATGCACAGAAAAATAGTTATGTTCATTGTGTATTTTAAATGATCTAACAAACTAAAGAGCTCTTCCTTTCCTTCATTGCAAGTCTTTTGGTAGAACTATGTGGGGGATGTTCTCTCCAGGGTGGGTAGCACTGACTGCCAAACTTGTATGTGCTCGATGGCTGAATTTGTAGCTTGCAAGGCAGTGTCCTGTCTTGCAAGGCTGTGTAGGATGCACAGCCCTAATTTTGAATTTCTTTTTAAAGGGGGAGACATCGGGTCATGGGACTGCTACAAGCCCTAAAGAGGGAAACGAAGAGGGGTCTGAGAATGACCATGGAGTGCCTTCATCCAAAAAGATACAGGGGGAGCGTGGAGGAGGAGCAGCTCTCAAGGAGAATGTGTGCCAGGTAGTGTCCTTGAGGAGACCTCTTTGAAACTTCAGTACTCCCAGAGATTTTCCATGTGAGTGCTGACATGCTCTTGTGCCCCCAGCTAAGTCTGGGTGGCTTCAGGGTGCATGTTACTAAAATAACCAGCTTCTTGTGCTCTTTGAGGGGCTGTGTGGTTCTGAGGGCTTTGACAGCCCTTTAACCAGTAGCGTTCTGAATCGAGCCTTTCCTGTGTGATTGCCTCATCCTAAAGTTTAAGGATGTTGGGGAGATGTGACCGACTTACAGTTCCTTTTAGCTGATGCGTTGTAGCAGGGACGGGACAGCAAATGGCAGCGGTGATGCACAAACCACCTGAACTCACTGACACAAGGCAAACTAACCTTTTTTTTCTGCAGGAATCTCTGCTGGCAGCTGCGCTCAGCATGCAGAGCGTTGCTGTCCAGGATGAGCTGGGGAAGGGGTTGCTCAGAGCTCACAATGTGCTTCCTTCCCCCCCCAGATCTGCGAGAAGCCAGGGGAATTGCTGCTGTGTGAGGCGCAGTGCTGTGGTGCTTTCCACCTGCAGTGCCTTGGGCTCTCCGAGATGCCAACAGGCAAATTCATCTGCAACGAGTGTTCCACAGGTACAGCAGCTTCCCTGAGCACAGAAGGGCAGAGTGTTTCCTGCCTGCCTACCTGGGGCTTCCTTTGCTGAAGCTCTATGCCAGCAGCAGGGCCACTAACTGCCTGTCAGTCCTTTGGTGACTGGTTTGATTATCCTTTCCTAATCAGTCTTACTGTTAATTCAGGCATGTGGGGTGGGGATGAGAAAGTGAAATTCTTATCTGGGACTAGGGTGGAGAAAGGTGTTAAGGTAGACTGGTCTAGAGCAGGCTGAGTATGGCTCTTGATTTGTTTTTCTTTTCTTTTCCCCAGCCTGCAATCACAACTATGGTCATTTTTTTTATTTTTATTTTTTGTCTGCACTTACATTGCAGCTGTAGGCAAACCCAGCCTGCTGCAGAGACTTGCACTCTGCGATGTGTACAGCAGCAGGCTGGGAATTCGTGCTGTGCTGCCACGCAGCCTGGCAGAAGCGACAGGTTTTCGTGTAGCCTTTCTGTATGACTGGTGTTCCGTCTGCTGCTCTTTCTCCAGGAGTCCATACCTGCTTTGTGTGCAAGAGCTGCGGGGAAGATGTGAAACGGTGCTTGCTGCCGCTCTGTGGGAAGTATTACCATGAAGAATGCATACAGAAATACCCGCCCACAGTCATGCAGAACAAGGGTTTCCGATGCTCTCTGCACATATGCATGACTTGTCATGCTGCTAACCCAGCAAACATCTCTGCGTCTAAAGGTACTGAAATCTTCTGGTGTGGTCCTGGGGAGGCAGGCAGAAGCCTTTTCTTTGTTTTCCTGGTCCACTAGTTCTCGGTGCTGTTTTCCTGTCCTCACCACGGTGTTTGCTGTAGCGTTTGCTTCTCTCGGGGGAGCTGCAGGGGTGGTGTCTGTGCGTGAGGTCGCTGCTCATCAGCACTCCTGATGGCCAGGCGCAGCAACTGAAATGTTCGTGTCTGTCCAGATGCTTGGATGCCTGCACGTCAGGCAATATCACATTCTTCTCTGGATTTTTGAAGCCTCTGGAGCTGTGTGGACACACTTGTCTTTCTTCTTTGTACTTCTCACTATGCCAGGGCTGCAGACAGTGCGTCCTTAGCAGTGGCCATTGAGGCAAGGGCATTAGAGAGCAGCACAGGAAAAATTGTGATACTGTTTTTTCTTTTTTTTTTTTTCTTTTAAATGCAAACTAATTTTTGTACTGACACTCTTCACTTAAGCTTCTCAGGCAACTATTTGAGCTGTTTGCTGCAATACCTTGACCTTTATCTCACATGATTAAACTCAAAACTTTAATGTGAGTGCCTTACATGTTTGCTTCTAAAACTGCCTTTCTTTAAATCTTTGGTATCTTAAGATGAGTGGCAGTAATACCAGCTGTATTTTTGTCCTCAGGCTCTGTGTTACTCTTCTTTCCTTCCACATGTCAGTACTTAGTATGGAAGAAGCTATTAGGTAGCTCATCGCTTCCACACTGAATATTTGCCTTGTGTCCCTCTGGCTGTTGCTTTCCAGTGGTCAGATTTACCCCTTTCTTTCCAACTCTTCTCCTTGTTAAGTTTCCTTTGAGGAACCTAAAAGATGCTGAGAATTAGAATTAGAATTCTTGGATGAATTTGGCCTGCAGGCAATTTTAAGTTCTCTGTTTGGGACTTTCAGAGTAAAATCTGATAAAGTGGAAGGGCAAGTGTTGATGTTTTCAGAAGCTATGGGGATTGGTTTCATTACATTCAGTTAAGTACTTGGAACACCCACTCTGTAATTAGTGTCTGAGCTGATTTACTAATTATTTGTGTATGATAGGAAGCAGTCCTAGTCTGTGAACTCTTGAACTGTTTCTGCGTATCGTGCAGGAGGCTTTTCACCTCTAAATAATATGATTTTCTAATACATTATATAAAAATAGATCTGTATTTGTATATATATTTCATTTTACTCATTTTTGATGGTCTGTAGAAATTAAAAGCCAATCTCCATTTCCAAAAATCACCTATGGTTGCTTGTTTTGAGCTCAAATATCAATACAGGCTAATTTGGGGAGGAAATGAAAGCTCAGTTCCCTTTAGAGATTCACCATGTTTCTGCTACGTTCTGATGGCAGGCCGGCTGATGCGCTGCGTGCGGTGCCCGGTAGCGTACCACTCCAATGACTTCTGCCTCGCTGCTGGCTCCGTGGTCCTCGCCTCCAACAGCATCATCTGCCCCAACCACTTCACTGCACGGAGGGGCTGCCGCAACCACGAGCACGTCAACGTCAGCTGGTGCTTTGTCTGCTCGGAAGGTGAGATGGTGTCCACTGGGTGCCCTGCTGTCGAGTGGTGCCCTGACATAAATGACAAAAGAGCAACAAAAGTGCTGTGGGAGGAGATCATTATAGCAGGCAGAAGCTTTGCCTGTGCAGAGGGTGCTGGTGAGAACTGCATAGAACAGGCTGCCTTCCTATACGTCCCCATTTAAGTCCAAATTCAGGCTAGGACTTTTTCAGGATCCTTAGAAGGGTTCTTTGTGCAGCACAGGTAGGGCGTGAGCTGTTGGAAAGGGTTTGCAGAAGAGCATCGTGCCCTTCTTCCAGCAGTTTCTGTCTAGAATTGTGTAGTCCAGGGCTTCTGCACAGTGACTTTGATAAATTCCTCCTCCTTTTCTTCGCAGGGGGCAGCCTTTTATGCTGCGAGTCGTGCCCGGCTGCGTTTCACCGTGAGTGTCTAAACATTGAGATGCCAGAGGGAAGCTGGTATTGTAACGATTGCAAGGCAGGCAAAAAGCCACACTACAAGGAAGTAGTCTGGGTGAAAGTTGGGCGCTACAGGTAGGTGAAGGTAGAACAGACTTGTCCCTATTCCCTCTTCATGCAGTGATCATGGTGATTGAGGGGAGAAGCTGCTTGTCTCTGCAGGGAACAGTGCAGCAGTCTCAGACTTTTTTGCATGCATGTAGCAGCTGAAGTGCATGCCTTCTTCCTCTAGTAGCCTCTTCTCCCCCGAGCCTTGCTGGTAGCCCTGTTTTTTTCCCCGTGTCTCTATGAAGTGACATGCTTCTGAGGCCATGGGAGGTGGAGAAGTCAGAGGTTTTGGATGCCTTTCCCTCTGTTGTAGGTGGTGGCCAGCTGAGATTTGCCATCCCAGGACGATTCCTGTCAACATCCAGAAAATGAAACATGACATCGGCGAGTTCCCTGTGCTGTTCTTCGGCTCCAAGGATTACCTGTGGACCCACCAGGCTCGTGTGTTCCCCTACATGGAAGGAGACGTCAGCAGCAAAGACAAGATGGGGAAGGGCGTGGATGGCATATACAAGAAAGGTAATTTGTCTTCATCCGGGGAGGTCTGTGTTCTGTTCCTCTTCGTTCCTGTTTGGAGAAGTGATCTTCTTGTAACAAAGAAAAATACCATTTTAGAGCTAAAGCTGAATTACGTTTGCAGAATGAGCTGTATCTATCATCGTGCACACCTAGAACTTTTGTGGGTCTCAGCTCACAAAGAGGCCCAAGGGTGTGTGGATTTTGAATGTTCTCTAGCTCTGATGTAGCTCCTCTTTCTGAGCAAGCTGCTGCTCTGTCAGCTTCCCTGTGTCTAGTACAGTCACTGTCTGTGTATAAAAGTGCATTGGAGAGTTAGGAATTGAAGCTGCCTGACAGCTCTTCCCCAAAACACTCAAAACTAGCTGACAGCTTGGATGCTGCTTCATCCACAGGCACTGTAACTCCTGTGACTGCCCTGCTGAATTGTCCTGTTCCCCCTGCGACCCTCTGCCTCTAAAAGTATCCTGCCAGGGAGGTTTGCCTGGGGAGCTGTGTGTGCTGGGTGGATCCTGGCAGCCCTCCTCTGTGTGAGCAGGGGGAATTGCTCATAACACACACTGTTATTTCACATAGCTCTTCACGAAGCTGCGGTAAGATTTGAAGAACTGAAGGCACAGAAGGAACTGAGACAGCTCCAGGAAGACAAAAAGAATGACAAGAAACCTCCTCCCTACAAACACATCAAGGTGAGGGCAAGTGAGGGGGGGCAGGTGCAGAAGAGAAGTCCCGAGCTGTCGGTACAGGTGATTTCCAGGTATACAGAAACATTTCTACTGTTTGGGCATCTGGCTACATTTGAAGGTTACTTTGGTCCCCTTGGCATCTTCAGCCATCCTCCACAGAAACGATTCATGTATCTGCAGAGCTGTGTGCAAGCTGAACAGCAGTGATAGAGGTACTCTGCTTTACTGGAACAGATCTGTCCCTCTCCGTGCTGTTCTATGGCAGCTGTGTGGTGTGAGAGCAGTGTCCCTTCCTTGGGGACTTAAAGGAGAGCGCTGGTACCAACCAGTGTGCTCAAATTCTGTGTGGTACTGGTGGCAAGGCGGGCCTCCAAGGTGGTTTGGGATAGGAGATGGTCAGGGTACAGAGGAGCAGAGGGGAGGGTGGTAACCTGCAGTGGAGTGTGACAGTATCTTTGTTTCATCTCTGCTATTGTGGGATGGTTTTTTTTTGGTGGTGGTTTTGGTTCTTTTTGTTTTCTCTTTATCAGTTAAACGGAAACACTAGAACAGATATGTGCTGGAACATCATCCTTTTTGCTGCGTTTTGGGGACATCCAGGTTTAGGGCTGTTTTTTGAGGTAGAAGTGGAGCACCAATTTTTTCAAGGAATTCCTACGGGATGGAGGCGATTTGAGAGGAGAGCTAGGGCCAGGCAGGTATATGTGATGGGGCGTGGGCCAGAGTGATCCGAAACCTAGTGACTCAGGGACTGTGTTCCTCTTTTTCATTGCTTCCTTCTGCTACTTCCCTTTTTCATGTGGCAAACTACGAAAGCTTAATTGATTGCTGGCACTTCTTGTTTACAGCTAGACTTTTGAGGCAGGCAGGTATGTACTGTGTGAGTGTGCTGTGCAGTGTAAAGAACACAGCTGAATGCTGTGGCAGCAGCACGGGCCAGGCACCTCCAGTGGAGGAAATTAAGTTTCTCATTCTAGGTATTTTTAGGCCTGTCTCTGGCTGCAAAACAAAGGAATTTTGGAAAAAGTCTTGAGCCTTTGAAATACACTTTTTATGTAACTAATAATGGTTACAGTCACTAGCCGTGGTAGATCTTTGGAGATCTGTGTGCAAGCTGTTTCTGTGAAAGCAAAGGAGACACTTGGCCAGTTCATGGAATTCTCGGGCAAAGGCTTGAGGATGGAATGGACAAAGCTGGCTGTGTCTGCTCCTTTGCTTGACTTTCTAAGGAGTTCAGCCCCTCAAGGTCTATCCCAAGGAGTGCTAGTGCAAGAGACTGCCCCCAAAATACATTTGGGATCCTTCATCACACCAGGATTAGGACTGTGGCTAGTCCAAGAATTTTGCCCTGTTCTGGAGCTGGTTCCCTACCAACACTGCCTTGGTGATTAGGGCCATGCCTGCTGGCTGTGCGTGCATGCTGAGGGGCTGATCTTGCTCAGACACTTGTAGTTTAGAGCAACAGACTGGTATTCTTCTGTCTTCCCTCTGGTGGACAGTCCTAATCTTGTGACTCTTTGTTGAAGTGGTGAGCTAACAGTTTAAGTAAGAGATGGGAAGCAGCAGAGAAGAACACAAAACCAACAAGGTGAGAGATGGGAGGCAATACTAGGAGAAAGAGAGTGTAGGAGGAGGAGGGGGGACACTGTTAAGGGATTAATCTGAGGGTTCTGCAAGGTTTGCTTTTAAAATTAGAGGGTAAGAGCTTGGCCTGCCTATGGTAGGCTGTCAGTGCAGAAACTGCTGTGTGAGTGGGACTTGAGAAAGTGTGGGAGGGGGAGGGCCGGAATAGTTTTGCTGAACAATCTCCATGTTCTGGGAGAGGAAAGGGACCTGATGGTGTTGCTCGCCTGGGCAAAGAACAGCAAGGAGCTTTTCTTCAGTGTGTCTCCAAAGTCCTGACTCTCTGTTGCCTGCCTTTCAGCGTTCGCTGCCTTTAACCAAAACCAAAGGACCCTGCTCGTGCCAAAGACAAGCCAGTCGCTTCTCCACCTGGTGCTGCACTCTGCTTCCTTCAGGAGCGGTTTTTAGAGAGCTCCTTGGCTTAACTCTGAGCTCCTGTTTGGGCCTTCCAACCCCAACCCTTGTCTGTTTTTTCTTTGATTTACATCTGCAGGAAAGTTAGGGAGCTAACTGCTTGTGGCCTGGTGCGTAGGTAGAGCCACTGTACTCTGTCACGGGCATGCCAGCCTGGTTCTCCTAGTGACAGCTGAGAGCACAGAACAGCTTGAAGGTAACAGATTCAAAAAATAGGGCTATAAGAACAAAATGCAGAGAAGGACCTGACACTCAGAGACTGGAGAAGGTGCTGCTACACCCAGAAAGTGTTTGGTGTCGGTCACTGGTATATTATGTACCCAGCTAGAGCGCTGGGACGTCTGGGCTGGATTTGGTGACAACGGTGACGGGAGGGGGACATTTTGCAGCCTCTCCCCACTCTGGGGATGCAGAACACACACGGTACCAGGTGGTGCTGATGGAGGATCTGCATCCTCCTTAGCTTTTCCCTCTAAACGTTCACTTCTTGAAGTAGTGTGCACAGAAAAACAAACATATGTGCCTGTGTGTGTGTCCTACCCCTCGGTGTAACTTGCACTGCAGCCTGTCGGCTCGTGGGCAAAGGTTGCGCACAGAAGCGTGTGTTGTGATGGCCTGTTCTTAATTAGCTAACATCCTCCTTGTGCATTCAAGGTGAACCGGCCGGTGGGTAAGGTGCAGATCTTCACTGCAGACCTGTCTGAGATACCACGGTGCAACTGTAAGCCAACAGATGAAAACCCCTGCGGCCTGGACTCTGAATGCATCAATCGCATGTTGCTCTACGAGTGCCACCCCCTGGTCTGCCCCGCAGGGGAGCGTTGTCAGAACCAGTGCTTCTCCAAGCGGCAGTATCCTGAGGTACAAATTTTCCGCACTCTGGCACGAGGCTGGGGCTTGCAAGCCAAAACAGACATCAGAAAGGTACGTGCTCTGCTGCTGCGTGCAGCTTTCTCTTGCCACTTCTCTCTTGCTCAGTGTCAGTTTTAATAGATTTGAAAAATTGTCTTCTGTAATTTGAAAGACTTTGTTGCTATAAAATGCTGTTCAGGAAAGAAATGGATTAATTTTTTACTATCCTACAAGCATGTTTTGGCTCAGCTAACTAAGAAAATGGTTCATGTTAATTTCCCACAGGATAAGAAAGATGATTGCATAATCTGTCTGTAAGGATGGTGGATGTTATGAATATACCAGAATGCTGACCTAAAAACCACTCAGAATTTTCGGATGGGGAACAGTGATTACACCCATGCCCCCAGTTCTTGAATAGCGAGGCTCTTCTAGTATAAGTCTTGCATCACAAACTGAGACCAAGTCTTGGCACTTACAAAAGAGTAATGTCTCAGAGATGGCTATAATTATTGTGGAAAGTAGTATCTGCAGGCAGCTAAAGTACTTGTATGCATATTTTAAATCCCGAGAGTAATTATTCTGTGTACACACATCCATGCTGAATGAAGAAGGAAGAGCTTTCCAGCAAAGAGAACCCCAAAGCTAAGAAAGAGTGAAGTGACACAGAGGGCCATGGACAGCATAGTAGGAGAAGAATGTTTGAAAAAGGAGTAGAAGAGATAACAGGTGGTCGGGGAAGGCTTGATATCTGTGGGAAAAATGCAAGTCTGTCCTGTTTAGGCTTTGCTGCCTGCTGTGATGTAGGTTAGAGGGTCTCTTTGCCATTTCATGCACCTTATATTTCACTTTTAACAGACAGTCTGGAAACAGCAAAGCTCAATTATTTAATGGAGGCACCTGTTGGCACCAATGGAGCAGAGCTGAGGTTCCCTGTAATGGTCTCTGTAGTACTTAGTGCAGGTGAACACCACAGATTTACTGCAGGAGCAGGTGCCCTGGGTGTTTCATTCTCAGCGTGGTTGGCCCCCAAAGGATGTTGTTCCAGCTGGAACGCAGTTACGCAGTGCCTTGAGCTTTGCAGAAAAGAACTACGCTTGTGATTTACTTCATGCTGTCCCTGAGTGTTAACTCTGTCTATGGTTGTTGTTGCTTTATTTAATTTATTTCAAGTTACTTGTTTCTGTGTGTAAAATGGATTTGTAATTCAGGGCTCTTATTGAAACCATAGGTCAAACCGACTGCAAAGCACAGAAGAAGATTATGAAAAAAAAATCCAGAAAGGAAACAGGAACTAAGTTTTAGCACAAAAATGGATGTCCCTCCATCTCAGAGGGAATTTGTCATATCTTATCAGCCTGTTTTCTCTGTGGCAGGGTGAATTTGTTAATGAGTATGTTGGGGAGCTAATCGATGAAGAGGAGTGCCGAGCCCGAATCCGCTATGCTCAGGAGCACGACATCACCAATTTCTACATGTTGACACTGGATAAGGTATGTGGAAGGAGCTTCTCTTGTCAGAAGCCTAGCCAGAAGTAAAATGATTGCAAGGTAGGCATGATAGTGCTCTTCTCCAGCAAGTAAAAAGGTGCTAAGAGACACTGATGAGCTGGTCTGCATTTCCACTTGTGGAAGTGAAGACTGAAAGAACAGCCATAATGTGCCGTGGAGAAGTTTCAGATTGGATCTTAAGATCAGGAGCAAAGTATGAACCAGCTTCCTTGGTGTTTATTCAGCCCTGACATTACAGAGTGCTAACTAACTTCCCAGCAAGCAGTGGTAGTGCTTTCATGGCTGTTCAGGAGGCTGTGCCCCTTTTAAGATGATGATGATATTGGGCAGGAGTCTGTATCGCTGCATGTTCTGCCAGGTCTGATCAGAGACATCAGTGTGGAAACTGATCAGCCATCTGTTGATTGTCCAGGCAACAGAGCGACTGCCACCTGCACTTAACACTTGGTTAAAGCCTGTTTGCATACTCAGGTGCTTTGCAAGATGTCCTGATGTCCAGAGACCAGATGTCTTGGGTGTTGCGCTTGTCACTGCTGAAAAAGACTTCATTGGCACACCGGTACCTCTGCTGCAATGGCTTGAGTGGGCTGTGGCAGTTATTAAACGTGCTTTTTTGCAATTCCAGGATCGAATCATTGACGCTGGCCCAAAGGGCAATTACGCTCGGTTCATGAACCACTGCTGCCAGCCAAACTGTGAGACTCAGAAATGGTGTGTGAATGGTGATACTCGGGTTGGGCTCTTCGCAATTGTAAATATCAAAGCTGGTAAGGAACCCCATTCTATCAGTACATGCAGTTAAAAGCTTGGGAACCTTTCTGTTAGGAAAGGAGGGGAGAGGAGGGTATGTAGCTCACTTGGGGAGATGCTTAATCTTTCTGTTTCCACACTTAATTTTTCTAATTTCACATCAGCTACAACATCAGCACTGCCATAGTGGAACATAAACATCCATGCTATAAATGGAGGTTCATAGATTTAATTATAGGACCAAGAAATGGAACTAAGCATCCTAAAGTATGGGACAGAATGCCCTTTTTGGCTGTAGGATATTGTAGGAGAGTGAGGTTACAGATAATTCTCAATTCACACAAATCGATGTGGAGAAGAAAATCTGGTACCCTTCTGTAGTTGGGACAGTCATTTGTGTTGTTTTATTTCAAAAGTGCTTTTACTCCAGCAGTAGCAATAAGGCATTCTGCCACAGAGTTTGTTACAACTTCTTTGGGTTTTAATCTGCTTTTGTGCCAGGGACTGAGCTGACTTTCAACTACAATCTGGAATGTTTGGGAAATGGAAAGACAGTTTGCAAATGTGGTGCTCCAAATTGCAGTGGCTTCCTAGGAGTGCGGCCAAAGGTATGATGCCTCCCTTAAGCTTTTGTTCTTCCAAATGACCTTTTTGCGTAGATGTGGTGCATTTGTTGCAGAGATTTTGGGAAGGGTAGTCCACTTTCAGCATGGTCGTGAGAACACTGCTTGAATTGAGATGAATGTTGAAATTACTGTTCTGGGAGTGCAGATCTGGGGTCTGAATTTGCTGAAGAGGTGCTCCAACCAAAGAGTAAATAAAAGTGTTCTTTTTTTTCAGAATTTTCTGTTTGTTATCATGGCAATTTCAGTCATGCTAGAGCAGCAAAAGATAGACACAGGAAGGAGTTCTGTTGGATGACCAGGAAACCTCTGCTCAGCCCATTTCCCTACGTGAAGGCCTGAGTAAATTGTGAGAACGCATGGGAGGCCAGCAAACTCACATTCCTTTAGCTCCAAGTTCCTTTAGAGCTAGAAGGCTTCTGCATCACTATCTTTAATTAGAATGCAATGAGCAAGTTCCCAGATTTTCAATTCTCTTGTTTAAGTGATTCAAGTGTACATATCAGACAGGAATAATACGTTTGACACGTCTATAGTAGAAAAATCGCTACGTTTGAGAACTCACTGACTTCAGAGAGCTGTGTTTTGTAACTGCAGTGTCGCAGTAACAGGAATTGATTTCCGATACCTTCTTGTGAGCTGGTTCTCACTGGGAAAAGGAAATAACAGAAGCATTTGGCCCAGTTCCCAGCTGTCACCAGCTAAATCTGTCTCAGCTGTTGGTTTGTTTCAAGAGCTTCACCAAATCAGTCTGTAATCCTTCTGCTCTGGCATGTCGATACCGGCAGCTTACCCACAGTTAAGGGTTAAAAGCTCCAGCAGAATGGTTGTTAAGCCCTGGCAATACATAGGGTAGGTTTGCGAATTTCCCAGAGAGCTTAGTTCTGCAGACAAATTAACTTATGAAAAAATGATATTTCAGAGGCTGACAGATGAGTTGAATTATACATCTGGTGTGTTTAGTTCTTTTTTGGTTGTGATTTAAAGTTCAATTTCTTTTGTGCTGCTCCTGTGTTATACATGGCTTGACTACTGTCATTTTTGCCCTGAAGTTACAGGTTGCATGATGGAAATCAGAGAAAGGTGCCCTTAAATTGGCATTAATGTTCCATTGTGGTGACTGAGGTGATTTCATCTTGATGAGGTGGGCTAGGAAACAATGCCCAAGCAAACAGTACCTTGGTGGTATTTTTTGTCTAATTCATCCAACAAAAGATGCATTTTTCAAGATTCCTGACGATACAGCAAGACAAAACTTCAATGATTATATACTCAAGTTAACAGTTAAGTGACTTTTCTAACTAGGAATTCAGAAGAACACTCTGGAGTCTGATGTACTGCAGTAGAAAAGTAAGAAATGCTAGAGTTGCTTAGATATTCAAATTAACTGTGAAACGTTTCCTTTGTTCTCCTTGTAATTAAGTGCTAGGTGGTGAGAATAGGTGAGATAGTTTAGGTATGGCCTTCGGACTGATTTGATTTCAGTCACCTGGGTGATTTCATTATCTGCATTTACAATGATAAGAAAGGCCTGACCTGTCCTTACTGTCAGTGGAAATGATGGTATGAAATCAGAAATATCTGTATATGAAGGGGAAGCAAACATCAAGGTATGTAACACCCTTGTGACAGGGCTACTGGATAGTCCTGCAGAATTCTTAAATTGTAGCTCTGGAGACAAAGGTTCTAAAAAGACGTTGGTTTTATCTTGAGAGAAGGATGACAAAAATAGTGCCTAATGTTTATGCAGAATAAAGGCACGCAAAAACCACCTCACAGGCTCCATCTCAGCATGCAGAGATGTTCTACATGCAGAACACGCGTTTGGACATAAAGAATAGGTGGAAAATGGGATAAAATTTAGCGTGTGTCAGTTTATATAAACTAAATTGGTAGTTCTTTGATACTGTCATTATCTGTGTGAACCTGAGTGTTTGGTACAATGGGAGGCTTATCCTGGGGAGGATCAGTGCAGGGGATTAGGAGGACCTGGCTTGAAGGGGTGTGGTGTGGGACATTGAAAGAAGAAGCCTTAGGCTAGGGAAAAGAGCATTTAGGCCGTTTAGATGCCAATCTTGGGACCGATTGTGGTTATTCCATTACTGCCTGTAAGACAGATGTTGGAAGCACAGGAACTTAAGTGTACTGATAACACAAAGGTGTCTGGTGCCATCAGCATGGAGACAGTTGGGCAATTGCAAAGTACTGGAAATGGGCTGAAATTCAGTGATTCAGTACTCCAGAGTATACCTGGAGGATAATAGAAACAAAGCTACAGTAAGGGCATCAATGGAAGTAATGTGGTGGAGAAGGAGCCGCGGTGGCGGTCAGCCCATGACTGTGAGCTGCTGTTGCGAACAAGGAAATGCAGTCAGGGTGCTCTGTAATACCGAGAGGTATTCATGGCACTGTACATGGCCCTGGGAGACATCACCCAGAGCAGTGTCTGTAGTTCTGTAACTTGTGTTCGGGAGAAATGAGAGAGGCAGAAGAAAGCCATTAGGAAGATTGGGGGTGAAGACTGGAAGTGTTGGCTTGTGAAGAGGAGGGAGAAGCCTGGTGGTTACTTCATGAAGGGAGAGTGACATCTGTGGGAAGAGAACAGTGTTCACATGAAAACAGGTTGAAACTGATCATGAATAAACTCAGGCTGAAAATGATGATGGGGGTGAGAAACACTAGAAGTCCAGGAAGGTCTGGGGAGAGGTTCCTGTGAGGGTCAGGGTCGTGGGGAGACAGACCCAACTGCTTTGACTGAGGCATCTGTGAGAGGTGGCACAACCCCATGGCACCAGGCAGGCCTCGGCTCCTCGCCCTGCTGTTGATAATTTCACACACTGCATGTTGAGCCGGGCTTTGGTGCGGGGCTTCCAGACTCTTTCCTCAAAAATGAGAACTATTTCCTTGAGTGAATTGGTTGCCAAATATTAAGAACCACCATAGAGGTACTTTATGTGCTCAGGTGTAGCTGGCAGTGGGATGTTTGATCACATCCCGCGGGGCAGTCACAGGGCTGGCAGTTTTCTGTGCTGAATCAGGAAGAGGAAGGATGTCGGGGGCTGTGTTAACGCGTTGTCTCCCCTGCAGAGCCAGCCCACCCTCACCGAGGAGAAGTCCAAGAAGATGAAGAGACGGCCGCAGATGAAGCGCAGGTCGCAGGCGGAGGTGATGAAGGAACGGGAGGACGAGTGCTTCAGCTGCGGGGACGGAGGGCAGCTGGTTTCTTGTAAGAAGCCAGGCTGCCCCAAAGTGTACCACGCCGACTGCCTCAACCTGACCAAGAGGCCCGCAGGTCAGTGCAGCCCAGCTGGGCTCTGCTGGGGGAGCAGGACAGGGCACGGGCTCCCAGGCACTGCTCTCTTCACAGCCTCTGCAAATAGGAGAGATTTTTCTCTCTTAAATAGGCCTCGTGGCCCACAAGGCATGGCCCTGCTTTGTGCCATGCTGTGGCTGCAGGCAGGTTGGTTACTGACCCGTCCTTGGGGCCTGGCAGAGAGCAGGCCCAGCAAGAGTCAGTTCCTGCTGGCTTTCCAAAGCTGCAGACAACTGAGTGAAAAGAATGAGGAGGAGAAGCACTGGTGGAAAATGGCAGTTAAAGAAGAAGAATGTGCTACATGTCTTAACTAGCCACCAGTCCTTTGTTAAGGAAGGAAACAGTATCAAAGAATCTCCTAGTTAGTGGTGAAATGAGGGCAAAAAAATAAAGTACAAAGTTAAAAAAAAATCCCCAAAGTACTTGTAGTTGTGTATGGAGAAAGAAACAGGCAATCTGTATGAGTGGTAAAACGTTTTCTAGGTTGTTAGTAACTGAGGAGTAAGTAACTTCTATTAGAGGAAAAGGCTTAAATTGCATTTAAAAGTCTTACAGGAGTTGGTTGAGGGGAACGTTTCCTCTGTTCCAATAATTTTTGGTTACTGCAGAAGTTCATGGGACCTTCAATGAGTGTTTAGGTTTAACTGATACTCAGAAAGGGAAAAGTCTGACCTGAGTCTCGGTTAGCCTGACAAGGGATCAAGTACTGTAGAATTAAATGGCAAGAATATAACCAATGCCAGATAAGTTTTTGAAGCAGAATACCTCAGCAAAACACTTAAGTAGGCTTGATGAAATTATAAATTCAGTTAATAAAGGGAATTGCATTGAAGTAATTGGTTTAGGGAGTTGTAACGCTTCTGATTTAATACTGTAAGCATCATCATTATTAGAAATCCTCTCTGAACACACCTGAGGCAGGCTGGAAGCGTGTAACCAGGTCTCTGAAGCCACCTGTCAGGAGAGTGGCTGCAGCAGGGCTTCTGCTGGAGCTCCCAGGGAGTCAGAGCTCAGCATCCAACACCTTCAGCTGTGACTAACAGAACATACACAAGTGCTAGCAACATATTCTGTAGATAGCAGAAAGTGTGTGTGTGTTAAGTTTTGGGGAGAATTATGTGTTTATACAGAATAGCTTGGGTTGAGCACTGAACAAATGTGATGTAAAAGCCTGCAAGGAGCACAGGTCCTTCCTGTGGAAACAATAACTGAGGGTGAGAGTGTCCTAAACATCACCTTTCTATTCTCATTTTTTGTGTGCTAAGACAGGACATTCAAACATCCTGGCAGGCTTTCTCCTGTGCTTTAGATTCTTCTTTATTGGAGGCTTTAGCATTTAGCCTGTTCTCTGGGTTTCCATTTGAAAAGCTTCTCCTAAGAGACTGAAGTGAAAAAACAATGGGTTGCCACCTCCCCGCTATCCATTCTTTTGCATACTGGAGGACTCTTATCTCCTAAGTGCATTTCCAGATGAAATGAACAGCCTTTCCTTGCAGCTCTTATTTTTCTGAAAATTATTATTCTTGGTGTGTTCTGGAATGTGTCCCATTTCCCTTCGTATTTTTTTTTTTTGTTAACTCTGGTAAAATGTATTTTTAACAGTATTGCAACTGAGATTGCTCAACTGACAGAACAGAATATTATTTTGTGCTTTACATAAAATTTGTCAGGAAATGAGATCCGACTTGCTTAGCAAAAATACCTTTATATTCAGTTTGTGATTTGCCCTACCATCCTTGAGTCGTGTTGTCTTGATCTTCTTCACATATTTATTCTATTTCTTCCTCCTACAATCCTTCTTTGCCCTGCTCTTGCTTTACTTAATTGCACCTCTTTGGTACAAGAGCATTTGTCCGGTTTATCGACACCAAATGAATTCTGAGCCTGTCTAAGCAGATTCCTGCAGTTCCTCCCAGGACTGTGCAGATAACCACGAGGCTGTAAGAGTACTTGGTATTCTGCTTCCAGAAATGAAAATTAAAATATAGGCTAAATTAGACTCCTGAAGCACCTCATTTGAGAAGTCCCCTCGCTTTGCCAGAAGACCACTAATAGCTGGTTTTGAGAATAATTTTCAGCCTTTTGTAACCCTTTTACCATTTTTATACGTAGGCAGTTATTTTCCTAGCTTGTTCCTTGGAATATATATGCATATATACAGGACATCAAAGGTTTGTCTCTTTTTTACTTCAAATATTTCTTCTGTCATGGGCATTGCTGTTAAGTAATTGGAATTTCCTGCTTGTTTGCATGTTACTAATGGTGCGATCCTGCTTCCAGGAGCTCCTCAGCTCTGGGCTGTCTCTGGAGAGACGGTTATTCATTAGCCTTTTTATCCTGTCAGAGACCATTAGAGTGGGTTTGATACGATTTACCCGTCCTGAAACACACTGGCACTTTTTGACTGACTTTATTTTCCGTCTGTACAAGCGACCTCTTAAATAATTCCAGAATCTTTCCGCTGGTCAAAGTGAGTGTTCAGAGTGGCTGCTCTCTGCTCAGCAGCAGTGCACCACGAGAGCTCGCCCTGCCCTGCAGTGCGAAGGGGCTCTGTGCACACCGACGGGGAGCAGTGATATAACCCGTGCTGCAGCACCGCGAGCCTGAGACAGGGGAGAACACATGTAATTTTAAACAACCCTGCCCCGAAAATGATGTCAAGAAACTGGAAAAGGCACACAGAATCTGTGTACATATTTAAGACCAGAACAGAAGCCTTGGACTGGCTTCAAAGGAGGGGAAAAACTTACTGCGTGTTTTCTTCAGCCCAGGGGGAAAAGCAGCAGGAGATGGGGGGGAGTGGAAAGCTGATGTTGCACAACAGCACCAGGAGATGACCACAGCTGCTCAGCGCGGTGCTGCAGCCTGCCAGCCTCTGCAAAAGAGCTGGTAGCAAAAACCACGGGTGTGTGGGCTTGGTTCAGAGAGGTGGGAAGTGCTCTGCTGGTGCCCACGGCTGCCCTCTGCCGCTGCTTGTGCAGATGCCCGAGGCTGTGCTCAAGGTGCCGGGGGGCTGCCATGCAAGGAGCTGCTCTTTGCAGCAGGATGAGGAGCCAGGGGGAGCACAGGGCACTGAGGGGAGCACAGAGGCAGAAGAGAGAGTCTTTGGAAAGGCAGCCACGCTGATCCCGTGGTGAGAGGGCAGAGCCTCTGCCTCCTGTGCCCTGGGTACAAGTGGTCCCTCAGGGCCTTAAAGCTGATGAGAAGCTTTTGGCAGAGACAGCAGCAGCCTTGGCTGAGGGGAGCAGGGAGCTGGACCAGTGAGATCCAGCTTCAAGTGGAGGAAACAATCTCTCTGCTGTCATGCTGACTTGCTTATTTGTTTTCCTCCATGATGGCGTTGATACTGGTGGTGAAAAGATTCCGTGTGGGCACTGAGCTGCTCGGGGCACAGCTTGGCTTTATGATAAGAAGCGTTTTTATCATGTCCGTGCACAGGGTTAAAGATGTCTTTGGGTATGGAGACAAGAGAAACCTGCTCCCTGATGTCCTCTGCTCTCTGAGCACTACTTTGTGATAAACAGGAAGGGAGGATGTTGGCCCAGAACTAAACAAAGACTTAAGACGAACCTGAAATATCTACTTAAAGTCTGTTGGGTGTATTCTGCGCAGATACTGTTGCTCTCATCTGGAAACAGGAGACACAGAGAAGTACAAGCTGGGGCTGTCTTCTTTTCCCGAGGGACCCGTACTGGTTTGTGTCATACTGGAGCCAGATGGACTTTCGGTCCGACCTGGCAGAGCTTATGTTTGTTGCAGTTATGATTTCCTGTGTTGCTTCCAAGGATGCAGATTCCTGTTAGCTGCCCTTCTAGCCTAGGAGCTATGGCAGGATCTGAGAAGAACATGCAGAATTGCATCGGAGTCTTACAGGGGCGTTGCCTCTTGCCCTCAAACTCTTTGCAGCAGGCCTCGTTATCTTCCCTTTATACCACTCCTAAGTTCTGTCTTTTCTCCTGTGTTTGTGCTGCAGGAAAATGGGAGTGCCCGTGGCATCAGTGTGACATGTGCGGTAAGGAAGCGGCTTCCTTCTGCGAGATGTGCCCCAGATCCTTCTGCAAGCAGCACCGGGAAGGCATGCTCTTCATCTCCAAGCTGGATGGACGCTTGTGCTGCACAGAGCACGATCCCTGCGGCCCTAACCCCCTAGAGCCAGGAGAAATCCGTGAGTACGTGCCTCCCATGGGAGCACTGACTAACGGCGATGACCCCCAGCCGGCAGAGCAGCCGCCTGCAGACACAGACCTGAGCGTTCAGCCTTTGGACAGGCTACCTCAGCCTCCGGCCTTCAAACTGCAGTCCCCAGAAAAGCCCCCCGCCACCCTAGCGCTGCGGCTGCCGCCGTCAGACAAGCCCCCCACCACCCTAGCCCTGAGGCTGCAGCCCTCAAACAAGCCCCCCACCACCCTGGCCCTGCGGCTGCCCCCGCCAGACAAACCGCCCGCCGCCCTGGCGCTGAGACTGCCGCCCTCCAACAAACCCCCCACCACCTTGTCGCTGAGGCTGAAGCCGTCCAACAAACCCCCCACCACCCTTTCCCTCCGGCTGCAGCCCTCGGACAAACCTCCCACCACCCTCTCGCTCCGCCTGCAGCCGTCGGACAGGCCCCAGGCTGCCCTGTCCCTCAGGCTGCAGTCGGAGAAGCAGCCCATCATCGTCGCGCTGAAACCTCAGCAGCCCGACAAACCTCCCGCCAACGCCGTGCTCTGGCCGCTGGACGAGGCTCCCAGCGACGCCTCGCAGCCTCCTCAGCCCAGCAAATCTCCGGGCAGCCCCCAGTCGTCGGACGAGGCGCTCGGTCCTGCCGCTGCCCTGCAGCTCCAGCTGTCGGACGAGCCTCCTGCCGCCGCTGAGGTTTTGGAGCTAGCGGACAAGTCGCTCGGTGACAGCGGGACCCAGCAGCCCGAGCTGCTGGATGAGTTTCCGACAAAATGCCTGCACCCTCAGCTGGCGGACAGACTTCTCGCCACGGCAGGGACCCTGCAGGCACAGCCCGTGGACGAGGCTCCCGTGGCCGATCAGCCTCAGCTGCTGAGCAAAGCTGCTGCCCAGAGTCTGCAGCCTCAGCCTGCGGAGAAGGCTCCCAGCTCCGTGGTGCAACACGCCCCGGCACCGGAGGAGGTTCCCAGCCCTGGGGTGCTGTGGCCTCTGCCCGTTGAAAACGCCCCCAGCTCCCCGGTCTCACGGATCCTGCCCACGGAGAAGGTTTCTGGACTGGGGGGGCCGCGGCCTCCACCTCCGGAGAAGGCTTCCTTCTCCGGGGCAGCGCGGGTTTTGGCCACGGAGAAGGCTCCCGGCTCCGGGACACCCCATCCCCTGCCTGCAGAGAAGCCTCCTGCCCTGGGGATGCCGCGGATCCTGCCCACAGACAAGGCTCCCAGCTTAGGGGTGCCACGTCCGCTGCCCCTGGAGAAGCCCCACGGCTCCCGCTCGCCCCACGTCCTGCCCATGGAGAAGGCTCTGGGTTCGGGGGCCCTGCGGATCCCCGTCACGCAGAAAGCTCTGAGCCCCGGCGTGCTGCGGCCCCTGCCTCCGGAGAAGGCTCCTGATGCCGGAGCGCTGCGGGTCCTGCCTCCAGAGAAAGCTCCAAGCTCCGGGGCCGTTCGGCCTCAGCTCCTGGAGAGGCCCCTGGCTCTTACGGCCCCGTGGCCTCAGGCCTCAGACAAGCTGGCTGCCGCCGTGGCTCCTCGGCCCCAAGTCTTGGAGAAGCCCCCGGCCGCATCGGCCCCGAGGCTGCTGCTGTCGGAGAAGGCGCTGCGGCCCGTCGACCAGAACGCCCAGCCCAAGGAGAGGGCAGCGCCCGCCGCGGAGCTCAACCCCCAGCAGAAGGAGAGGACCCTGTTAGCCAGCGAGCAGATCTCCTGGTCGGTCGGGAAGGCGGTGCCGCACGTCGGACAGTTACCTTGGCCCACGGAGAAGCTGCAGACACACGAGCAAAGCCACTGGCCCGCCGCCAAAGCCCTGACGCCTGCCGAGCAGTCACCCCGGACAGCGGAGAAGCTACCGGAGCCGACCCTGCAGCCTGTCTGGGAAGTGGCCTCAGCCCCCGCCGAGCAAACCCCTTGGACATCAGAGAGATTGCGTGCGTTCGAGCAGACCCCCCGGCCTGCCAGGGAAGCGCCGGTGCCCCCGGAGCAGACGCAGTGGATTGTCACAAACATTCAGACTCTTGACCAGATTTCTTGGCTGGCTGGAAAAGTACATACTCCTCGGGGGCAGGACCCTTTGCCTGAACAGAACGCAGCGCTAGCCCGTAACCAGGATTCTGTCTGTCACGAATTGGCTGACTCAGAGCCAAAGTGAGGTCGGTGAACATGGGAGGCAGGTTTCAGTCTTTTAATGTTTAGGGAGGGGGATTCTTTGTTTTGTTTTCTTTATTCACTTCCCTGAGCCCAGCCCCTAACCCATGCACATCCCATCCATATTCTCTCGTGACGTGAGCAAGGACATTCACTTTCAGTCTGAGTGTGGCCCAGCCAAAGGGAGAGAGCATCCGTGAGCTTTTCCTCTTCCTTTTGCGAATGGTAAAGCTGAAATAAAGAGTCCACTCTGGGTAAAACCTCAAATTCCACTGAAATGGTCACATTACTGATCCAGCGTGTTCAAGCTCCAGGTCCAATTCTTGGGCAGGTTCCCGCGTACAGCGAGGGGCCTCGCCCTGGCTAACTGTATTTAGAGGAAACAGATCCGTCAGGCTGCCCCGGGATCGGAGAGGTTTCAGGGCTCGGATGGTGAGCAGCCAGGCGCGTACTCTCTTGCCGACCTCTGCGGAGGCAGGGAAGGGGTTTATCTGTCTGCCCTGCGGGGTTTTGCTTTGCGAGGTTCTGTCCGTGTGTTCACCGGGACGTGCTGCGTGCGCGGCGCGCCAGGGACAGGCGTGGTGCCGGCTGTTAGGAGAGGAGCCTCCCGCACCCGCTCGCTGCGGTTTTCTCCAGCAATAGGCAGTATCTGCGGAGGCTCCTCGATACAAAGCTGCGACTGCCCAGGAGCGGGGAATCTGAAGGAGGTCAGGGAACAAGAAAGATCTTGGAAGAAGCCATCTGGCGGGTTTTTCCTTCTTGTGTCTTCACCCTTTAGCGCGGGACACGCGGCGTGCTTCCTGCCAACACCCAGACCTGTAAAGCAGCAGTAGCAGAGGCAGGCAGAGGGACTTCCCCCGGTGCTGTGCTGGTGTCGGTGCTCCCCTTGACGTTTCCATCCAGTCTCTCGGTGACTCGTGCCGGCACCGTGAGCCAGCAGCCTCGCGTGGTCTTTTCTCCCCTTGCCTCGGACGCGTTCAGGACGTGCTCGCATCCCACCAGGTCTTCCCGGCAGCGTGGGGCGTTGCAGAGCTGCAGTCGGAGCCTGTCGTTGACTTTGCAGCGCGGAGGCAAGGGTGCTGTGTGTGTTCAGGACCCGTTCTGCACCTTCCCCCCTCGGGTAGCTTCCAGCTTCGCTCACCTACAACCAAAGGAGACTTGAATTAACTGGACTGTGTCGGTGTGCGTGTGTGTGTGTGCGCGTGTGTGTCCTTCCGACCCAATCGTAGTTCTCACACTGGAACACGGGGCTCGAGCAGCTGCCTGGCTTCTTTCCTCTTCGCCCTTTTCCGGCTGAGGAGCCCTTTTGTCACCCGGTGGGTGTCCAGCCTGCCGCGAGCAGCTCGCCCCGGCGTTGGGGCAGAAGCTGGGGTAAGCCCCAGAGGAGCAGAGCGGCGTCTCGCAGCGGGTGCCGTGCGCCAGCGCTGCCCGTGCAGGCAGGAGGAGGACGAGCGGCACAATGCAGTCAGCGCCCTGCTGGAGGACACGTTGCTGACCCAGCCGTTCTCCCACCACCTTTCCTCTGGTTTTTCTGAGCTCTGCTGATCGGGGTGCCGCAGCCTCAGATCTCGGTGCCCGCCACCAGGTTTTTGTGTGGTGCCGGAGACCCCCCTCCCTCGGGGGCAGAGGTGCAGGACCCTCCCCAGACAGAGCTTGGCTCCAGGCTGACCCTTTCCTTCTGAGCTGGGAGCGCATCCCTGGGCTTGCAGGTGCTTGCTCGCTGCTCTTGGAGCTTTGCTGTTTTCTACGAAGGGAGGCAGGTGCATGTACCAAGACAAATCCCGATCCGTTCTCCTTTCCTTACGTGTGCACCCCAGGACAACGTCCTGCTGTAAAGGCCGGGCGTTCCCCGTGCTGTGGTGCACCTCTTCTAGTCCGCATCATTTCAGATCCTTTGTAGAATAGCTAGCGACTTCAAAAAAAAAAAGCTTTATGGCTTATGGAAACTTGCTGATTAATGATGTTTTTTCCGGGAAGACTGGCAGGTCAGTTCCTGCTCGCTGCTGAAACTGGGGAAGTGCAAGCAGCTTGTGTTTCTGCGTGACTCCTGCAGAAAGGGAATCAGGACAACTCCTCAGAGCCGTTGAGAGAGAAGGTAATCTAAGGGCATTTAACTTTTTTAAACAAACAAAAAAAAATAAAATAAAAATGGTAATGAGTTTCAGTATATTAAGTATTTATCATGTGTGAGAAGGAAAATAAACCTCGAATTCACATTTATAGGCCTTCCCATGAGCTGGACGTAGTCATGTAGAGTATATAAGTAGGGTCAGCTCCGTGCCAGCCGCCCAGCCAGCTACAGCTGTAAGAGAGGTGTCTGCGCTGCTCTGCCCAGCTCCGCTTTGCGTCGTCACGTGCTAACTAGCTACTCGTTTTCATGAAAATTAAACTGTGAATATTTTTGGTGCAGGCTTTTTTCAATCTGTAAAATGGAGAAGTTCTCAGTGAGTTCTCGTAAGTGCAGGTTTGAAAAATCACTTCTGTAAATCGTGTGCTCAAACAGCAGGGCGAGGTTCACGGCCGCAGAAGCCTTTCACACAGCACGTGGGTTATCCGAAAGCTTGTTCTGAGCAGTGACCGTGGGTAGAACTGTTGCATGGCATTTCAAACCCACAGCCTTATACCTTGCATCTGACCGTACCCCACCTCTCTTCGCTCCCTTCATGCCTTTTCTGCAAAGATGCAGGTTTCTGACTTGCTCCCTTCCACTTACGTGTTGGAAAGCCGACTCCAGCGAGCTGCTCTTCCCTCCCAGCCCTTGTGGGTAATTCTCTGCCAGACCAGGAGGGCTTCTGAGATGTGCGCCAGGCTCTGTGCGTGCTCGTGGCCTGAGGTGGGGAGGTCAGTCCATGAAGTCCTGCTGCTCCCAGCCTGCCTTCACCTGGGGGTGAGCAGCTTCAGGCAGCAACACCCCCACAGAGAAAACGTGGGCTGCTTCAGCGCTCGGGTGGCAGCTGGTGGCACAGCCTTGGAGCAGGAGAGGTGTGTACCGAAGCAGTTCGGTTCATTTTCTGCCTTGCAGAGTTCAGCCAGTGTGAATCACAGCTTTTGTTGGTGTAGAGGAGGGCGGCAGGTAACTCGTACCCCTGGTGGGCTGCTGGTGGTGGCCGAGGGTGGCAGCTGTGGCACCTTTGTGGTGTGTTGGCGTGCTCCGATCAGCAGGTGAATCGAGGGCAGTTGTGATCCTCGTTCAGAGCAGCTTCCCTTTCCCTGGCATCTCGGGGAGGCTCACGTGAACTTCCAGCAGCAGTCCCCTTGTAGGAACGGCTCTCCCTTCCCGGTGGAGAAAGGGCTGAAAGCGGTCACAGCTTCCAGCCTGCTTCTCCTGGCGGCGTGCTTGCTGCTGGGGCGGGCTGCCCCTGCTCTGAACACTGTGCTGGGGTCACTGTCCATGGCCTCAGCCCCACGGCACGGCTCAGGGCAGTGCCCCACCACGAGCAGGAGAGCCCCAGTTCCCCTCTGCTGGTGGAGGAGCTCTTCGGGTGGGTACCGGCAAGGTGAGGGGCCTCATGTGGGAAGAGATCACCGAGGGATAATCCCCTACCCTGTACCTTCTGATGCTGACTAGCTCACGGTAGCTTTCTTTATTGTTGTTCACAAGCTAAAACTTTTTTCCTATTTAAAAAAAAAAAAAAGAAAACAACAAAGATTCACTTCTGTGCACAAACTCCAGGTGTTGCTGTGGGTGCATGCGTTACGATTGGGGTTAAACCCACCCCCCTACAGGCACGGGGCTTTAAGATGGGATCAGATACCTGGTTAAACCTAAAGAGCAGGCACTAGCAAGGTGAGATGTGGGCTTAGGGTGCCAGAGGAGCTTCAGCTGTGTTTCACGGGAAGAAGGACAACGAGCAGCAGCCCTAACCCCAATGCATCGTCAGCTGCTCGCAGCGGGTGCCGCAGCAGGGCGGAGGCGAGGCCGTTTGAGGAACCTCAGACCTTCAACACCTTCTGTTCTATTTTTAATTTCAGCCTTAAACTTCTGATTTTGCTTGATGTTTGGAATAACTGTAATTGTAACCTGCTTGTAATGTGCTTTGCCCTAAATTCCCGATGAGTCTTTTCAGCCTTCGCCAGCGAGCGAATGTCAAAGCAAAGTGGCAAAACGTGCAGCTACTCCGAAAGGAAGCGACAGAGCCCGCCACCCGGGTCCGGTGAGGGCTCGTGCCGTGGTTTGATCACCCCAAATTAGCTTTGTGCTAATTACTCCCCGCGGTAGTGGCAACGCAGACGGGGGCGCTTGCAGCCGAGGTCTGGCTGGTGGGGGCTCGGGGCTCCCAGGGGCTGGGAGATGGGGCGCGGGGTTTGGGGACCTGGCTTTAGGGGCACCTGGCTGGTGTGGTGGCAGCAGGGAGCGGTGCCCTCGGTCAGCATGGGTGGGGAAACGCCTCCAAAATCCATCCCAGCCGAGCGAGGCAGCGGGACAGCGTGCGCGGGCTGGGGCAGCAGCGGTGACGGACAGTCCCTACAGCACTGAATCTACCTCCTAGGGAAATCTGAGAAATGGGTGTTGCTATGTCCTATTTCAAGGTAAAGTTTTAATCAGTTTGCCCTCGGCTAAGCTCTTGGGCTATCGTGGTGCTATTGTAAAACGTTGGCAGCTTAGCACAGTAGGGCTGGACTCACGGCTCCTAGCCCGCGGGCTGAACCCCGTCCCCAAGCAGCTGGGGCTGGGCTGCGGTGCCTGCGACCCAAACGGGCCAAGGCACGGCTCCTGCGCCCAGGGAGACGGGGTTCCTTTGATTTGTGGTGGTTTTGAGACCCAAACCAGCCGTGCCAGTGGGCCCTGTGAGCGTAGAGAGCGAGTGGAGCCACGTGAAGCAAGCCAGGCGTCCGCTACCTGCATGTTCTGTGTGTCCGTTTGGTACTGAGCTGGTTTCAGTTTTTGTTTTTTTTCTGATGTTTCCGAGTTGTTGACTTCAAGGAACTGGGTTTTGTGTATTTTTTTTTTTTTTTAAAGACACTGGGAACTTGTTTAAAAGCAGAAGCAGCAGCACCGGGAGGCTCGAGGTGGAGCGTGGCTGGAGCCGAGGGCGGCCCCAGTCGATGTGCAGGGACGAGGGCAGGGCGCTTGTGCTGGCCTGGGGGGAGCAGGGTGCTGGGGGCACGCTCCCCACCCCTCCCCTCTCCCTGCCAAGGGCACGTTACACCCCGATAACCCACAGCACTGCCTTCACTGCCCCGCCAGCCCGCTCCCCTCTGAGACACCAAGAATAACGTGCCCGGTCCCAAGCAGCCTCTGCCATCCTCCGGTGCCACGCGCCCTGGGTTGGGGTCCTGGGGAGGGTGGCCTGGCCCCGAGGGGACCCACCTGGGTGTGCAGGGGGCTGCCGGGGAAGGAAGCTGTGCCCGCTCCCCCTCCTTTGCTGCCAGGGAGGGGACGGGTGGCGTGGGGACTCCCTGATGCCAGGACACCGCCCTGTGCCACCCGCTGGGGGTGTCCTGCCCGGGGTCCCCTCCTCGGGCTTCACCGAAGGAAATCGTGGCTGGAGCGGGGGGTGCCCGGCCCGGGGGGGGGGCCCAGGGGGACGCGGGGTCACTCAGAGCTGTCCAGGTCGCGTCTGTCGGTTCTAAGCGGGAGTGTCAGAGCGGGTGAGAGAAACCTACATATTTCCAGCATGTATATTATTTTTAGAAGAGGGAGAGGGGAGAGTCTTGGACCATTGATTACTTTCATTTTGCTCCCCTTAGACTGTTGGCTGTGTATGTGAAACTTATAATGAAAAGAGGGTTGCCCTGCCCAGGTGCTCCCAGAACATGTACTGTAATTCTTTGTATATAGAAGAAAAATTACTGTAAAGTAAAGTTTAACTTTACTCTCGATGTCCTCTTGTGTTTTGTCTTGCTGAGGGGGTGGTGGGCAGCATGGGGGGTGGGGGTGCCAATGCCGACCGTGGGCACCGGGCACCCGGGGTGGGGACGGGAGAGCCCCGTGGGCACCGTGGGTGGGAGGCACCTCGAGCTCACCCAGGGCACAAACCTGGTGCAGAGTGACCCTGTGCCGCACGGCAGGGATGAGGCAAGCCAGGACAAAGCCTCGGGACGCATCCCGGGCAGAAGCCAGGCTGCAGAGCGGGCGCAGCAGGTTTGGGCAGGCTCCGGGAGCTGCTGAGGAGCGCAGAGGGCGCAGGAGCTCGGCCCCGGGTGCAGGGACGGGGTCAGACCCCAAGTGTCACGTCCGCCAGCCCGTTCTCAGACCACAATGCATTTTATTTACATTGCACACCTCGGGAGGAGACACTTAAATAATCTGCAAAGAATCAGGCGCTGGTTCAAGAGAATAAGTTAGGGGCTGCTGCTGGGGCTCGGGGACGCAGCTCCTGCGGGTATGGGGTCGGGGGGCAGCGACCCCGCAGCTCCTCACCCCGCAGGAACCTTCCAGCCCCACGCAGCTCTGCACGCCGAGTCCGGGGAAGGGAGCAAGTCCTTGGGGCCACGCTCCCTTTGCGTGCCGCGGACAGCTCGTGCAGGTAAAATACAGCAAGTAAAAAACGGGAGGAGTCCAGCGAGCGCCCGCCGGCCGCCCCGCAGCAGCGATTCCCTTCGGGCACGGGGCCTCAGTGGTGGCAGCAGCTGTAGAAGTAGGTGCTGCTCTTCTGCGCCAGGTCAACGCCTTTCTCCTCTGGAAGAGAGAGGAGGAGGAGGAGGAGGAGGAGGAGGAGGAGGCTGCTGGCACGTCCACACCGTGATGACAAATGGAGCCCAGAGCTCGCAGCCCCCCCTAAATCCCCCAAAAGTCCCAAGCAGGGTCCGCGTCTGGCTCCTCCTGCCCCCTGCCTGGGGTGAGGGGATGTGGGGACACCGTGCACAGGGACCATCCCCAACAGCGTGGCACGAACCCAGCACAGAGCCTGGGGGGGGAGGCAGAGCCCCGGGACCCCCGCAGCGTCCCTCCCCTGCACCCTCCCCACGGGACCCCCGGCACCGGGCGCTCGGCGGGGCCCTGCCCGCTCACCTGTCATCACCTGGAAGGCGGTGAACTGGACGTAGTCCTCGGCCACCTTCTGGAACAACTCATCTGCGGGGGGGACACGGGGGCAGTGTGGGTGCCAGCAGCCCCCCCAGACCCCGCACAGCCACCCCCCAGCCCCACACGAGGGGCGCCACCGCGGCACGGGCGCTGCTCACCCACGCTCTGCCCGGTCTTGCTGGAGGTCTCGAAGAGCTCTGCCTTCACCTCTGAAACGAGGAGCGGGGTCAGCGCTGCGGGACGTGCCCCCGGGGCTGGGCTCCCCCCAGCTGTGCCCGCTGGCCGGGACCCAGGGCACAGCCCCGCAGAGCTCCCGGCCCAGCTGGCAGCGGCCCCAGCCCGCGGGTCGGGACGTGCCGTGCTCGGGGAGGCTCCTGGCAGAGCTGAGGCCCTGCTGCCATGCGGGGAGCCCCGGTACCGGCACCGGGGCATCGGTCGGGGCAGCGGGGGGGCAGCCCGGGGCCGTACCGTCCGCGTAGTCCTGAGCATCGTGGAAATCCACCGCTCGTGTCCGGGGGTCGTCCTCCAGCAGGTCGCTCTTGGTGCCGCACAGGTAGATCCGGCAGCCCTGGGGCCGTGGTGGTGGAGGGGGGGGGGGGGGCGGTGAGCACCGGGCACTGCCCCAAAACCACCCCAAATCACCCCAAAACGGGGCCCGTCCCCGTATTTATTTACCTCCTCGCAGTTCTGCAGCTCGTTCACCCAGAACTTGGCCCGCTGGAAGCTGCTGCTGTTGGTGAGGTCTGGGGGAGAGGGGTCAGGCCCTGCCCCGGGCCCCCCCACGTCCCCCCCCACGTCCCCCCGGTACTGTGACCCCCGTCCCCCCGTGCCCGTACCGTAGCAGACGATGGCAGCCCGTGCCCCGCGGTAGTAGATGCGGCTCATGGCCTCGTAGCGCTCCGAGCCGGCCGTGTCCTGCGGGGGGACAGCACAGGGGGGGTCATTTTGGGGCTGGGGGGGGGGTTCTCAGGTCCCGGTACTGGGAGGGGGGTGGCTGGGGGTGGCCGTGGGCCCTGCGCTCACCCAGATGCCCAGGGTCACCGCCTGGTCCCCCACCGTCATCACCTTCGCCACGAAGGCGGCACCGATGGTCTGCAAGAGAAACGGGGGGGGGGGGGGGAACGGGGATTTTTTGGGGGGGGGGGACACGGAGGGGCACAACGGGGACCGGTATGGGGGCAGGGAGGGGAACGGGGGTGGGGACACCGGGGGGACACGGCGGGGACACCCGGCTCGGGGCTGGGAACCGAGGTGGGGACACCGGGGGGACACGGGGCGGGGGGGGCAGTCCCGGGGGGGGGGGGGGGGGGACGAGCATGGGACGGAAACCGGGGCGGGGACACGGGGTGGGGGGGGGGGGAAAACCGGGACGGGGACGCGGCGGGGACCACCCGGGGCCACCGGGAGCCGGGAGCGGGGCGGGGACAGCGGGGAGGGGACAGCGGGGACCCGGCGGGGAGGCTCCGCGCGGTGTTGGGGGGGGGGGTCCCGGTGTCCCGGTGTCCCGGGGGGGGGTTCCCGGTGCCTCACGTTCTGGTAGGGCCCGGCTCGGAAGCGGCGGTGTGCGCAGCGCTCCACCAGGCTGCTCTTGCCCGCGCCCTCCTGGCCCAGCAGCACCACCTTGGCGTCCACCCGCCGCCCGCTCATCCTGCCCCGCGCCGGGGGGGGGGCGGCGCTACCGGGGGGCAGGGGGCGGGGCTACCGGGAGGGGGGGGGGGAAGGGGGGCGGGGCTTTGAGGGCGGAAGTGACGTGAGCCGCGCGAGGCCGGAAGTGCGCGGCGGGGCGGAGCAGGAGCGGCGCGGCGGGGCGGAGGCCGCATGGCGGCCGCCCAGCGGGCCCGGGCCGCAGCGGGGGAGGAGGGGGCGTAGAGCGGCCCATGGGGAAGTACTGCGCCAGCCTGGGCGTCCTCAAGGGGCCCTGGGACCAGGTCTTCGCCGCCTTCTGGCAGCGCTACCCCAACCCCTACAGGTGCGCGGCCCCCCCCGGTTCCCCCCCACCCCCCCCGTGTATCCGCAGCCCCCCGGGGGGTGCCCGGAGCCCCCCGGTGCCCCCCTGACCGCCTCCCCCTTCCTGTTCCCCCCCCCCCCCCCGCAGCAAACATGTCCTGACCGAGGACATCGTGCACCGGGAGGTGACGGCCGACCACAAGCTGCTCTCCCGGCGCCTCCTGACCAAGACCAACCGGATGCCGCGCTGGGCCGAGCGCTTCTTCCCGGCCAACGTCGCCCACTCCGTCTACATCCTGGAGGACTCGATCGTGGACCCCAAGAACCGAACCATGACCACCTTCACCTGGAACATCAACCACGCGCGCCTCATGGTGGGTGCGGGAGGACAGGGCCGCGGGTGGGGGTGCTCCCGGGCAGCGCTGACGGCCGGGGTTGTGCCCGCAGGTGGTGGAGGAGCGCTGCGTCTACCGGGTGAACCCGGAGAACAGCAACTGGACCGAGGTCAAGCGGGAGGCCTGGGTCTCTTCCAGCCTCTTTGGCGTCTCGCGGGCTGTCCAGGTGAGTGCTGCCCACGGCCCCTGCTTTGCCCCGCCATTTGGGGAGGTTTTAGTGCTGCTGTTTCATCGTGCTGTGCTCTCCTTCTATAATGTGCTGCTTTTCTCCCACAACCCTCACAACCTTTTGGGAAGCCCCAAACCACCCACCCCAAGCAGTGTAACACCTGTGAGGCACTGAGTGTTTGGTCAGGCTGGGACAGCGCCCCACACACAGCCCCCCTGTATGAGCAGGGGTTCCGGGCTGCACCCTCACCGGCTCTTCTGTTGCAGGAGTTTGGTCTGGCGAGGTTCAAAAGCAACGTGACCAAGAGTACCAAGGGATTTGAATACGTGCTAGCAAAAATGCAAGGTGAGCACCTGAGGGGAGGCTGCGACTGACCGGGATGGGTGTCTGGGGGTTGCAGGTCACGCTGGCATCACACCAGTGGATGGACAGGCCACAGCTTGAGCTAAACTGACCGTGAAATCCTCGTCTTTGCCCCAAGGGCACTGCCCGCTCTTACGGAGTGGAGCAGGCAGCGAGTCCAGGCTGTGCTGAGGCCTGCAGGGAGGCTGGGCAGGGGTGGAGCTGAGGCGGGCAGGGCAGCAGTCACGTGCCCGCAGCTTGCTGCGACGTGCAGCGATGCACACGGGTTGGGAACACAGGGTTCCTCTTCTCCCCGTGCGGGGCGGGGGCAGAGCTCGGGCTCAGACAGCTCGCAGCAGCCAGGGCAGGGTTAGCCAGGGCTGGGGATAACGATTTGTTGTTACAGGAGAAGCTCCTTCCAAAACGCTGGTGGAGACGGCCAAGGAAGCAACCGAGAAAGCCAAGGAGACGGCTCTGGCTGCCACGGAGAAAGCCAAGGACCTGGCGAGTAAGGCGGCCACCAAGAAGAAGCAGTACGTGTGAGGGGCCAGGCACAGGCAAGGGTCGGGCTGCACCCCAGCAGGCGGGAGCCTCCTTAGATTTTATATTTTTAAACAAAGCGTACTAGTCTGACAATCAGCTGCTGGTAGATCCTTTCCAAGATGTAATTATCATTAAAAAGTCAACTTCCACCTCCGACCTGGCCTGGGGCTGGCCTGTCTGGCGCAGAGCTGGGCTCGGGGAGGTGCGAGAAGAGCAGGGAGGAGGCGGAGGCGGGTTGCACCAAGTGCCTTTACTGGGATAGAGTCAGGTATGTACAGGGGAGGGGGGCCGGGGCGGCGCGGGGGGCGTGCGGGCGAGGTGCTCGGCGCCCTCACTTCCCCTTCCTGGCCCCGGCGGGCGGCGGAGCGGGCCGGTAGCCGTGCCTGGCGGGGCTGGGCGCTGCGAGCTGCTGGCAGCTTCAGGTTGTGCCGTGTCCCCGCCACGGCCGGGCCGGCTGCCAGCGCCTCTTCCGCCCCCCTCGAAGTGCTTTGCTGCACGCAGTGGGGCCCGTTAGCCGCGCCGTGCCCGGCTCTGCCCGGTGTCCCCCGGTGCCCCGTGCCCGGGCGGCGAGGCCGGCAGCGGCATTTCCAGCAGGAGGAGGTCAGCGGGGTGTGCGGAAGGCGGCGCTGTCAGGACCAGGCCCCGCGGGGGCTGGAGTAGCTGTGGTCCCTCCCGGTGCTGAAGGCGGCCAGCGGCGGCAGCTCCGTGCCGAACACCGCGCCCTCCACATCCACCTCGGCCTCCTCTGCGCACGGCAGCGAGGGTCAGAGCACAACGGCGAGGGTCAGCACCCGGCAGCCGCCCCGCGACCCCCCCGCAGCCCGAACCCCGCTCCCCGCACTGACCTCCGTCCGAGCCCGAGTGCTCGGAGAGCCGGGACGAGTCCAGGCTGTCCGCCCCCAGGCTGTCCGCCCGCAGCCTCTCGCTGCCCGCGGGGCCCAGCAGCCGCTCCAGGCGCTGCCGCAGGCTCTGCTGCTGGCTGCGCAGCCGCTCCTTCACCCGCCGCGCCCTCACCTCCTGCTCCTGCAGCCGCTGCGGGGAACGGGGTGGGTACACAGGGGGGGCTGTCACCGGGTTTGGGGTGGCGGGACGGGGACCGGGGGGGTGTCACCGGGCCGAGCTCACCTGGATGTGCAGCCGGGCACGGTGCAGGAGGCTCAGCGTGGTGGGCCGGGTGCCGGTACCAGCGGGCACCTGCTGCTTCAGCTGCTCCAGGCAGCGCCGGAGCTGGGCTCGCCTGCGGCCGGGGCGGGCGGTGCTCAGCAGGCTGGGGGGGCACACCCCGGGACCCCCCCCTCACCCCCGGTACCGGGCACCAGCCCCGCTCCCGGTCCCCCCATCCCTACCTGTGCTTCTCCAGCGCGTTGTGCACCGACCTGCGGGACAGCAGGGGGCGGTCGGTACCGGCACCGAGCTCCCGGTACCGGCCCCGGGCTCCCCGTGCTCCCTTCCCGTTCCCCCCGCTCACCGATCGCCCCCCGCCGCCTGCCGGGCCCGGGCGGGGCAGAGCGAGGCGTAGCCGTGCTCGGCCTCCGCGAGTGCGGTCGGGGCCCGGTTGCTCCTCCCGGTGCCGGTGGCGGTGCCGCGCTCCCGGCGCTCCAGGAACTCGGCCGCCCGCAGCAGCGCCTGGATGCTGCCGCCCGCGGGCTCCATGCCTGGGGACGGGGGGGGGGCACACGGAGGGGGCGGGGCCAAGCGGCCGGGGGCGCGCTCCTATTGGCCCCGCCGCGCCCCGCGGGGGTGACGTCGGCGCGCCGGGGCGGCACGTTCGCGCGGGAAAGCGGCGGCTTCAAATTTGAATCGGCGGGAAGGGGCGGGGCCGAGCCGGGGCCACGCCCACCGCGCGGTAGCCACGCCCACTTTTTGATGACCACGCCCACCCCGCGGGGTTAAAGCCACGCCCCTTAAAGGGGCCGGGGCGCGCCTGGGTGGGTGCGCGCGTGTAGAGGGGTGTGTGCTCACCTGCGCGTGCACGTGGGGGGGGCGCTCACGTGCGCGCGCACGAGGGCGCGTGCACAGTGGCGCTGCCGCTCTCCCCCCTCACCCCCACCCTGCTGCCAGGGGGGCACCCTCACCCCCCGCACCCATGGGTGCCCCAGCACCCCCAGCACCCCCAGCGGTGCCCCCCCAGCACCCATGGGTGCCGCCGCCCCCCAGCCCCGCAGAGCACAGCCGGGCAGCAGCACTCAGCGCTCGGAGCTCTTTATTGGAACCTGCCCCCGCTGGAAGGGAGCGCACCGGGGGGGGGGTCCCCAGGGGGCAGGCAGCCCCCCCTGTGCCGCACCCCGGGGTGCGGTGGCCCCGCCGTCATGTGAGGGCTGTGAGGGCTGTGAGGGCTGTTTGCACGGCTCAGGACGGGCCCCGGGGGCGGGGGAGACTCTGCCCTAGGCCCAGCAGCAGCCAAAGTTCAGCTGAGAAAACGCAACGAAGCAAAAACGGCACCAGGCAGAGCTGCGGCCCCGCAGCAGGAGCCTGGTCGCGGCACCGGGAGCCCCACCGGGAGCGGGGGCACGGCCACCACGCACAGGGTGAGGCGGTCCTGCGCCCACCGCGGCCCCACCGGCACAGCACGGTGCCGGGCACGGAGCCCTACCGCCGTGGAGCCGCTCTGCAGCCTCGGCACAGCCTCTCCCAGCGGTCCCGTGTCCTCCTACGGAGCCAGGTCCTGCAGCCGGGGGTCCTCACCGGCTCCGGGAGCGCCGGGGCGCAGGGGAGAGGTGCACAGCGTAGCAGTGTGTGCAGACACGCACGGGTTTCAGCTGGCCGTAGTGCGGCAGTGCAGCCGTGTGCGGCGAGCAGCGGGCGCAGAAGATCTGTGGGCACAGGGACGGAGAGGTGCTGAGCAGCTCCGGGACCCCCGCAGCCCCCTGCCCGGCCTCGGCCCCCCCGTTACCTTCCCGCAGCTGCGGCAGTGGTGCCGTCGGCGCAGCAGGGTGAAGGGCGCGCGGCAGGCGCAGCACTGGCTGCACGTGCTGTCCGGCACCCACTCAGGCCGGCTGTGGGCTCCTGATGGGGAAAACACAAAGCTGTAAGCCCCCCCCATAGCTTCATCCTCGTCCACAGCAACGTCCCCAGCCCTGCGGTGTCACCGGGCCGACACCGTGCCCCAGCCCAGGGCAGCCCCGCTCACCCCTCACCTGCCCTCCGGAGCCCGGCTCCCTCCGTGGGGCTGTGGCACAGGGGGCAGTCGGCCACTCGGGGTGCATCACCCATGAGCAGCTCGCCGTCCTCTTCTGCGGGGACAAAGAAAGTAGATTCAGGTTCCAGGTGCTGCGGTCACACCGTCCCCACGCCTGCTGTCACGGCCCCGTCTTGCCCGGAGGCGAGGAGCCGTGCCCCGTGCCCCGTTACTCACTGCTGGTCCCCAAATCCTCCGAGGGGTCCCCCTGCGAGGCGATGATCTTGAAGACGGTTTTCAAGATGCTCCGCAGGTCGCTGGCGAAGTTGGTCTGGAGCTGATCGGCCACCCCTGAGCCACAACAGCGGGGCTCTGGGTGCTGCCGGGGGGTCCGGGGGTGGCCGGGGGGGCGGCGAGGCGCTCACTCACCTGAGATGCAGACGAAGAGGGTGTGCAGCATGTCCTTGGTGCTGCTGTAGTGCGAGCGCAGCTCCCAGCGGGCACCCGGTGGGGCCTCAAGCCGCGGCCCTGGGCTACTTCTGGGGGGCTGGGGGCTGTACGGGGGGAGGCGATGGTTACCCATGGGGTGGCACGAAAAATTGGGCCCCGCTCTCTCCCCACGCAGACCCCCACGTGCCTGTCTGTGCCTGGGCTTTCCACAGCATCGGGGGGGCCCAACCGCCCCGTGCAGGTGTGGGGCAGGGGGGTGGTGTGGGGGGCTTCCAGGAGACCCCATGGAGCAGGGGGGCTCGCTCCGGGCATGGCTGCCCCCCAGGATGGAGGAGTGGCCGGACCGCGGGGATCCTCGGATTCGGCTGCGCACAGGCTCCTCTCCAGCAGGCAGAGCTCCTCCGCCGACAGCACCCGCAGCAGGTCCCTGCGGCGAGGGGACAGGGTCAGCCCCGTGTCACCTCCCCACCGCCACCCCGCGGAGGCACCCGCGTCCCCCCCCCTCCCCCTTTTTGCCCCCATACCGGATCTTCTTCAGGAGGTTGTAGAAGGGGCTGAACACCCGCGACATCTGCTCGGGGCCACGCTCCAGGCTGAGGGGACCCTCGGGGTAGATGAGGAGGCCACTGCGGAGGGGACAGCGTGTGACATGGGGACACGGGGTGGCTGCTGGCACAGGGCACCCCCGGGCACCCCGTCTGCAGGGGGCTGCACCCACCTGATGATGGCCAGGCGCGGGATGGTGAACATCAGCAGCGGCTCGTAGCCGTCGATCATCTCCTGGGTCAGGTACCCCGAGCGCAGGGCTCTGTCGGGGGGGGGACACAGCCTTACAGCGGGGCTGGGGCAACACCGGGGGGCTCAGAGCCCCAGTGCCCCCCTCCCTGCATGCCGTGCCCCCTCACCTCTCCACCGTCTCGCAGAAGAGCACGATGATCTCCTGCTGCCTGTAGATCTCCTCGGGGGACTTCACGGCCACCAGCGAGGACACGTAGCTGGAGAGCCAGGGGGGCCGTGAGGTGCCACCAGCCTCCCCCAAGGACCCCCCACCCCATCATCCCGGCCCCCACCTGAGCTCAAACTCCGCGAAGAGCCGGTCGAACTGCACCAGCGCCGCCCGCACGGGCTCGGGGTAGGTGCCGGGCTGGCTCAGGCTCTGCTCCCGCAGCACCGTGCGCACCAGCTCCAGGCTGCACAGCAGGTTCCTGGCCCGCGGCCGCAGCTGCGCCCCCTCCGCCTCCTCCACCTCGATGAAGGTCCCCGCCAGGAGACACTGCCGGGACCCGGGGTGGGGGGGTCAGGAGCCGGCCCCCGGGGGTCTGCCCGCGGCGGGGTGCGCCCCTCGCCCTCCCAGCTTGGGGGTCCCGGCCTCCATCGCCCCCTCCCCGGGGCGCAGGGCTCACCTCGGCGGCGAACAGCATGTGGTTGCCCAGGTTGTCCACCAAGAGCTCCTCGGGGAATTTGACCAGGTAGTCGCGGCTGTGGCGCTGCGTGGGGATGCACTCCTCCATGATGCGCTCGATGACGGCCAGCAGGTGAGCCTGGGGAGGGCACGGGCGTCACCCGCGGCCACCCCCCACCCTCAAGGGATCGGGAATCGCACTGTGGGGGGGTCCCCGCGCCGAACCTGGCTGAGGTGGAGCTGGTTGAGGAGCACCAGGTACTGCTGCGGGTCCAGCTCGGCGTCCAGCCCGTTGATCTCGGCCACCACCCGCGTCACCCGCTCGTCGGCGAAGAAAAACTGCGAGAGCAGCCGGGGGTCGGAGCGCTGCGGGGAGAGCGGAGGTGCAATTTGGGGGTGCCACAGGGGGGGTGCCACGCCGCAGGGTCTGCTCCCAGCCGGGCAGCCCCGTGCCGAGCGCTCCCGTCCCCACCCAGCCGTGCCTCAGTTTCCCCAGGGCAGAGCAGGATGAACAAGCTCGCCTGCATCCCGCGAGCGTGGGCACGGATCCGTGCGCAGCCGTAAACACCGGACCGGGTGAAAGGTCCGTGGGCAGGGAGCACGGTGGGCACCGGGATACGAGAGCTCCGTGCCCCGCTGCTCCCTAAATCTCTCCGCGGGGCCGGGCCCGCAGGGCTGGGGGTGCCGGGGCGGGCGCGGAGCTGCCCGGTCCCGTCCCGCTCCCGTGACTCACCGGCCGGGCCCGCCGGCACCGCTCCCTCCTCCGCCCTGCCCCGGGAGGGCCAAGCCCCGCCGGGCTCCCGGCACCCACCGGCGTCGCGGCGAGCCCCCGAGTCCCGCTGCCCGGCCCCGGTGCCCCCCGGGGCCGCCCCCTCCCTCCGCAGCGCAGCCCCGGGGCCGCCCCCGTTGCCCGCCCGGTAGCACCGGCAGCGCTCCCCCCGACGGGGCTCCGTCCGCCCCCCGCCCCGGTGCAGCCCCCGGTGCCCACCGGCCCCGGTACGCGGGGGTCGCCGCTCCGGGGGCGCCGGGGCTGGCGGTCGCCCCGTTCCCGGCACGGTCCCCGGTGGCCCCGACGGGGCGGGTGGCGGTGTCCGCCGCCGCCGCTCTCACCTTGGGCCGGTGCAGCCACCTCCGGAGGGCGGCGGGCAGCATGGCGAGACCGGGAGCTCTGCCGCCGCCGCCGCCGCCCGGCTCCCCGAGCCCGCCGCTCGCCGACGGGGCGGGCCGGCACCGGGCACCGCCCGGGGGCGTGACGGGGCGGTGTCCGCCCACCTTCGGGTCTACGGCCGCGGGGACACGGCCGGACGGACCCCGGCCCATCCCTGCCCGCCCCGCCCGGCCCGGTTCGCGGCGGGACCCGGGGCTTGCCCGGTGCCCGGTACCGGGAGGCGGCGTCCCCCCGACGGGCCGGTTCCTCGCTGCCTTCTCACAGCAGGCGGCTCCCGTCGGGGCGGGCGGGGTGCCCGGTGTCGGTGCCCAGTTCCCACCCCGTTCCTCCCGGTTCCCCCGGTGCCCCCGTGCCCCCTCCGGTGCCCGCCCCCGCCGTCCGTGGGCAGCAGGGCGAGCCGGTCCCGCACGGCACCGTGCCCCAGGACGTTGCGGACGGCGCTAATTGCGATGGCTCAGAGCTTAATGAGCCCAATTCATCAGCCAAAAATCCACCGGGACGCAGCGGGGCGGGGGGGGAAGTCCCTGAGTCACAGCCGGTCCGAGGGGGGGGGGGGCCCATACCGGGGCACCGTGCCTATGCCCCGTGTCCCGGTACCGCGAGCGGGCAGCGCTCGGAATTGAGGCTGGGGGCTCGAGGGGGCACCTCCGAGCCTCAAACCCCGAATTTTGGGGGGGGGGGCGGGCAGGGCCCGGCGGCGGTTCCCGTCGAGCCTCCTCCGGCCGCGGGGCGGCGCCCCGGTGCGCGGCGCTGCCCGCTCGGGAAATGGCGGCGGCGGCTTCGCCTCGCCGGGCCGCCCCCCCCCGGGCAGGGGCCGGCCGGGCCGCGCCGCCATATTGGCTGTTGTCCTGTCTGCGGCGGGCACCGGGCCGGGCTCGCCATGACTCGCAGGCGGAACAAGGCGGCGGCGGCTCCCGGCGGCTCCGCCACCCGCCGAGAACGCCCCGGGGGAACCGTCGGGGCGACCCCCGCCGCCCCCACCCCAACGCCGCCGCCGCCGCCCCCCCCCTCCTCTTCATCCTCCTCCTCCTCCTCTTCATCCACGGAACCTCCCGCCCCGTCTGAGGGGGTGGCGGCGGGCGGCAGCGCCGAGCCGGGCAGAGCAGCCCCGCAGGTAACCGGGAGGGGCGAAACGGGGGGTGCGGGACCGGCGGGGGGGGGGCCCGGTGGGGCGGGGACGGCGGCGGCTCGCGGTGCCCCGACGGGGGGGGCGCGGGGGGCTCCGGTGCCCGGGAGCGCGGGGGGGCCGCTCCCCGAGCCGTCGGGGCTCGCCTGCAGCCCCCGTGAGACGGCACCGCCGTGCAGCCGCCCCCCACCCCTCGGGGGTGCTGGGGGTGCGGTGTGACCCCCCCACACATCAGGGTTTGGGGGTGCCCCCCCCACCTCCCCCAGCTCCCCATGCTCGGGGATCCGCAGCTCTTTAGGGTGGGCTGGCCCCAGGGCGCTGCCGCCCGCTATGGGGCACGTTGGGGGGCGCGGGGCTGTGGTGGGTGTGCATGGGGTGTGCATGGGGTGCCCACCCCCTAAAGCATCCCCTAAAGCATCCCCTAAAGCATCCCCTACAGCATCCCTTACAGCACCCACCGCCTGCCCCCGCTGCAGCGCGGGGTGGTCCCGCAGCCACCGCCCCCCCCCCCCAGCCCGCAGCCTCCCAGCCGGGCGCTGTGGGGAGGGGGCTGCACGTCCCCCCCCCCAGCCTCCCCATGGCCTCTGACCTTAGCGTCACCTTGAGCCCGGGGGCCGCCATCTGTTTGGCAGCAGCGGCTCAGCCTGCGCCCATTGTGGCGGGGCCGCCGCAGCCGCAGACAATGGGGGCCCCCGCGCAGCGCTGGGGGCTCGGCGCGCCCGCCGGAGAGCCCCCCGGATGGGGTCCCCACACCGGGCTGCCAGCCCCGACCCGTCCTCCCCGCGTACGGAGAGCACCGGGGGGCTGCTCCCCGCCCTGGCGCATCCTCGCCGATGGGTGTGCGGAACAAAGAGGCGGGCGGGGGGGCTCGGGGGGTGTGGGTGCTGGGGAAGGGGGTCTGCGATGGGTGAGGAGGGAGCGTGGTGGCTGTGGGACCCCCGGTCCGGCCCTACAGGGTGATATCTGTGGGTCCTGCTCTGCCCGGGGAGTTCCCTCGGTCCCGCGGTAGCGCAGGTGCAGGGGGAGCTGCTGGTGGCCTCGCAGGCTGGCGTGGTGCTGCTGCTGGTGGCACTGCCTCTCGTGGCCCCCCCGCGGGCTGCGATGCTCCCAGCTGCCACATCCTAAACCCGAGGCTGCTCAGCCCCGCTGGGACCAGGCGCGCACCCACGTGTAGCGCTCCGGTTTGATGCCAGCGTCCGCAGGGCTGCCCCGGTGCCAGCCGTGCCGTGCCGTGCCCCCGGGGCTGACTCGTGTCCCGTGTGTCCCCCCCCCCTGCAGGGGCTGCCCACCGCCAACCAGTCGGTGCAGACGTGCTGCCTGCTGTGCCACCGCGAGCGCAAGGACTGGGGGGGGCCGTCCCACAACGGGCTGGTTTCCCCCGGCGAGAGGCTGCCGCCGGACTTCGTGCCAACGCTGGTGCAGAACCTGCTGGGAGAAATGCCGCTGTGGATCTGCCAGAGCTGCCAGAAGAGCGTGGAGGAGGAAGAGCGGCGGGCGGTGCAGGAGCAGGCCCTGGCGGTAGGCGGGAGCAGGGGCTTGGAGCAGCGGAGGGGGGTCTTGGCCCCAAAACCTTGCTGCTGCTTCACTCTGCGTTTTCCCCTCCAGGTCTCGTTGTCCCACACGTCCTGCAAGTCGCAGTCTTGTGGGGGTGGCTCCCACTCCTCTTCCTCTTCCACCTCCTCCTCCTCCTCCTCGTGCCACGGGAACTCAGGGGACTGGGACCCCAGCTCTTTCCTGTCTGCTCACAAGCTCTCGGGGCTCTGGAACTCGCCGCACACCAACGGGGCGGCGCAGGGCAGTCCCCTCGGGGCCCCCCCTGCTGCGCTAGGTGAGTTGAACCCCTGTGGGGCTTTCTCCCTGAGGCTGAGGCTGCTTTTTGGCAGACACCCTGGTGGGCAGGGGAGGGGGCTGGGTCTCTGCACGCCTGTGCTGCAGCGGAGCAGAGGTGCTGGGCTTTCAGAGCGTCCTGCTTTGCCGTCAGTGCCGCTCCAGCACCGTGTCGGCGTGCCTTGGGGTCGCTGCAAGCATCGGTGCAGCGCTGAAGGCTGCAGAGCTGCTTTCTCCCCCCCAAAAAAAAAGCCAGGGGACACCAGGCAGCAGCCAGGCCCTAGCTCTGCTCTCCTTTCAGGCGACAAGCACCCCAACCTGGCTCTCTCCCCAGAGTGTGTCGGCCAGGCTCCTGCCACGGCGCCGGGGCTCAAGGGCTGTCCCTACAGCCACGCGGCCTCCCCCGCAGCCGGCAGCGCCGCCCCGGGCTCGCCTCTGCCTACCTCACTCGACTTCTGCAAGACGCTGCCCAAGCAGTTCAAAAGCATGTGCCGGAGGGCCACCCCGCCAGGTGCGTGCCTCGTCCTCCCAGCCCGCTGCTCTGCGCCGCCTTCTCCTCTTTTCCCCTCGTGTGGGGCTGGGCCAGGTCCTGTGGGGGAGGCAAGGGGCTGCCGAGGCTCCTGGGGAGCGGGGATGGCTTCGAGCCCACGTCCCAAGCGGGGAGGTGGGGTTGGTGCCGTGGAGAAGCAGCCCGGAGAGCAGAGGTGCTGTGGCACCTCTGGGCACGAGCAGAGCCCTGGGAGCCTTCTTTAGGCTGGAGTAGACCTTGTGCTGAGGGACCTGTGCGATTTTGGGTGGGGGTGGCCCTGAGCACGACCCTGACCCATGTAGGACAGCCAGCACCTGACCAGCTCTGCTTCTGCCCGCCCGCAGGTGAGGCCTTCCACTCCTCAGAGCACCATCAGCACTCGGACCTCACTGCTCCTCCCAACAGCCCCACCGGCCTCCCCTCGCAGCCGCCGGCGCTGGTGCCCCCCAAGCAGCCCCCCGCCCACCCGGGGCCCTTCGGTTCCCCTCCGCACGTCCCGCCGGGCTCCTCCCCGCAGCCCGCGCTCTTCCCCGCGCCCAGCGTGCAGGCGGCAGCCCCGAAACCAGCCTCCGAGCCCCCTCCCGCTGGCGTCGCCTCCCACGGGCCGGGGTCGTGCAAGAGCCCCCACCTGCCCCCCGCCAACGTGCCGCTGCTGAAGATGCCGCCTCCGCTTTCCGGCTGCGCCCACCCGTGCAACGGGCACTGCAGCACTTCGCTCATCCCTCCGCCTGCCTCCCACCAGCTGCCCGGCACCAACAGGTGAGTGGGCGACCCCCGCGTGCTGCCAGCCTCTCCTCCTGGCCAAACGCGCCCCTTCTCCAGCCCCTGCCCGAGGAGGGGCCTTTTTTCCACGTGAAGGGAGCGGTGGTGCGGAGCTGCCGTGTTCTCGGGCCGGTTCTGTTGCTGCAGACCCCCGATCTCAGAGGGTTAAGGTGGTTTTCTCCCCGTGTGTCTCCTCTGGGCGGTTGTCCTGTAGTGCTGTGGTGCAGAAGACACTGCTGGCTTGCTCCTCCTCCAGATAAAAGACCCAGAGGAGCCGCCTGGCCAGCCTGCTGGTGGCCACCAGGAATTTTATCAGTGAGACCCAAGGGATTGGGCAAAGGTCCTTGAGAAGACGAAGCCCGTGGACCGCTGGTTCTGCTCGCCTGCTCCTCCGGCCCTTTTTGGGCTGCCTGTGCCTGGGAAGGGAGCACGCTGAGCACCCGTGGAGGGTGCAGGGGATGGGGTTTATACACCCTGCGAATTGTGCTGTGGGGTCGAGGGGTGCTCCTACACCTAGCACCGGGTGATTCTGAGCCCCTGGGTTCACCCTCACCTCTTGCCCTTCTCCCCAGGGACCCCTCTTGCAAAGGGCACAAGTTCCCCAACGGCACCGGCTGCCACCCGCCGCAGCCGTGCGAGGCGGACGAGGGGCTCGGGGAGGACGAGGACAGCAGCTCGGAGCGCAGCTCCTGCACCTCCTCCTCCACCAACCAGAAGGACGGCAAGTTCTGCGACTGCTGCTACTGCGAGTTCTTCGGCCACAACGCGGTGAGCGAGGGGCTGCTCTGCAGCCACCCCTGGTCCTGGGGCTCTGCTCTGTGCTGTGAAGTTGTGAAATCAGGGCGTGGAGGGTGGGAAGGTGGGGAGCTCGGGACACAGTTGTTCTCTGATGGGATTTTTATCCCCTGAACCCCGTTGATTTCCCTCCTGCCTCATCAGCTTGTTGGTCCCCTTACTCCCAGCCTCCTGCCTGTGGCTTGGAAGAGTTTGTCAGGGGCTGTGCTCACTCATCCCGCTGAGACCTCAGGGACAGGAGCGGCTGGGGAGGGCAGTGGGGGACCTTTGTGGGAGCTGGGGCTCCCTGTGCATCGTGCTGGTCCCTGTGCCTGCCAAGCCTGACGGGTTTCATCCTTCCCGCAGCCCCCAGCCGCTCCCACAAGCCGCAACTACGCCGAGATCCGGGAGAAGCTGCGTTCGCGCCTCACCAAGAGGAAAGAGGAGCTGCCGCAGAAGCTAGGGCACAACAGCAGCTCGGGAGAGCCGGCTGTGGACCACCGAAACGTGGACGAGCTGCTGGACTACATCAACAGCACGGAGCCCAAGCCCCTGAACAGTGCCAAGGCGGCCAAGCGGGCACGGCACAAGCAGAAGAAGAAGGTGAGGCTGGGCGGAGGGAAGGGCTGCTCTGTGCCACGTCCTGTTGTGCAGGGTGGGGGCAGCGTGCAAGGAGGCCTGTCCAAATCTTGGAAGGTCAGGCCAAGACTGCTCCTTGCAGGGCTTTCTCTCACTTCATCCTTTTGGGTTCTGTGTCCTTTACTGCCCCCCAGCTCCATGGGGGGCTTCCCCGCACCTCTGTTCACACAGAGGGTACCCAAAGCGCCTGGGGGGGGGCAGACTGCTCTGTTAAACACCATGGGGCTCTGATAAACACCATGCCTCTGCAGTGGAGAGAGGCGGTGCTGTGACAGCTTCTGCTGTTTGCTGCTGCCTCGTGCCCAGAGCGGTGGCTGCTGTGGTGCCCACAGGGGACACCCGACAGCCTGGCAGCTGTGGAAGATGTGGGAAAGCCACACTGAGTACTGGCCCTCGATTTTCTGCCTGACAAGGCCAGCCTCGTGGCCTGCGTGCCTGTCTCTGACCCATCTGATCTTCTTCGCCTGTGCTGCAGGAGAAGGAGAAAGCCCAGCTGGAAGCGGAGGCCCAGAAGCGTGCAGAGCGCACCCCTGCAGCCAGCCAGAGCAGGGAGCCGGCCGAGGAGAAGCTGCTGGAGTGGCCGGAGCTGGAGCTGGAGCGAGTCAACAGCTTCCTCAGCAGCCGGCTGCAGGAGATCAAGAACACCATCAAGGACTCCATCCGGGCCAGCTTCAGCGTCTATGACCTCAACCTGGACGTCAACGACTTCCCCAAGAAGGCAGCTGTCCTGGAGCAGAAGAACCTGCTCTCCCACCTCAACGGCTCCTCCGACCTGCAGGACATAGACCTGGCCCTCGCCCCGCTCAGCCTGGGCCCTGCCAAGAGCCACGCGCTGCTGCGGGGCGAGCTGGGCCCCCGATGGGGCGAGGGGCCGGGGGAGCCGCCGCCGCCGGCCCCGCCGGCTGAGAACGGCGTGGTGAAGCGCCTCAGCGCCGTGCCCAGCCTCTCACGCATGATCTGGGTGCAGTCCAAGGCCACGGACTCCGCCGTGGACGGTAGCGGGCTGAGCCCGGAGCCCAAGGAAGGGCCGCAGCCCAAGGGGCTGGAGCCAGCAGAGCAGGCACCGGCGGGAGGCCGGCAGCGGAAAAATAAGCGGCAGAGCGGGCAGGCCAAGAAGGGGGACGGTGCTGCTGCGGCGCCCGGGGGCCAAGCCAGGCTGGAGAGCCCTGGGGCGAAGGGGCAGGTGCTGGGAACCAAGCACCCTTCGAAGCCCGGCGCCGCGGAGCCGCAGCGGGCGGGTGGCTGTGCCGAGGTGTTGGAGGGCAGCAAGGGGCAGCCCTGGGGCTGCGGTGGAGCCAGGCAGGAGAAGGAGAGGAGCGGCGACTGGAAGGGCCGGAGGGGAGAGGGCAAAGCCGAGCTGCAGGATCCGGCACCGCCGCCCAGCGTGGCCCCTGGGGACCGGCAGCTGCCTCACCCCACTGCTCGGGGGGGGTCCCCGCAGCCCAAGGGCAAGAGCAGGAAGAGCCGCAACAAGGTGGAGAAATCCAGTACCTCCATCGGTGAGTGCCAGCAGATCCCTTCTGCGGTCCCTTCCCCACCCCATTCCTGTCCCTGTGTGGGGGAATCCCATCCCTGGGAGAATTGTGATGGGAGGGAACTGGGTGTGGGGCGTGCTGCCGTGTGGTGCTGAACTTGTGTTCTCTGCCTTGCCAGACGACGTGTTCCTGCCCAAGGACTTAGACGGGGTAGAGATGGACGAGACTGACCGAGAAGTGGAGTATTTCAAGAGGTGAGGCGGGACCGGGATGGGGGCCATGTCCCGGAGCTGGCTCCCACCCCGGGGCTGTTCGGGGGGCTGTGGGCTCACGGGGGCTCACGGGGGCTCCCTCCTTTTCCCCCACAGGTTCTGTCTGGACTCTGCCAAGCAGACGCGCCAGAAGGTGGCCGTGAACTGGACCAACTTCACCCTGAAGAAAACCACTTCCAGCGCAGCGCAGTGAGGCGCGGGGCCGCCCCCCGCCCCCGGCCGCTCCGCTCTCCTCACTGTGCCCCTCGCCACCGCCCTCCCCGGGGGTCCCCCCGGCTCTCCTCTGTGGGGTCCCCCCCATCCAAGGGGGGGGTCCCGGTGCTCTCCTGCCCCGCGGGACCCCCGGGGCTCCCTTTGCCCCTTTCCTTCCCCCTCACCGCGGGGTCGCCCCCGCCCCGGCCGTCCCCTCGCCCCTCTCCGCCCGGCTCCCCGCGGAGAAGAAAGGCCCGTGCTGGACCCAATAAAGAACTTTTTAATTTTTTATTTTATTTAACCCCGGCCTCTGCTGCTTTTGTTCTGCGCCCTGGGGGGGAGCTAAAAAGGGATGGGGGGGAGAGAGCTTTCGCTTTCTGAGGAAATTTGTCCTCCGAGGCGACCCGTAGCGAATGCGGAAGGAGGGGGGAGCGGCTCGCGCCGTTGCTAGGCGACAGCGCGGCACTTCCGCCGGGCGCCATTTTGTATCCGGGGTGACGGCGCCATGGAGGCCGCGGCGGGCAGGAAGGTGAGGCCGAGACCCCCCCCGGGCCCCCTCAGCCCCCCGGGGCCGCCGCCGCTCCCCGCCCTCACCTCGTTTCTCCCCGCAGAGGCAGCGGGAGGAGGCGGCCGAGTCGCCCGAGCTGTCCGGGGAGGAGGATGACGCTGACTACGTGCCCTACGTGCCGGTGAAGCAGCGCAAGCAGCAGATGGTAACGGGGGGTGGGGGGTACGGGGGGGCCCCGTCCCGGTGCGGCGCCTCTCACCCGGCCTCCCCGCGGTGCCCCCCAGCTGCAGAAGCTGCTGCAGATGCGGCGGAAGGTGGTGTCGGAGGAGGAGCAGCGGGACAGCGGCGGGGAGCAGCGCGGCGACGAGGATGACATCCCCCTGGGGCCGCAGTCTAACATCAGCCTGCTGGACCAGCACCAGCACCTCAAGGAGAAGGCGGAAGGTGGGGGGGGGGAGCTGGTGGCAGGGCTGGGTGGCTGTCAGGGGGTGCTGGGGCCAGCTAACGGCTTCCCTGGCTCTCCCCAGCTCGGAAGGAGTCAGCCAAGGAGAAGCAGCTGAAGGAGGAGGAGAAGATCCTGGAGAGCGTGGCGGAGGGCAGAGGTGAGTGCTGGCAGCTCCGTGGGCTGCGGGCACATCTGTAGAGCTGTCAGGCAGCAGGAGGGGCGCTGCCTGCCGTGCAGTGCTCGGTGATGTTCCACCCCAGGGTTGGGAAAGGGATCCCACTGCGAGCTCCTCAGCTGGCCTCTGGCTGCCTGGTTTAGCTGGCAGCGTGCTGTCGCAGGCCCCTAGACCCAGCAGGCTGCAGCCCTCGGAGCTCCTGCACCCAGAGGTGCTGGCTGGCTTGCTGCCTTCTGTGCTGTCTGTGTGCCGGGGGGTGGAGAGCACGCTCTGATCTTATTTTCCTTGTTCTTGCAGCCCTGATGTCAGTGAAGGAGATGGCGAAGGGCATCACCTATGATGACCCCATTAAAACCAGGTGCGTTTCGCAGTGTGGGAGTTGTCTTTCTGGGAACCTCGCTGCCTTGCAGCTGACAAGAGCAAGACACTGTGCAACCTGGCAGGAAGAGCACTGCTCTGTGGCCATCAGCTTTACTGCACTGCCTGGCTTCGTGCCCCTGTATGTCAAATCAAAGGCTGCTGAGCTGTTCAGGATGATGTTCTATATACAATAAAACTTGTTAGAGGGCGTTTATGTAAAACCTGAAGGCTTGAGCTGAGCTTTCAGATCTTGGGGGAAAACTAAGTTGGAGAAAAAAGGGGAAAGCTCAAGGAGCCAGCGCTGCTCAATGCCCCGCAGAGTCAGGGAAACAACCAGGCTGTGTCCAGATGTGTTGGCGTCGTTCACCCGTTATCTCTAGTTTGTTCTCAGCTGATAGCTTGGGGCTGCTTGGAATTGGGGGTGGTATTTAATGGACTGGCTTGGGTCTGCTTATGAAGCCCCTTGGGGTCAGCTCTTTTCCACGGTGGGATAACAGAGCTCTACAGGGAGCTCTCCTCAGCCTCTGTTGGTGCTGCTGGTTCTGAAGTCGCTGGACA